>NW_016107357.1:3222100-3244816 GCF_001604975.1 Cebus imitator
AATCTGGCCCACTTATCTCCATGCTGAGTTTCTTAGAGGTTTCACTGTTTTGCGTGAGTACAGGCCACACTTTTAATACTAAAAAGATAAATGTCTTACTTATTAACCCCTTTGAGCTTATAAAGTGCATATAACCTAGCCCAATAAGCTCCTAGAAATAAAAACATTTTTAGGCATTTTTCTATTTACCTAATTCACAGCCAGTTTAAACCCAGATAATACATTTTCAAGGAATAAAGAATTTCCTGGCCAGGTGCAGTGGCTCATGCCTGTTCTCCCAGGGCTTTGGGAGACCGAGACAGGAGAATCACTTGAGGCTAGGCGTTCAAGGCCAGCCTGGGCAACATAGTGAGACCCTGTTTCTACAAAAATATTCTATCCTACTGATCATAGCTGTTTATTTATTTCAGCCTTCAAATTTAGGACTAAGATAAATTGTTTAAATACGATGTTTGTTCTGAAAAATCATGGATGCTGTCTTCATTATCAACCCAGCACCTCTGATAAATCCTGTGCAGATTCTAAACAGGACTTTATACACTAAGAGATGGTGATTTTCAGACAATCTTGCAATCTACTGAAGACAATACTAGTTGTCTAGTGAGGCACCTCCCATTTTCTCATACCTGTGAGACTTCCGATTTAAATACTGATGTCTGAACAATGTGTTAAATACATGACAGATGCTTCTCTACTACCAGTATAGTTTGGTTATGGGTCTGAATCCAATTATAAAAATTTTATTTGAACTTGGTAATATGGATCAGAGACATAAAAGAAAATTTTAAGTTCCTCAAAAGCACATTAAAGGCAGCAAGTAAGCTAATTCTCATTTCTCCTTTGGACATCAACTTTTCCATTGAGTCACTAGTTGACAACTATAATAAATACTTTAAAATATGTCTGATTAAAGAGAAGGCAGTCTAGCTTATTTATTTGACAAAAATTAATACTCAATGTTATGCATTCTGCTATCCCAGGAATACTCTTTTCTGGTAAATGCTGCATAGATCAATGAGATCATATGAAAGAAAAGTCAAAGGAAATTTGGAAAAATAAGTAAATCATTATGAAAGCACTAAATGAAAACAGCCCCAACTGTGCTGACTCTGAAAGACAGCATATGAGTATCTGTATCATACTTGAGGAAGCTGAAATAGCCCCTCACTTCCACGTGAAGAAGATGTATTATACATTTAAACATTTGAAACATCCTATAGCTGCGGTTCAGTTCACAGCAGAAAGTAAACACTAGTTTTCTCTCACCTCACAAAATGTAGAGATGGACCAAAAAAACCCTACTAACCTTTACCTCTTACAGAATGTTCTGAGAATATTTTCTACCTTAAGAGTTATTCATTTTATATTTATTCAAAAATGAATCAAAGGAAAAAGATATTTCTTTAGTGCCAGAAATACCTAACTTGCCTCTTTTATGATCATTAAGGGGAATGGGGAAAATACAGCTATTGTGGTCCTTTAGTTTTTTCAATGTATTTAAGCTGTGATCTCACCTGAGCATCAGCTAGAAGTTCTAATCAGTTTAGAAACAAGAACTTCTTTGAACACTGTATCCGCAGTTATTGAGTCCCAGGCCCAGTCTTGAATATCCCTGATATATACACTAGTGCAGTCTGCTTTAGAAAAACGCATGTTCAAGCTGAAACAGTCAAAGAGCAGCATGAGACGCCCAGGGGAATAGAAAGGGGTTACCAGTTACATAAAATTCACAGACATGTTTAACTAAAATTCCAAACAGCCAACCCCTAGTGAACACAGAGCATGCACACTGCAAGTCTGGTCTGAGCCTACAACCCACAAAGCTTTTCTTATGAGCCACGCTGGTGGTTCCAAAGTGCCTTGTCTATACAGTCTGATTATGTGGGTACCAGATTAAAAGTGCGTGCTGTTGACATGACATTGGTCCTCCTGAGTTTTGTTAAGAGTTTGTCTGTGGTCACTCAGACAGCTGTCCAAAGACACTTCAATAGCCACTTCCACTGTGTCTCTTCTACAGAGGCCGTCACTTCCATATGTGTCTAGAGAGGGCCCGCCATTGTGCTCAGCACAGCCATTGACATGGGCCAGAGGCAGTGCCCCAGGGGGACAACACAGCTGCTTCGCACAGCCCTTGGAGACGCAGGGTGAGTTGCACAGCCACAGTGCGTCCTTCTGCTCCAGGGGTTCCTTCAAGTCCACATTTTCAAACTGGATGGTGACATTGTGGATTCCCGCACTGTGGAAGATTTCTCGAATTTTAGTGCTAGCATCTTGATATCCCCTGTCCTTAGGATACTTGATATGCAGGGTGGCAATAATCTTTCCACTTACAAGTTCCCAGATGTGTACTTCATGTACACTGCTAATTCCAGGCACAGCAGAGAGTTTACTCACTATAACAGAGAAGAGCAAACAAAAGCCGCATTTGAGACAAGGAGCTACAGGAGGGATATGATTCCTTTAAGTATTCTCACCAAAATGGCTGCATACTTATTAAGAACAGCAGGAAGAACAAAATAGTTGTACCTCTGTGGGTACATTTGCCCTTAACCTTTCTTCACACATCGTTAGCCCATACAAAGTCATTTAAGAAAAGAAGTCTAAAGACAAGAAAAAAGTCCCCAGGGTTGCTGAGTATACAAGGGAATGGACACTTGAACGAACTTCTCATAGTCATATAAAGTGCAATGCTTTTTGTTTTTTTTAGATGAAGTCTTGCTCTGTCCCCCAGGCTGGAGTGCAGTGGCATAGTCTCAGCTCACCACAACCTCCACCTCCCAGGTTCAAGCGATTCTCCTGCCTCAGCCTCCTGAGTGGCTGGGATTACAGGCACATGCCACCACACCTGGCTAATTTTTGTATTTTAGGAGAGACGGGTTTTCACCATGTTGGTCAGGCTGGTCTCGAACTCCTGACCTTGTGATCTGCCCACCTCGGCCTCTCAAAGTGCTGGGATTACAGGTGTGAGCCACCGTGCCTTATCTGCCTTTTCTTAAAAGGGATGATTTGGCAACATGGATTAAAAAAAAAAACAAAAAAAACCTTTACTAGCAATTCTACTACTAAGAGTTTAACCTAAAGGAAATAACCAAATATTTATGTACAAGAATGGTTTGGACAATGCTCTTTGTATTCATGAAAAAGATGGACCCAACAAGGAAATAGTTAAAACAATTATGTAATGGAATAGGATACAGTTGTTTAAAAGTAAGTTGCATATTTAAGGATATGAGAAAATGTACATAAGGTATTTTTAAGTGAAGAAGCAAATTGCTAAACTGTGTATATGGCAGGATCTTTCTTTTTACACTACATATAGAAAAATATTAACAATGGTAATTTCCACTGTCAAATTAAGAGAGATTTCTACTTTCTTATTTAGGCTCCTCTGTATTTTCTATACTTTCCAAAATGAATACGTATTTAGAGAGATGGTATTCAATACAGATTTGAGCAAAGGCTCTGCAGTCAGCTAGTCTGAATCCTAGTTTAGACATTTACTAACTGCATGATCTTAAACAATTACCTAACCTCTCTGTGCCTCAGATTCCTTATCTGTGTAATAGAAATGATAATAGTGCCTTTCGTATTATTTTAAGGATGAAAATGCATTATTATACGTAAAGCACTTACAACACTTACCTTCCTAGCATGCAATAAATGCTATGAAAATAGCGCTATTGTTATTACTATGCTGTGGGGTTTTTTGTTTTTGTAGAGACTGTCCTGTCTCCCAGGCTGGGGTACAGTGGCATGTTTATGGCTCACTGTAGCCTCACACTCCTGGGCTCCAGTGATCCTCTCATCTCAGACTACCGAGTAGCTGGGACCACAGCCACGCCCTATAACCTTTACTTTTCTATTTATTTATAAAACTGATATTTTTATTTTTGTAAAAATGAGGTCTCACTGTGTTGCCCACGCTGCTCTTGAACTCCTGGCCTCATGCAATCCTTCCACTTCAGCCTCCCAAAGTGGTGAGACTACAAGCAACTAGCCCTCTATTTTTAAAAATCACTATTTTTAAATATATTACTTTATTAAAAACGTAGCCAGTATATATCACAAATTTCTTTGTATATGTTTATCTTATTCCCTCAATGGGGAAACGAACTAGCTCCTGGGAAGGCAAAGGCAATGCTATATGTCTGCTCCTCTGTCTCCTTCCCTCTCCCATGCCTGCTCTGCCTGAAGCACTGGGCAGTGTTGTGAGAGACACAGGGACTTGCATGTCCACATTAACTAGAAAGCAGGGTCTAGAATATGAATGATTGTGCTTTTAGAATAAGGAGAATAAAATAGGGTACTTGGCAGAAATGGCCTTATTTGAATTAAAATAAAACTTTGACATGAAAGTAAATTGCCCAGAAACAGGTATTATCCAGGCACTGCATTCTTAAAAATTTACAGCGGAGTCAGAGAATCACAGTTGCAAAGGACCTTTGGTACTTGGAGTTGAGTCATCTTAATAGGCTATAAAACATATGATGGATGTCTCTACCGCTTGGTGATTTAAGATGTTTCAGAATACATGAAGCAAGCACTGCTCTTAAATAATCTTCGTCCTTTGGCCTGATAACATTAAATTGAGCGTGGTTCTGGATCACAATTCAGTCTACTTACTCAGCTCTTCCATGTTGACTCCTTTGGGGACCATCTGCAGCAGAATGGCACCGGTCTCCTTGATGAGCGGGAAGGCAGATGACAAAATGATGATGACCATGAGGACAGTCAGGCTGGGATCAATGTAACACTGCCAGTTACACGGGTCCTCACTCCTCAGGGGAAGCACATAGAATATGATGGCTGTGATGACCACAACCACGGACCCCAGGGCATCTCCCATCACATGCAAAAGTACACCTGCCAGGAAGAAAGAAAGACTACTGCAGCACGGAGGCAAATCTGGAAGCCATGTGACACTTACTGACTTGGATTTCCAAGTATATGAATATCTGTTACCATCTGGAGTTTTTTGGTTTTGGTTTTGGTTAGAACAGTAGGATGAATCAAAATAATGGCAACTACTCTTAGGAAACAAAACCCCAGGTCACCACCTCAGGATTCAGAGTACCTTGGAAGAGCAACAGCTTAGGGGGATTGTGAGCTCACAGTTGCCTGCAGGAAGAGTGACTGCGCCGTCTCACAGGGCCACACCGCTACCACCCACCACCCATCAAAGGGCACCAAGCTAGAAAACAGAGGCTGTGCAAATGATTTCTTTTTCTTTACGACAAGTATCTGTGCTTTACATTGTTTTAAACATTTTTAAGGGGATTGTGAACAAGTTATATTAAAGAGTGTTTAAAAAAATTTGTCTCTTTTCTACCTTGATCCTCCTTCCTTTTTCCCTGTAAGCATTTACCTACTTTTTATTTAGCCTGTGGTCATTTAAACAGCATTTCGTTTAAGAGGTGCCCAAGAACAGGGACTCCAGAAACATTTTCATTGCAGAAAGAGCCATTTATAACAAAATAAAATTAAAATTCTACAGATAATACTAAAAATTGTAGGTGCCTTTAATTAGGGAATTGTTTCTAAAGATACTGACTATAATATAGAACGTATGCATTCCTCAGCAAAGATTTGAGTACCCAATTGTTAGGCAAGGATTAAACTGGGATTAGTAAGTAAATTAGGTGAAAATTTGGTCGGAAAAATCATAAAACACAGAGTTTTGGGTTTTGGTTTTTGTGGGGTTGGTTTGTTTGTTTTTACAGAAAGCAACATTAGAATATTGCAATTCAAAGTATAGCTTGCAAACCAGCAGCATCAGCATCACCTAGGAACTTGTTAGGAATGCCGATTCTCAGGCCCCACCTCAGATCTGTAGAATCTGAACCTGCATTTTAAAAAGATGCCCAGGTGATTGGAATGCACACACAAGTTTCCAAAGCACTGCTCTAGGAGAAAGCACGTATATTAAGAGGGGTCTGCTTTGTCTCTCTGTGTATTCCACAGACTTATGCAGCAGAATGAATAATAATCCAAATACTAACAACTTACTCATGGCTAAGATTCACAACTCACAGCTAAGACAGTCTCATTTGGAAGGTGCTTTAATTGGGCTAATTCCTCCTCTTGGCAACACCTCCACAATTCTAAATAACATCATAAAGAAAATGGCATTCTGTGAACACTAAATGTAATTTGAAGCAATTGAGTCAAATTTTTCCCAAAAAATACAGGAATAAAAAGAATTCCCATATTTCCTTTTGGCTGAGTGTTTACTTATGAGATCCTGATTCAATATATACATTAACATTCCCATGTTCTAATGCTGTGCCTCTTTCTCATAACATCTGACACCCAAAGGAGCTTTTAACTTCCCAATCCCTGTACTGAACCACAGGAGGGAAACAAAACTTTCCCAAGAAATGTTCTATGTACTTTGTTCCTCTATAAGGAGTTAAAGATCCAAGCTTTAAATTTCTTCAGGACAGTACAAAACGTTACCATAAAAATATGAAAGCCTTTATATCTTTTGAGATAAGGGGGAAAAAAGAGAAAAAAATATATATATGAAAGCCTAATATTTCCTGTGCACAAGTGATGTCATTTTTACTGCCTGACACAGTCTGTTATTCTCTGATTGTCTCATCCATGTTAGATCCATTTCCTCCGTAATAGCAATGCCATAATGCCGTAATAGCAATGTAGGCATTCAATAAAACAGGAGCTTCTGGTTGATCATCATAACTCCCATGACATACAGTTAACTCTTGTCTTTAATAGTAACAACCATTGTTATTATTATGCTAACAAACGCATATGCTCCGGGCATTGCTGTAAGCATGTTACATATATTTACACATTAAGTCCTCATTAGGACTGTAAAGTGAAAATAAGTAATGCAAAAGCTAAGCTGTTGGAACTCAAAAGTATTTTGAGCCTTCAAGGAATGTGAATTACAGGGCCTGAGCTACGTGACAGGCAGCTGTAAGCTTTTGCATGTCTGAATTAAATCTTTTTCCTTACCTGCATTGCTCTGTAAAATGTTGTGAATGGCAAAGAGCCCCAGGGAAGACCCCCTTTTCACTTATTGTTGATTTTCATTCTCCCTCTTACCTTCTCATACATGACATCATGGCTATCACAGTCCTTTAATATGGAATGTTAAATACACTCTTTTAAGTTGGAAAGGAAATGAAAAACAGCTATAAAGAGAACAAGCCACATGGAAAACAAATTCTAACTAATTAATTTTTCTGACTTGTAAACCAGTCTTGTATAGAAAATGTTACAACCCTGTTAAATTTCTTGTTCTTCTCCTTATATAAGCAAGAATTTAGCTTTTAACTTTGGAACCCTATCCCCATTTCTCTGGAATGATGAACCCTGGAATGGCCATTCCCAGCTTTTCACTTGAATAAACTCTTGAAAATTGGAATCGGACCCTTCTGAGTATTTCTGGTTGGTACTCTCTTCATTTTCCAAATGAGGAAATGGAGGCACAGAATACCTAAGTAACTTGTCCAAAATCACACAACTAAACAGTGTTAACTGGGATTATCAATCCGGGTAGCCGGTCCAGGGATCTACTGTGCATCCTGCCTCGTGTAAGTTCTAAACTCCAAATTCAGCTTTTCCTTCTGAGAAATCCCACTATTAGTCCCCAAGAATTACATAAAAATAGTAACTTTCAAACTCGTTTTTCCCATAATCCACAGTAAGAATTATGTTTTGCATCCTAGCATAGACATAGATACAAATTGAAACAAATAATTTGTGGGAAAGCAAAACTCACCCTTATATATGATTTCTTACTATTATCTATTCTATTTCATTCTATTATAATTAATTTTCTACTAAACTAATTCTAGGGCCCAAATTGTCATGGCTTTCAGTCTGAAAAACTGTTTAAACCAGCATCTCACTCAGTTCTTGAGATTTCATAATGCAATGTATCTTCTCACCGCCCATGCAAAGAGGAAGAAGGCATGGTTATGATCATTAACTACAGTGCAGTGGCAAAATTCTGTGTGCATGTGTGTGTGTATGTGTGTGTGTGTGTGTGTGAGACCGAGAAAGAGAGAGAGAGAGAGAGAGAGAGAGAGGAGAGAGATGGGGTTTCCCTCTGTCACCCAGGCTGGAGTACAGTGGCATAATCATAGCTCACTCTAACTTCAAACTCCAGGGCTCAAATGATTCTCCCACCTCAGCCTCCCAAGTAGTTAGGACTACAGGTGTGTGCCACTGCACCAGCTAATTTTTTTACTTTTTAAAAAAATTTTTTAACTTTTTTACTTTTTTTTTTTTTACAGGGACAGGGGTTTGCTCTTTTGCCCAGGCTGGTGTCAAACTCCCAGCATCAAGTAATCCTCTTGCCTCAGCCTCTCAAAGTAGAAGATGCTGAAATAAAGACATTGATAACCTCCTTGGGGAGGAAAAGAGTCTCCTGTGATGAGAAATCTCAGGAAAGTCTTGTTGAGAGGTAGGTAATTTAGGCAGGACTCTGGAGAGGAGGCAGACTTCAACAGGCAACCAGAGGAGAAGGCATTGCAGACAGGAACACCTCGCAGGAGCCTCATGGGAAACTGCAGATGGAGACGTGCTCGTGGGGCAACATTTGGGCTGATCGCTAAATTTAGACTCACAGACCCTGACGCTGCTGCTATGAGCCATGGACCTTATTGAAGTCAACCTCTCTGAGGAGCAAGATTCTCATCTGTGAAATGGGGTAGTAATAGTAACTGCCTCACTTCCCTTAGAGGCTAGTTCTGAAGAGTATGTTTTAAAATGTCTGAAAACCCTCTGAGAATGACCAAGAGGTGGTGACGATGATAACAGGCACCATTAGTTGAGTGGGTCCTCTGTGCTGTTCTAACCACCCATGTGATCAGCACAACACGGTGATGTTGGTCTTATTATTTCCATTGTATAGATGAGGGGACTGAACCTCAAGGAGATTAAGTTCCTTGCCCCAGGTCACCTTGCTAGGAAAAGAGAGAGGCCGAACTCAAACCAGATCTGCCTGACCACGGGGTCTAAGGGCTTCTCACCTCTCTACAGTTGTACATTAAATGTTGGTGGGTATGCAGAGAGAGAGTAAAGAGCTGGTGGTGGAGGTGAGGCCATGAAGGAGTGAAGGGAAGGGCAGAAACGTCTAGAAAGGAATATTGGCACCAAAACAGCAAGCTCTTGAATGTCAGCAGTGTGAGACTATATCCTGGATGAAGTAAAGGCTTTGATCAGACTCTGATGTGATCACATCTATGATTCAGAAAGATAAATCTGGCAGCATTACCTGAGACACACAAAGATCACCACCTAGCAGACAACTCAATCACCTGATTAGTCATAATGCTCTCAAGGTAGCTTTGCAAAGGCAGGAAACCTCTGTACTTGGCCCTCACTTGCTGCCTTTAGATTAAAACGAAACCCCCCAAAAGCTGGCATGTAACATAAACTGGCAATTGGACACAAGTTGAAATTTGGTGTGTCCCAGAACTTAGGAAAGCCATCGGTGCTGTTGAATTTGTTGAATGACTAAATAGTGCATCTGTACTGGGCAAATGGTAATGAAAAGATGAGATGAAAAATCAACAATTGCAAAGAAACATCTCATCAAAGGGGATTTCTTTTCAAGGGTTGTCAAGATGGCTATTTGTCTATTTATGTTTATACCAAACTTTAAAAAGCTAATTGTCTTTCTGACATATTGTTACATCTTTAATGTATCATGTTAGATCCTATTAAATAAAACTGACCACTACAAAGCACATTGATAAGAATTAAGAGGATTGTTTTTATCATACTTTACAGTAGAAGACAGAGTGTGTTGCTTAGAATTCATTTTTTGGGCAGGTACAGTGGCTCACACCTGTGATCCTAATAATTTGGGAGGCTGAGATGGGGGGATTACCTGAGGTCGGGAGTTCAACACCAGCCTGGCCAACATGGTGAAACCTCTTCTCTACCAAAAATACGAAAAATTAGCCAGGTACAGTGGCATATGCCTGTAATCCCAGCTTCTCTGCAGGCTGAAGCAGAAGAATCACTTAAACCTGGGAGGTGGAGGTTGCAGTGAGCCAAGATCATGCCACTGCCCTCCAGCCTGGGCTACAGAGCAAGACTTCATCACTCAAAAAAAAAAAAAAAAAAAAAAAAAAAAAAAAAAAAAAAAAAAAAAAAAAAAAAAAAAAAAAAAAGAAAAAAAAACCAAAAAGCTCATTTTCCTATTCCCATTGGAATAAAAGAAACAGTAAAGAAAATGAAGAAATCGTTTTTTTGTTTGCAGAGATCCCCATTTCCTCTGCAGATCTGGAGAGCGGGACATAGTCCTACTTTCTAAAGCAGTTGCTTAAATGTTAGAAATATAACCAATCAGTGACTGTGTACTAGAGAAGCAAGTCATCTCTCCCTGGAGTCTAGAGGCAATGTGTGATCATGGAAAGGGCCAGAAATGTGATGTAAGGGTCCAGGATTCTAGCCTTGTCTTTTCTATGAGCTGGGGTGACTTGGGGGAGTCATTAAACTCTGTACCCTGCTTCCTCATCTGTGAAGTAAAAGTTTGAAGTCCATTTTCCCTAAGGTCTTTCCAAGTCTAGCATTCTATGATCTTTCCGTGAATTATGTCTCCAAGATAAGGACACAGCACCAAAGGGGAGGCCAGTCTCACACTTAGCCGGAAATATGGAAAGGCTCTGATCAGCCACAGCACAGGTCCTCATCAAAAGCAACAGGAATGATCTCAACTAACATGGAAGCACTGTGGGTTTGAGCCTCGCAATTCCACCCACTACCTGAACAACAATTGTATGCACTCAGTAAGATTGTGTGATTACCACGTTGACTCATTCATGAATGGTACCAGGGACAAAGTCTGTACTCAATCAAAACATCAGCCAGTTTTCCTACTATAAGCCTAAACTCTATAGATTTCACTTATTTCAAAGCAATTCCATAAGGTGAGTACTGTTATTATCCTCATTTTAAAGATGAGGGGATTGGAGGCTTAGAGGAGTTTAATAACTTGCCCAAAGTCACATGGTTCTTAAGCGGCAGAGCCATGATTCACACTCAGGCAGTTTAAGCCAAATCCCAGTCTTTCAGCCACTGCACCATTCATATCTATCAGAAGCTAGAGATGCACTGGTGTCAGTACAGCTAGTGCTCGACTTATGACCACGATTGGTTCCGACAGACCGGTCGTAACACGATTTGGTCGTAAGTTGAGTAGGCTATATGCACGCGGAGATGGTAGTGCTGCCGGAAGCTGGTCCACACTGTTGTACGCCCAGCTGGGCAACGTTTGCGCTGCCAGACGCGGAGCAGTCGTGGCTAGCGATTGTGGTCGTAAAGTCGAATGGTCGTAAGTTGCATAGGTCGTAAGTCGATCAATACCTGTACCTGAAAACCAAGGGCCCAGCCAGGTACAGCAAGGCATTCTACTACTGACGTTTTTCTACCAAGAAACTTCAATAGCTTTGGACTAAAATTTGTCAAGATCATACAAGTTTCTCAAACAAGATCACCATATCTATGAGGACCTACTCTTCATTCTTCTTTGTTTCATTCCACCTACGTATTCTCTTTCTCAACATTGTAATGTAAGGATGAGGATACTTGGCTGGGTGCAGTGGCTCAGGCCTGTAATCCCAGTGCTATGGGAGGCCAAGGTAGGCAGATTGCCTGAGGTCAGGAGTTCAAGACCAGCCTGGCCAACATGGTGAAATCTCGTTTCTGCTAAAAATACAAAAATCATCCAGGCGTGGTGGCGCACACCTCTAATCCCAGCTACTCGGGAGACTGAGGCATGAGAATCACTTGAACCTGGAAGGTGGAGGTTGCAGTGAGCAGAGATTGCGCCACTGTACTACAGCCTGGGAGACAGAGCAGGACTCCATCTCAAAGAAGAAGAAAAAAAGAATGAGGATACGTAACAGAACATGTTTGGAAAAGTTAAAGTCTCTGATGGTGAACTCCACCTTAAAACTTATGCGTATATGTATGTATATATATTGTTCCACTGAACTGCAACCTGGGAGACTGAGTGAGACTCTGTCTCAATTATATATATAACAGAGTCTCACTCAGTCTCCCAGGCTGCAGTGCAGTGGCATGATCTCAGCTCACTGCAACCTCCACCTCCCGGGTTCAAGAAATTCTCCTGCCTCAGCCTCCCTAGGATCTGGGATTACAGGACCCCCCAGTCACACCTGGCTAGTTTTTGTCTTCTTAGTAGAGATGGGGCTTCGCCAGGCTGGTCTCCAACTCCTGACCTCAGGTGACCCGCCCACCTCAGCCTCCCAAAGTGCTAGGATTATAGGTGTGAGCCACCAAGCGTGGCCCCAATGTATATATTTTTAAACTGAACCATATAAAAGAAAGATAAATGATGATGATTTTTTATTACAGATTTTCTTTTAAAAGCTTACTACTAAGCTCTTTTGGAGAGCAAATTTCCCTGTTGCATTTAAATTTGGTTAATTCAGAAATTTTTAGGAGCTCATACATTATTGTTATCTTCTGGATTTTCCCTATTGGTTCATTCTGAAAATTACTTTTTAAAACAGATGTGAGACACTCAAAGTGAAGATATCTCCTGAATTATTAATTTTTCATTATATTATTTCTATCTAAACCACACTTACAGGCTTTCCCCAAACCACAGGAAAGTAGAGGGTTGCTTAATCCTTGTTGGAATTCTCAAAATCAAGATTGGGGATTAACCCCTTCTGGAATTACTCTGAAGCAAAATCTGCGCCAAAGAAGTTGGAAAGGAGAGATGTTGGATACAATGGTGTCCAGCGAGAAACACATCTCAAAAAGCCCTGGGCTGACCTTAGTCCAGTGCTTCTGACATTGACCGCATAATGAGAAGAATGCTAGTTAGGTGCCTGCCATGGGCCTCGCCAGAACACTCCCTTTGGTCCTGGGAGTGGAGGTTTTAGTGAGCCAACAGTCCCTTCACAAAGGCAGATTTCTGGCAGAAATAATTGATGCAACAGGGTCATTCAACAATGCCAGATAGGGCACAACCTTGGATAGCAGCTCGCCTACTCTTTTCCTACCTTTATCAAAAGCATATTCAATTAAAATAGGCTTCATTATTTGTTAGCAATATCTATGGACTAGTAAAACCAAGTAAAGTAGTAAATAACGTTGATATGTGCAGTTCTGGAGCAGGCAGTATTAGCATGGGTCTAAGTGGAGCTAAGATAAATCATTAGCAACCAGCTTCTCCCCAGGATCAATGCAGTGATTACAAAAGAGAGTCAGGTCATAGTCTATGCATGTAACTGGCCTACTTTCAAACACACCTTTACCTTATTAAAAGTCAAAGAGAAATTTACAGCACAGTCCATATGTGTCATAGAAACCGATTTCAAATAGGCCCAAAGTCAATCCTACCTCTGATATTCAGAGCTTCAGACTTTTTCTCTTTTTTCATCATCTCTTCTGGCTCATTCTGGGTGTTGAAGGAATCACCTGCATTCAAAGAAGAAACCTTGTGTTGTGTATAAGTTCTACAAACAAAAAAAACCAATGGACTCAAAATAAAGTTTTGTTAATTCAAATTCCTACTAGCTTAAGGGAGACCCTTCCTCTGCACACACACAGCTCAGAACAGTACATTTGGCCTTGAAATAGCCTTGTGATACACCTTTGGACTTCATTCAGACATCCTTTCAAGTTAAAACAAAAAGAGGGCAAATGGGAGCCCACCTGCAGCCCCCAAGCCCGTAACACCCAAAAGGATAAACAGGTGCGCAAGGAGAAAGGGAGAAAAACAAAATTCAGATAGCAACTAATGAGCGGAGGAGGGGTTGGAGAGTGCCGCCTGTTGCCCAATAATGACTGATTTCAAAGAAAATCAATACTTTTATAGAGAGAATAGGGGAAGGGAAAAGAGACTAGGGCTACCCGAGGATCCAGGAGAAAAAAGAAAGGATAGAGAATACGTTAATTTAAAAAAAAAAAAAAAAAAAAAAAAAAAAAAAAAAAAAAAAAAAAAGCATGCCGAAGAAAAAGAGGGCGTGGGGTGAGAAGAAAGGGAAAGGGACCAAGTGGGAGGAGGAAGGACGGGCCAAGCGGTCCAGAGGATGCAACCGAAAGGCACCTGCTACGTTTGAGAACACGGTCGCCCCCTTCTCCTGCTTTCTTTCCACCGAGGTCCCCCGAAGGGTTACGGCCGAGTCGAAGCCGGGGGCTGTCGGGGCCGATGCGCGCCGCGGGTCCTCCGGGCCCTGGGGTCCCCCGAAAGCACCGGGAGCGCAGTCCTCCGCCAGCTGCTGACGCTTCTGCAGGCGGCGACCGCGGCCCCGCCTGCAGCACGAGAACCAGGCGGCGCAGTCCTGGAAGATGAGCAGCCCCACCACGTTCACCAACAGCCCCAGGGCGCCGACGATGAGCACCAGCTCGGGGTCATCGATGCGCTCGGGCCGGGCCAGGCGCAGCACCGCCTCCACGAAGATGGTGAAGCAGAGCGCGGTAAGGAAGACGGCGTTGCTCAGCGCGCCCACCACCTCGGCGCGGGCGTAGCCGTAGGTGGCGTGGAAGCCCCCAGTGGGGCGCCGGGCGATGTAGCCGGCGCTCAGGCCCACGCACAGCGAGATCAGGTCGGACAGCATGTTGAAGGAGTCGGAGAGCAGCGCGATGGAGTTGCCCAGGTAGCCGGAGACCAGCTCCGCCACGAAGAAGGCGACGGTGAGCACCAGCATGAAGAGCAGCCGGCACGTCTTGCCCGAGTAGCGGCCCATCTCGCCACTGGCCGCTGCCACCGGGCGCCGCCCCGGGAAGCACAGCCCGCCCCGAGCGCAGCCACAGGTGGGGGCGCCGCGCGGGTCCGCGAGGCCCGGTACCCGCCTCCTGGGCTGTCTCGCCGGCCCGGCCCCGCCGCTTTTTATAACGCGAGGCCGAGCCCAGCCAGTCCCCGCACGTCCAGAGTCTAAAGGAGTGGCGGCGGCAGTATCTGAACAGCCCGTGCGCCGCCTCCCGCGGCTCCTTTCCCCTCCCTCGCGGCCTGGGCCTAACTTGGCAGGTGGCCACGAGCCGATGTCTCTGCTTCTGGGACAGGACTGTGCAGAGAGGGGCGCTGTGGAGGAGAGGGGGCGTGTCTGGATGTCAATCTTCACAGACCCCCTCCCCGCGCAAAGGTGGGATTCACCCAGACACCCTCGTCTGCGGGCCCTCCGGGTCGCCAGCGTCCTGCTGACTCATTGATAAGGGCCTTGGCTGCTGTGGGGTGTGTTCGCTGCGGTGGACGTGGACACCTTCGAGTACGTGCCCAAAGGCACCTTGCAGGGCAGATTCCATATTAACCAGGTGCAAGGTCCCGAAGCACAGGTTTGGGGCAACCCTGCCCTTGAAGATGCTTCCTGCTTTTCATTTCGTGATTCATTTCATCCCTCATTCAGCCCTCCAGCTTCATTCCCCTAACCTCGGGATAAAGCTATTTAATCCTCTCTTGTTCCTCACACCCATCATAAAGGGTGCAAGATGATTCCTATCACCCCCTCATGGCACAGGAGCGTCCCTTCAGGATCTTCGCTGTCAAGGCCTCCTTCCTTGAGTGAATCGCAGGCAGCCCTCAGGAGAGTATAGACCCCACTTCTGCAAGCATGCGCTCCCACCCAGCACTGAAGGCTGCTCTACCCTGTGATACACACAAGTCCCTTGGCCACTAAAGAAGCCACGGCTGACCTCCTCTGTGTACTTGTCTCATTCTCCATTGAAGAAAATATTCTACTCAGCCCCATGTGTCCCTGACAGCAAGACCTGATAGTACATGAAGGTTTATTCCAAATAACGATTTTTTTTTTTTTTTTTGAGACAGAGTCTCGCTCTTGTTGCCCAGGCTGGAGTGCAGTGGCACAATCTCAGCTCACTGCAACCTCCGCCTCCTGGGTTCAAGTGATTCTCCTGCCTCAGCTTCCAGAGTAGCTGGGAATACAGGCATCTGCCACCATGCCCAGGTAATTTTTTGTATTTTTAGTAGAGACAGGGTTTCACCATGTTGGCGAGGCTGGTCTCGAACTCCTAGACCTCAAATGATCCGCCCAACTCAGCCTCCCAAAGTGCTGGGATTACAAGTGTGAGCCATCGTGCCTGGCCAAGGCTCTTCTATTGACAACAGGCTGTATTCCAAATAAAAGTTATCCAGAAGGGAACTGCCTCCAGGACTCTGGAAGAGGCTGAGGAAGGGACCCTTGAGGAAGGGCATCTGCTGCTGGTCTCTTCCAGCAGTGGAGGTTTGGGAGGCCTGGCTCCTAGGTTTCTTTGTTGGTTTCTTTTGTTATCTCATTATCTCATCCCACAGAGGATTTGAAGGTGAACTCTGGTCATCTCTATTCTCCCTCCCCATCCCCAATCCCTGAACTTTAACCATTCCTGAAAAATACACACGTAGTTTTGGCTTGGAAATGAATAAAAATGTTTAATCAAAAAACAAAACAAACAAAAACCATACACAGGCCAGGCATGGTGGCTTACACCTGTAATCTCAACACTTTGGAAGATCACTTGAACCCAGGAGTTTGAAATCAGCCTGGGCAACATAGGGAAACCCCATAGCTATAAAAAAAAAAAAAAAAAAAAAAATTAGCCAGGCGTGTGTGCCTACGGTCCCAGTTATTCAGGAGGCTAAAGTGGGAGGATTGCTTTAGCCCAAGAAGTCAAGGCTGCAGTGAGCTGTGATGGTGCCACTGCACTCCAGCCTGGGTGACATAGCAAGGCCCTGTCTCAACCCCACCTCCCCCCGCCACAGAACCCATGAGCAGAACATCCTAACCTCTAGCCCTGTTCATTGTCCTTAGCCTTGTAAAAGATAACCTTGTCTTTCAGTATCATCCGAGGCCCGTAAAGCATCCTTAATCC
Source organism: Cebus imitator (assembly GCF_001604975.1). Taxonomy (NCBI): domain Eukaryota; kingdom Metazoa; phylum Chordata; class Mammalia; order Primates; family Cebidae; genus Cebus; species Cebus imitator. The sequence continues at coordinate 3,238,922 of NW_016107357.1, forward strand.
ACGGGTCTCACCTTACGACAGATAAGCCTCCAAACTCAGAGGGGTTATTAAACATTCCCACCTCCAGGAAAATATCTGTATCCTGAGAACTAGAGAAAATTTATCATTGGGAATATTCTCTAAAAATTAATATAACAGTCCAGGTGTGGTGGCTCATGCCTGTAATCTCAGCACTTTGGGAGGCCAAGGCAGGCGGATCACCTGAGGTCAGGAGTTCGAGTCCAGCCTGACCAACATAGCAAAACCCCATCCCTACTTTAAAAAATACAAAATTAGCTGGGCATGGTGGCACATGCCTGTAATCCAAGCTACTCGGGAGGCTGAGGCAGGAGAATCGCTTGAACCTGGGAGGTAGAGGTTGCCATGAGCCAAGATCACACCATTGCACTCTAACCTGGGCAACAAGAGCAAACTCCATCTGAAAAAAAAAATTAATATAAAAATAATTAATAATGTAGAATAAGTAAGAAGATACAGACTACAGAATTTTTCACTAGTGTAAAGTGGGAATAATAATAGTATAGGGAAGATTAAACGAGTTAATATGTGTAAAATGCTTAAAACAGTGCCTGGTACACAGTAAGCACTCAATAAATGTTCTATTATTGTTATCAATAGTATTAGTACTACAGCACGTGTGATGGAATTACTATTGAACAAAAGATGACACACTCTAATTCACAAAAGAGATTTATCAGAGTACTTTACCCGTTTCAGCTTCTGGCTTAGACTGTCTTCGAACCGTAAAGCCTCTGAAACATTTAACATGACAACAAGCAAAACAGCCAAAATCAGTGAGCGAAGCCTTGTGGAACTAAACTGGACAAACTAAAGCATTCCTTGCTAATTGGATTTCTTTGTCATTCACCGCTGAAAGAAAAACCTGCAATCAGCAGAAATGTATCGCTGGAGCAGATTGCCTAATTATTTTCCTAACCATGGGCAGATAAGCATTGTGTCACTGCCCCAGGGGTGCAGTGGAGAGAACCAGAAAGCCAGTGGCTGAGGAAGCAGGAGGAGCTGGAAGTGGTGGAGGCAGCCTGTCTGCAGGCCCCATTCCTGACTTAAAGAAACAGTAAGTGTTGCCAGATTGTGTCAACAAAAGGCACTGTAGAAAAATGTTTGTACTAAAACCACACACACACACACACAGAGAGAGTATATATAATCTAAGTTCATTGATAAAAATGTAGGCTGCATTTTATTTTTATTTTTTTTAAAGACGGAGTCTCACTCTCTCACCCAGGCTGGAGGGCAGTGACCCAATCTCAGCTCACCACAACCTCTGCCCCAGGGGTTCAAGTGATTCTCCTGCCTCAGCCTCCTGAGTAGCTGGAACTACAGGTGTGCACCACCACACCTGGCTAATTTTTACACTTTTAGTAGAGACAAGGTTTCACCACATTGGCCAGGCTGGTCTTGAACTCCTGGCCTCAAGAGATCTGCCCGCCTTGGCCTCCCAAAGTGCTGAGATTACAAGCGTGAGCCACCACACCTGGCCAGCATTTTATACTTAACAGCAAATTGTGAGGCTTCAATAGCTTTTGTTTGTTGATCTCTTACTCTGCCCAGCCCTGTGCTGAGGGTTTCATAAGCATCATCTCATTTCATCAGCCCCATAAAATAAGTACTATTTTATAGGACAGAATCTGAAGTCCAGAGATTTTGTATAACTTACCCAAGATCACACAAGCTGAAAATGATTAATAGACTTGAGATATGAACTAGGAATCCAACTATAGAGCTTACACCCTTTGCTTCCAGATTATACTAACTCAATCATTTTAATGCGTCTTTCTCTCTCTCTCTCTCTTTCTCTCTTTCTTTCTCTCTCTCTCTCTCTCTCTCTCTCTTTCTCTCTTTCTCTCTCTCTCTCTCTCTCTTTCTTTCTTTCCGTCACCCAGGCTGGAGTGAAGTAGCATGAGCATGATCTTGGACCACCTCCCAGGCTCAAGCAATTCTCCAGCCTCAGCCTTCTGAATAGCTGGGATTACAGGTGCCCACCACCACGCCCAGCTAATTTTTGTATTTTTAGTAGAGATGAGGTTTCACCATGTTGGCCAGGCTGGTCTCCAACTCCTGACCTCAAGTAATCCACCCACCTCGGCCTCCCAAAGTGTTGGGATTATAGGTGTGAGCCACCGCGCCCAGCCTTTAATGCTTCTTTTGTTCTATACAAATGAAATGGTTTTTTAAAGTTCTCTTTGCATTGTTGCAAAATTTGACATACTGCAATTCATAAATTCAGAGATTACGACATTACAAATTATTTTTATACTGATATTTGACCAGAAATTAACAATTATTTTTTTAGAAACTGAAAAAGCATCTGTTTTTCTTTTTAGTTCTACTTGACAAGAGATGACATTGCCTTTAGGGAGGAGAAGGGACATCTTTCCAAAGCAGCAAATTCTTATTGTGGATGAAGTCGGTTCTTCACTGGTGAGTTTATATAACATGTACATCTATAACACTTTGCTTGTACAAAGGTAATTTTTGTACTCTGAAAGTATGCATATTGACCCTCCAAGTTTTTTGGAATACAATAAATTTAAGATATTCTTGACTTGAGTAGCCATTCTTTTTTTTTTTTTAATGATAGAGGCATGAGATGTGCAAAAGATTAAAAATGAGGTAGTCAGCAACACTAATTCGAATGGGCTATATTCATAAGGGAGAAGAAATAGCAGCGCTGTGATTTGCAGCCCACCTAGAAGGAAGCAGCTCTAATATGAATACAAAGCTGTGCCCATCAGCTTGCAGTATCTTCACCCAAAGACCACCTCCATGGTTTCTTCAAAATGCCACTTGTTCTTGCAATGAAAGAGTATGTCTCCTAATAACAACAGCCCAGGAAGTGGTAGGAGCACGAGCGTAATATCACAGGATACCACCTACTTATTGAGAAGATACCAGACTGTAAATAATTTTAATTTTGCACTCACTTTGAGAAAATGTAAAAGGCAGAGTAGTGCAGCAGTTAATAATCTGAGTCAGATTTGGAACTAAATCTGGGCTCTGCTTCTCAGTTGCTACCGCTCTTGTAACCTGGGGCATGTTCTTTACTAAACCGTCTCTTTCCTCACCTGTGAAATAGGGATACTATTTGTATCTACCTCATGGGGTTGTAATGAGACTTAAGTAGAAAAAGATATATAAATTGCTTAGGATAGTGCCAGGTTCATAAGAAAGGCTCAGTGAATGTTAACAAGAAATAACCATCACCTGGTGTTTTGAATCCAGGTTGAGAGAGAGAGGAGAATATTCTTCTTCACCAAAGGATTCACTAAGGATTACTCTTAGAGAAGATAAACGTTTAAGGATTTGTTTACAGCTCCATCTTAGGAGCAGTGAAATTTATGGAGACATAAGATAAAACATGTTTAAGTTTCTGCAATTAGCAGAGAAGTATAGGCCAGGCACGGTGGCTCACAGTTCTAATCCCAGCACTTTGCAGGGCTGAGGCGAACGGATCACCTGAGGTCAGGTTCGAGACCAACTGGCCAACATGGTGAAATCCTGTCTCTACTAAAAATATTTTAAAAATTAAAAATTAGACAAGAGTGGTTGTGGATGCCTGTAATCCCATGTCTCCCCCTGCTCCTTTCCAGCACCCTTCAAATTGCAACAGGAGAGGAAGCAGAAAGAGCTGAGAGGCAGTGATAATCTCTAATAGAATTCAAGTCTCAGGTTCCAACTTGGTTATGTGAGCCAGTAAATTTTCTCCCTTTTCTTAAGCAAGTGTATGCTGGGCTTTTTATCAGTTGCAACCCAACACTTCTGGCCACTAGTTGGTCAAGAACCTAGTTTTATTATAAAGTGCTAAGAATGGCTTTCTCCTCTTCTCCACATTCAAGACTCATGAGAAATATAAATTTAATCCTTAAAAAATAATAAAAAGGACTTTCCCTTACTTTGATTCCTCCCCAGGGCTGGAGGACCTATTCCTGCTCCATTTCCCTGATCTCCTCCAGAGAAAAAAAACTCTTGAAAAAGTTTGCATAGTCTGTACTTTCTTGAATTGCATCCTTTTGTACCCACTCCAATCCCACTGCCATCTTCACCGTACCACTGACTTTTTTAATATTATCTATGACCTTTTGATTCCCAAATCCATTGGTTTTCCATCCTTATTTGGATAGAATTCTTAGCGATAACCGTTACTGAGGACCTTGCTTTCCTTCTTCAATTACCCACCTCATTTGACTTTTGAATGCCGCACCCTCCTGGTTCTCCTTATATTTCATTGACAGTTTCTCCTCCTTCTCTTCTAAATCATTAGATGTTGGAGCATCCCGTGACTTACTCCTGGGTCTACTACTCCTATCTATCTATGCTTAGAGTCCCAAGGCTTCAGATCTACATTCGGATTGATTTTCAAATATATACCTCCAGTCTGGGTTTCATCAAACTCAATTCAGTGCCTACTGTACATCTCCATCTGGATATCTAGTAGGCATTACAGACACATCTCCTTGTCTTCCCAGTCACAGTAAATGACACCAGCATCAACCCCGATGATCAAGTCAAAAGCCAGAGATAATCCTTAATACCTGCCTTTCCCTCATTCCCCAACTCACACCATCAAGAAATCCGGTTCACTCACCTTCTGAAATATATCAGAATTCATCTCACTGCCTCAAAAAGACTCCATGATCTGTTGCCAGAATTACTGCAAGAATCTTTTCCCCATTTTTCATCTACTACATTCTTCACACAGCAATCAGAGTGATCATCCTTAAAATGTAGCTGTTCATGCAACTCCTTGGCTTAAATGCTCTCCTGTTACTTCAAATAAACCCCAGATCTCTGACCCTGGTATGCCACAGATGACTCACTGCCTACCCCCACATCCATGTTCCCTTCTCTTTCATTAACTGAACCCTGATGCTAAGTTTAGCACATTGCTGAACCCTCTCCTCACTTGTATTTTGCTGCTTAGCTAAAGACTACAGTTTCTGAAATCCTAGTCTCTGATAAAACAGATTTTAAACTAACAAAGCTCAAAAGAGACAAAGAAGGGCATTACATAATGGTAAAAGGAGCAATGCAACAAGAAGAACTAACTATCCTAAATATATATGCACCCAATACAGAAGCACGTAGATATATAAAGCAAGTTCTTAATGACCTACCAAGAGACTTAGACTCCCACGCAATAATCGTGGGAGACTTTAACACCCCACTGTCAACATTAGACAGATCAACGAGACAAAAAATTAAGGAGGATATCCAAGACTTGAACTCAGATCTGGAAGAACCCTCCACCCCAAATCCACAGAATATACATTCTTCTCAGCACCACATTGCACTAACTCTAAAATTGACTACATAATTGGAAGTATATCACTCCTCAACAAATGCAAAGGAATGAAAATCATAACAGTCTCTCAGACAACAGTGCAATCAAATTAGAACTCAGGATTAAGAAATTCACTCAAAATCACACCCACGTGGAAACTGAACAACCTGCTCCTGAATGTCAACTGGATAAACAATGAAATGAAGGCAGAAATAAAGATGTTCTTCAAAACCAATGAGAATGAAGACACAACATACCAGAATCTCTGGGACACATTTAAAGCAGTGTCTAGAGGGAAATTTATAGCACTAAATGCTCACAAAAGAAGCAAGGAAAGATCTAAAATATACACCCTAACATCACGATTAAAAAAACTAGAGGCACAAGATCAAACAAATTCAAAAGCTTGCAGAAGACAAGAAATAACTAAGATCAAGCAGAACTGAAGGAGACAGAGACACACACACAAAAAAAAACCTAGGCCGGGCGCGGTGGCTCAAGCCTGTAATCCCAGCACTTTGGGAGGCCGAGGCGGGTGGATCACGAGGTCAAGAGATCGAGACCATCCTGGTCAACATGGTGAAACCCCGTCT
>NW_016107357.1:3244966-3278089 GCF_001604975.1 Cebus imitator
CAAAAAAAAAAAAAAAAACCTTCAAAAAATTAATAAATCCAGGAGCTGGTTTTTTGAAAAGATCAACAAAATAGATAGACCGATAGCCAGCTAATAAAAAAGAAAAGAGAGAAGAATCAAATAGATGCAATAAAAAATGATAAAGGGGATATCACCACCAATCCCACAGAAATACAAACTACCATCAGAGATTACTACAAATACCTCTATGCAAATAAACCAGTAAATCTAGAAGAAATAGAAAAATTCCTAGACACTTACACCCTCCCCAGACTAAACCAGGAAGAAGTTGAAACCCTGAATTGACCAATAACAAGGTCTGAAATTGAGGCAGCAATTAATGGCCTACCAACCAAAAAAAGTCCAGGACCAGATGGGTTCACAGCCGAATTCTACCAAAGGTACAAAGAAGAGCTGGTACCATTCCTTCTGAAACGATTCCAAACAATACAAAAACAGAGAATGCTCCCTAACTCATTTTATGAGACCAACATCATCCTCATACCGAAACCTGGCAGAGACACAACTGAAAACGAAGATTTCAGGCCAATATCCATGATGAACATTGATGCAAAAATCTTCAATAAAATGCTGGCAAACCAAATCCAGCAGCATATCAAAAAGCTTATCCATCACAATCAAGTCGGCTTCATCCCTGGGAAGCAAGGCTGGTTCAACATATGTAAATCTATAAACGCAATCCATCACATAAACAGAACCAAAGACAAAATCCACATGATCATCTCAATAGATGCAGAGAAGTTGTTCAACAAAATTCAACACCCCTTCATGCTAAAAACGCTCAATAAACTAGGTATCGATGGCACTTATCTCAAAAGAATAAGAGCTATGTATGATAAACCTATAGCCAATATCATACTGAATGGGCAAAAACTGGAAGCATTCCCTCTGAAAACTGGCACTAGACAAGGATGCCCTCTCTTACCACTTCTATTCAACCTAGTAATTGGGAGTTCTGGCCAGGGCAATCAGGCAAGAAAAAGAAATAAAGGGTATTCATTTAGGAAAAGAGGAAGTCAAATTGTCTCTATTTGCAGATGACATGATTATATATTTGGAAGACCCCATTGTCTCAGACCAAAATCTCCTTAAGCTGATAAGCAACTTCAGCAAAGTCTCAGGATACAAAATCAATGTGCAAAAATCACAAGCATTCCTATACACCAATAACAGACAAACAGAGAGCCAACTCATGAGTGAATGCCCATTCACAATTGCTACAAAGAGAATAAAGAGCTTCTGCACAACAAAAGAAACTATCATTAGAGTGATCTGGTAACCAACAGAATGGGAAAAATTTTTTGCAATCTACCTATCTGACAAAGGGCTAATATCCAGAATCTACAAATAACTTACACACATTTACAAGAAAAAAAAACAACGCCATCAAAAAGTGGGTAAAGGATAGAAACAAACACTTTTCAAAAGAAGACATTTATGCAGCCAACAAACATATGAAAAAAAGCTCATCATCACTGGTCTTTAGAGAAATGCAAATCAAAACCATATTGACATACCATCTCATACCAGTTAGAATAACGATCATTAAAAAATCAGGAGACAACAGACGCTGGAGAGGATGTGGAGAAATAGGAATGCTTTTACACTGTTGGTGGGAGTGTAAATTAGTTCAACCATTGTGGAAGATAGTGTTGGGATTCCTCAAGGATCTAGAAATAGAAATACCATTTGACCCAGCAATCCCATTACTGGGTATATACCCAAAGGATTATAAATCATTCTATCATAAAGATACATGCAAACATATGTTTATTGCAGCACTGTTTACAATACTTAAGACTTGAAACCAACCCACATGCCCATCAATGATAGACTGGATAAAGAAAATGTGGCACATATACACCATGGGATACTATGCAGCCATAAAAAAGGATGAGTTCATGTCCTTTGCAGGGACACAGATGAATCTGGAAACCATCATTCTTAGCAAACTGACACAAGAACAGAAAACCAAACACCTCATGTTCTCACTCATAAGTGGGTGCTGGACAATGAGAACACATGGACACAGGGAGGGGAACATCACACACTGGAGTCTGTTGGGGGATGTGGGGTTAGGGGTGAGATAGCAGGGGGTGAGGGGATTAGAGAAGGTTAGCATTAGGAGAAATACCTAATGTAGATGATGGGGGGATGGATGCAGTGAACAACCATGGCATGTGTATACCTATATAACAAACCTGCAGGATTCTTACATGCACCCAAGACCCTAAAGTATAGTAATAATAATAGTAATAATAATAATAATAAAGACTGTAGTTTCTATCTGCTCTTGCAGCTAGCTGTGGCCATGTGACTAAGTTTGGGGCTAGAGCTTTAAATGGAAACATCATGTGGTGCTTTCAGAAATTTCTCTAAATGGAGGAAGCATGCCCTCCTTTGCATCTTCTCCATCCTGCAGCCTGGAATGTGAATGTGATGGCTGGGGCTGTAACAGGTGTCTTAGACCACAAGGGCAGGGGCTTCATCCTAGAGAAGGCAGAGCAGTTGGGGTGTTGGTTGGGGTAGAGGGTGGGCCCTAGATCCCTGACGATCAGAGCAGAGTGAAGATGGGAAGGCTGGTGTCAGAAACAGTCTCAGAGTCATTCGTTCAATTATTCATTCTCTGCATAGGTATCAGGTATGCACTAGGCACCATTGGGGATAAGGCAATGAGTGTGACTGACATGGTCTGTCCCTCCCAGGTAGACTCTAACACCTGACTTCCTTATGGTGTGAGGTATGAGGAGGAGAGGAGGGGGCCTGGCAGGACACAGAGAGGAAGACGGAACACCTACCTAGGGCTGGGTGTCAGGGAAGGCTCCCCTGAAGAAGTGGCATGGGAGACCTAAGGCGTGGGAGGAGTTGGCACAGAGCAGTGAGTGGGTGGGGAGTGCTCCTGGAGGAGAGAATGGCAGGAGCCCAGTCCCGGAGGCAGAGAGAGTGGTACGAAGGAGAACATCACAGACTCACCAGGACTGGAGAGGAATTTGAGGTGGTAAAGTGGAAGGAGATGAAGCTTCAGGTAAGCAAGGAAGGAATTACTGGGAGTCTCCAAAGCCAAGCAAAGGAGCTGGAACTTTATCTTAAGGGAACAGCAAGCCTCTGAAGGATCAAGCAGGGGAGTGAGAGCCACTTGGTCAGTCAGCGTGTCTTAACTGAATATTCGCCGTACTCAAGCCACTGGTTCAAGAGAAGGAAATTGCAGGGAACATGACAGGGAGGATCCTGTTCTTGTGGGTCTTACCTGCTAGAGTGAATAACAGGAAATAAAAGAAAAAGTGAATAAATAAATGAAAGAAAGAGGGAGGAAGGAAGGAAAGAAGGGAAACAGGGAGGGAAGGAAGGAGGAAAGAAGGAAGGAGGGAGAGAGGAAGATATCAGGGAGGAAGATATTAGGGAGTGATAAAGGTTATTTTGAAAATAAATCACCTACACCAGCAGCTTTCAAGCTGTTTTGTACTGCAGAGTGGCTATGGAGCTACCGCCTTAGATGGGATGGTCATGAAACGCTTCTCCAAAGAGGTGAAAGTTGAGCTGAAACCTGAAAGACAGCAGCTGGGAAGAGTATTCCAGGCAGCAAGACCCACAAGAGCAACGTCTCTAAGGCAGAGACATTGAAGGAGTGTTTCATGGAGTAGAAAAGCATCTGTGATGGCCAGAACTGAATAAGCAAGGGCAGGCGAGACATGAAATCAGAGAGCCAAGAGCTCTTGTAGTCTCGCCTCTATCAAAAGGGGAAGCATGAAAGATGGAGAGGACCATGCATTTGAAAAACGTTTCTGAAACTTGACCTGCTTTTGCTCTTTCTTGTTAACTGCCTGACCTCTTGGAGGCATTTGTGTTTCCAGTTATGGAAACATTCTTTTTTCCTTTTTGATACTTTATTGTTTAAGGCAGTTTTAGGTTTACAGCAAACTTGAGTGGAAAACACAGAGTTCCCATATGCCCCTCCTCACCCCAAACACAGCCTCCCCAGCTATCACCAGAGTGGGGCATTTGTTACAATCAATGAAGCAACATTGACATTTCATTATCACCCAAAGTCCAGCGTTTGCATTAGGGTTTACTCTGGGTGTTGTACATATAGCCTATGGATTTTGACAAATGTGTAATAATGTGTATCTACCATTAAATATCCTACAGAGTACTTTCGCTGCCCTTTAATCCTCTGCACTCAGTCTATTCATCCCTCTGTCTCCCCGTATCCCTGGAAAATACTGATCTTTCCACTGCCTCCAGTTTTGACTTTTCCAGAATATTATATAGTTAGAATCATGTAGATGGCTACACTTTTTTAAATGATGTAAGTGACGAACTCAGAACATATCAAATGCTTTTCTACAGGGGAAATTATGTAAACATTATGAACAAGTATTCACAGCTCACATAGTCCAGCCCTGTGGATGATGCGTCACATTTTCAAAGAAGCAACCTGACCAAATGGAGCTCTGGCCTGCATGGATGATGTCAGACGTGCTCATGTATCTTTTCTGATGTTATCGTCAGGACAAGGAAAAATGTAAGGGTGATGCACCTTTATTTTAACTGGAGACACCTGAGGTTTGAAGAAGCCAATAACTTTCTCAAGTCTTTCAGCTGGGAAGAGTGAAATGATGTCACGAATTTCAGAGACAAGTCTACTTGGCTTTGAATACTGACTGTGCTCTAACCATGTCACTTAGACCAGAGGTCCCCAATCCCCAGGCCACAGACCACTCCATGACCTGTTAGGAACCAGATCACACGGCAGGACATGAGTGACAGGCGAGCAAGTGAAGCTTCATCTGTATTTACAGCCACTCCCCATTGCTCACATTACCACCTGAGCTCTGTCTCCAGTCAGATCAGGGACAGCATTCAATTCTCATAGGAATGGAAACCCTGATGTGAACTGTGCGTCCCAGGGATCTAGGAATCTAATGCCTGATGATCTGTCATTGTCTCTCATCACCAGACGGGTCTGTCTAGTTGCAGGAAAACAAGCTCAGGGCTTCCACTGATCCTACATTTTGGTGAGTTGTATAATTATTTCATTATGTATTACAACATAATGATAATAGAAATAAAGTGCACAATAAATATAATGCACTTGAATCATCCCAAAGCCATCCCTCACCCTCGGTCCCTGTCTTCCATGAAACTAGTCCCTGGTGCCAAAAAGGCTGGGGACTGCTGACTTAGACAATTGCAGCAGCTTCCACCATGTGTATAAAACATCTCAAATGTTAATCCTCTGGAGATCATTTAAAATACCAATATTCTGAGAGGTTCTCATATGAATACCCCCATTCTTTTTATCTGCTTATGCTATTTCATGGTAGAAATATTGCACCACTGTGCTCCAGCCTAGATGACAGAATAAGACTCTGTCTAAAAAAANAAAAAAAAAAAAAAAAAAAGAAGCCCCCATATCCACTGATGTGTATTTAGTCTTCTTTTTTATAGAGTGTGCCTTGTCATTGCTGTCATCATTATTGTGACTGTTTATGTAAATACTGCTAAACATTCTTGCACATACATCATCGCTCATTTTTTGGAGTATAGGTTCCTAGATGTACTAAGTAAAAGGGTATAAGCACTTAAAAGTGCTCACAGCTGCCACCAAAATGGCATTTTAAAATATTGTACAAATGTATATTATCAAAAGGGTATGAGGGCTGGGCACAGTGGCTCCTGCTTGTAATTCTGACACTTTGGGAGACTGAGAAGGGAGGATGACTTAAGCCCAGGAGTTCAAGGTTACAGTGAGCCATGATCACGTCACTGCACTCCAGTCCGGGCAGAAGAGTGAGGCCCTGCCTCCAAAAAAAAAAAGTGCGGGAGATTGTTATCTTCCTTTTGTTTTCCCATTATTTGCTGCTAGCATGGAAGAATGTAATTGATCGTATACTCTGACTTCGCTAAATTCCTTTATTACCTCTTGTAATTGTTTCATAGATTTTCTGGTATTTTCTAGTTAGCAATTATATCATCTACAAATAATTCTATGTCTTCCTTTTATTAAAGAAATTTATGAAAGTTTTATTTCCAATAGAACTTTGACATCACTAGCCCATGAGTTCTTTAAAACTTCTTTTGGAGATGATGATTTAAGTTCATTCAATGAATCTTTCTGACGGCCTCCTCATTAGTATCTAAAACACTTACATTCTATTCTGTACCTACAATTCTGAAAGACTCTTAGTCACAGTTCGATATTTAAATTGATTTGAGGCTCATCAACAGTCTTTTCATATCATGGCTCATGTGGACTGAGATTTTAAAGATCTTGGGGAGGTGGGGAGAGTCTTTGCATGCGGAAGTGATGAGAATTGTAGCCAAGGGACAAACCGGGCAGATTGTTTTTTCTAAAGATGGCCATAATCATATGTCTACTCCATGTTCTCCAAGTCCACATGTTCTTCTTCAGGGTGATCTTGATACACCTTCCATTCAAAGGCCAACTCTAGGGGCTTGACACTCCTTCCATCTTGTCCCTTACTTGCAATCCATAGACTCTAAGGTTGAATCAGAAAGGCAACGGAGCTTCTGCCTTGTTTGAGGGGGCACTCATGCTTGAAACCCTGAGCCACCACAGCCAGTGTCCTAAGACCACTCTAGTGCGAGGAAGCCAAGACACAGGCAGCAGTCGTGTGTAGGCTGTCCGCCCAGCAGTCCTATACATTCAAACCTTCCAGCCCAGATGCCAGACGTATGAGTAAATAAGCCTTCAAGTGACTGCAGCCTTCGGCCATCAGGTCACCCCTAGCCTCTGAGTCTTCCCAGCGGAGCCCTCAGAACATAGTGGAAGCAAACAGCCTCTTCCCACTGTGTGCGTTCCAATTCTAGCCCGCTGAACCCTTGGGTTCATAAAATAATTGTTATTTTAGTCCAGTACATTTGCAATGGTTTGTTACACAGTAACTGGAAGAGAGAATCACGTGTGAAGATTGGGAAGCCGTACAAAGGGTCCATAAAATTTGGAACTATTAAAGAAGAGAAGACAATTGATATTGGCATGGAATATTTAAGGTATTATTAGATAAGCTTCAAAGCAAAACAGTTATTGTGGGGTAGGGTTTCGCACGTCCTGAGTGAACATACTAAAAAACAGAATGAGGTAGAATTCCCCGGACAGGCACAGGAAGGCAAGACATACTGAATGAGATCTAGATAGAACAATAATAGTTTGAGTCCAGGCCAGGGGGCGATTTTTTGTTTAATTGGAAAATGCCTTTCAAGTGAGACTATCCAACTCAGAGAGGTGAGGGTTGATCAGGTTTGTTTGGACAACAGTTGCCTTTGGCAGACCTATGAAACACTGACTTCATTTCTCTCACTGAGATTGGGAAAAAAAAATCTGTTTGAATAATAAATATCTGACCCAGAAAACCATGACAAAGTAAAAGGAAGAAAGTCCAACGAAAACGCCAGCCTACCTGCGGTAGAGAAGGAAAGAGACCAGTTTAAGAACTTGATGAAACCATTAACAACCCAGCTGAGCCTTCCTGAGAGGAGAAGGGGAACACAGAAGGAAAGAAAACACGAGAAGCACATTCCAAACTTTAGAATGAGAGATTCAGTTGAATGATATGCTTGCAACCTTCAAAAGCTGTGGAAAGTAATGTTTGGAGGAGCATAAAGCAGTAACAAAAAGCAAACTTTAAGCCTTCAAAACAGCTTCAGCTCAGGGGTTTGCTAAGGCTGAACTTCAGATGGAAACAAATGTGAGCATGAGAGAGCAGCAGGATTAGGAAGCAGGATTCACAGGTCTAAGCAGTCCTGAAGCTACAGGCAGTCACAGAGCGAGTATAGACGGAGCCTGAGTGTAGACAGAGCCCCACGCAGGGGCTCCAGGTGGAAATGGAATTAAGGACCTTCCTTTCTTCCTCCCTTCTTTCCTTCTTCCCTTCCTTCCCTCCCCTCTTCCCCTTCTTCCCTTCCTCCTTTCTTTTCCTCCCTCCCTCCTTTCCTTCCTTCCTTTCTCCCTTTCTCTTCCTTTCTCTTTCTCCTCCTTTTCCTCTCTCATCTCTTTCACATGCTGATTGAAAACATACCACAAATAAAATCTGAAGCCCAGGATGTCATTGCTGCACATATCTAAACTCTGTAAGCAGGAAAGAATGTTTTCAATGTCACTCACTGGGAAAAGATACCATGAGTTTACCAGGTAGGAAAACTTGGTGCCATAATCAGCCTCCTGTTGTGAAAGCTCTGCCAATGGAACTTGGTACCCAAGTGCTGGCCATGGCCAGGTCTGCCACATATTGGCTGGTATCTTAGAGTGGCAAAAACCAAGAAGACTTCTTTCTTTTCTGAGTCTCTGCTGTGGTCATGAAAAGCAGTAAAGATGTCCTGGTTTATAGTAAGTGCTAAATTTGGGGAATCTAAATTTTCCTGTAAGTGTTCTAGCTCTGGGATAAGGCTTCAGACTTTTTGAAATCTTCAGAAAGTGTGGCAGAAAATAAAAAATGTACTCAGAGGCCACAAAATGAAGTAAAAGTCAAAATCCAGAAAGGTAAGTTGAAGTCAGAATCTGACTTAAGGACATCTGTCCAATAAAGACGAATGCCCTAGCCCTGAGTTTTGACAGCCACATGATCATGGATGGTATAAGAGACAAAACTGAGATGGACAGTTGAACTAGAGATCCCCTCAGAAAGCTTGATTCCTTGGTCTAAGGTTGAACCAAAGCAAAATGAACAATCAAATAAACAAAAAAAACCCACTGCCCCAAAGGAGACAGCAAGGAAACTTGAACCTTTTAGCCGTGGATGTGGACATAGGGAAAACTACCTCCCCTGGGAAGTTGAAACTATAATGTGGTCTTCATGTGGTAATGCAGTCTAAATTCATGCTACATATGTAATAATAGTAACTCAGGCAAATAATTTTTAAGTATTTCCAAGTTGGTAACACCCTTAGGCACATGACAGAAGCAAATGTAAATTTTCTTGGAAAAATGTACCAATAATTTATTATTGAAATAATTCCCTTAGAGGAAGCTTTGTTGAACATTAATTCACAATCAAAAATCATGAAATGGCTGGGCACGGAGGCTAACGCCTGTAATCCCAACACTCTGGGAGGCCAAGGAGGGCTGGTCACTTGAGGTCAGGAGTTCAAGATCAGCCTGCCCAACATGATGAAACCCCTTCTCTACTGAAAACACAAAAATTTTCCAGGTGTGGTGGCACAGGCCTGTAATCCCAGCTACTGGGGAGGCTGCAGCACAAGAATCACTTGAACCCGGGAGGTGGTGGTTTCAATGAGCTGAGACTGTGCTACTGCATTCTAGCCTAGGTGACTGAGCAAGACTCCCTCTCAAAAAAAAAAAAAAAAAAAAAAAAAAAAAAAAAAAAAAAAAAAAAAAAACCTTCCTAAAAAAAAAAAAAAAAAAAAATCATGAAACACACAAAATGGGAGAAAATAAACCACCTTGAAAGAAGCAACAAAAATAATAAATAGCAGAATCAGACATGCAAACATTGCAAATGTTGAGAATACCAGATACATAATATAAACTAAGTATGTTTAATAGAAAGGAATAAAGGAAGGTCTGAAAAGTATGAGTAAAGAATAAGTCATCATAAATGAAAAGTAGATTTGTTGAAATTAAAAACTCAATAGAAGGTGCCCCTGCTCCTTCTAGTCAGGATGCTATCAGTGAAGTCAAAATGGGGACCCTGATCTCCCGCACCTGCTCAGCAGTAGTGAAGCACCCTCCCATCTCAGGGTGTCAACAAAGGCCAAGTGGGAAACCTGGACTTCCATTCTCATCTTAAAATAACAAACAGCACCCCTTCCACCTGCACAGTGTCATAGAAGACTTGCTTAGACAGAAAATTTAATAAGATCCACAGCCTCATAATACCCAAAATGTCCAGGATTCAACAGAAAATCTTTCATCGTAGCAAAGCCAAGAAAATTTTAATCTGAGTGTGAAAAAAGACACTGGCATTGAGGTAGCACAATGTTACAAATTTGCTAATAAGGGATATTAAAGTAGACATCATACAAATGCTTCAACAAGCAATTACAAATACATTTGAAACAAAAACACAGAAAGTCTCGACAAAGAAATAGAAGACAAAAGGAAGAATGAAACAGAAACTTTAAAAATGAAAACTACAATAACTGAAATAAAAACTCAGTGGGACTCTTAGCAGTGAATGCAAAATAAAAAAAAATGTAAAAAGCTAAACGGATGGGCTCAGTAGCAGAAATGGGGAAAACAGAGGAAAGAAAGTATTCTAGCTGAACAACAGAGAAAAAATAGAAAAAAAATAAGCCCCAGGGACCTGTGTAACTATAACAACTACAAATGGGAAAAGACAAAGGGAGTAAGATTTCTGCATTTCATTCAAACAAGAAAAGTATTGACAGCATTACCCAGTGATAAGTATGTAAGTGCAATCTAATACTAGAGCAACTACTAACAGAACTCTAAGAAGACATACTCAAAAGTGCTACGGGGAAATCAAAACGAAATTTCAAATAATTTCACGGAAGCCAGGAAACAAAATAGAGAAATGAAAAGTAGTAGCAACAGACAATGAAAAGTAAAATAGCTGTCTTAAGCCCCAACCTTCAATAATTTCATTAAATGTAAATGTTCTAAACACACCAGTTAAAAGACAGAAAATTGGCAGAGTGGCTAAAACACATATCTAACTACAATCCATACCATGGAATCCTTCTTAGCAATAAAAACAACTACTAATACATGCAGCAAGTTAAATGAATCTTAAGTGCATTATGCTGAAAGAAAAAAGCCAATTTCAAAGGTCACATATGTTTGATTCCATTTATTTAACATTCTTGAAATAAAAATATTATAAAGATGGAAAACAGACTATTTGTTTCCAGGGCATAGATATAGGGAGTGAAGGTAGGAAGGGTACCTATGACTCCTAAAGGGTACCATGAGGGATACCTTTGTAATGATGATTTTGGTAATTTAAAAGGTGAAGAACATGAAAGTCTTGGTGCTAAACTTATGTAACTTTGGATGCCCTGAAGGAATGGCATCCATTCTAGTAGAAAACAGCCTAGACTAAAACTGCTGAAGGAACTCCAACTCCACCAGGCATGAAACCATACTCAGGCTGTGCCCAGAAGAGGAAGACTGCGGGTTTTATGGTTTTACTTGCCTTTAGTCTTGCCTTTAGCTTAATAACCAGTTCAAAGATATTTAATTTTGGAATTTAATTTTCTGTTATAATTTGATATTAGGAGGGGCTTCATATTGTTAAAATTTGGGACATTTTTATATTGCTGCATTGTATTGTTAGAGTATCTTGATGCTGTCACTTTATGTCACCATATAATTTCCAATCAGCAATATTGAACATTTGGGGGCCTCGGAGTTAATTTAACTAGTATACATACTCTTCTAACCCATTTCAGTTATTGAAGCAATGGTTGGTATTGGGAACACAAGCTTTATGGAAACGCAGCAGTACAGTCATGATAAACTGTTCATCTAGTCCTTCCAGGGGAGCCAGGAGTGAAAGGAACATAAATCTGGAGAGTGTTGAGGGAGACAGCCATTCCTCTTTTCTTGTGATTTCAACCTCCATGTAAGTAGTCACTCCGAGGGTGGAAGGGTCTTCTCTCACTGGCAGGTTAGGTTGAAGAAATGGATTAAGCCTGGCTCCACCCTTCCTGGGCTTCCTCCCTCCAACTGCCTGCTCACTGAGAATGAACATTCACTCTGTTCCTGGGCTTACCCCTGCTCTTCCAGTTATTGTGCTCTGCCTATAAGAGGATAGGTCAGTTTACTTCTCAGATAAGTATTAAGAAGCCAATTGTGACACCCAAGCTACATTCTCCAAAACAGCTTTTACAAGACAAACACTGAGCTACTATTTTCATTGCAATCTATCTTCTATTCCTTATTTCTCAGTTAGCTCCAGACTTATGAATGAAGTTGTTTATTGGTCCCCAAAAGTCCCAATAATGTTGGCTCCAATCAGCATGTGTGGAGCTAATTGCTAGTTCTCCTCTTTCCTCTCCTTCAGGAGAGGCAAACTTAAAGCAGTTTCTTCAGGTAAAGAATTCTACAGAAAATAGATGGCCCATTCAGCCAGTTGCCCCTTCAACCTGACTTCTCTGCTGTTCCTTTTTAAGGAGCCAGCCCCTGCCTCCCATTGACCTGATTTAAGGATTATCTTTATTTTATTTCCTATTAAGCTGACACATTTTTAAAGCTATCATGGCAGATGAAGAACAAGAGCATAGGTATACTTTATCAAAAACTACATCCTTAGGGTACAGTGGCTCATGCCTGTGATCCCAGGATTTTGGGAGGCCAAGGTGGAAGGATTGCTTGAGGCAGGAGTTTGAGATCAGCCTGGGCAATATGGTAAGACCCCCATCTCTACAAAATATGAAAAAAATTTGCTGGGCATGGTTGGCAGGTACCTGTGGTCCCAGCTACTTAGGAGGCTGAGATGGGAGGATTGGTTGAGCCTGGGAGGTTGAGGCTGCAATGAGCTGTGGTCACGCCACTGCACTCTGGCCTAGGTGACAGAGTAAGACCCTGTCTCAAAAAAAAAATTACTTCCTCAAAATTCTCTCAAGACACCTTCTCAGATGTAGATAATAAATATCAAGATATGGACTATGGAAGACGTTCTAAGGATGAGGAATCTCTACATATTATTGCCTCTCATTTAAAAAAGATGAAAATCTGGTGTATGTTATAATCATCAGAGTGAGTTGTACACAATGTTTTTAAAAAGCCACTGTGACTATCATCTCTATCAAAAGAATAAGAAAGAAAAAAAATTACAAATATACTGTCTACATCTTGTAAACAGCTGGCCAAGAAGAAAACCAAAATCATAAGTTTACTTTGACCCTACCTTCCTGGAAAATTAAGCTTCTCAGCAGAGAAAATGGGGAGTATCATTACTCACTAGACAGGACTGCAGGACAGTGTCCAAGAGGCAAAGCATCTGTTGGCAGAAGAGAGGTCCAGTTCTAACGTCAACTTCGGGTTAGCCATAAAATGGTTGCTGCCTCAGTTTCTTCTTCTGTAACTTGGAAATTAATCTAGCATATGAGCCACATTTGCATTATTTTAATGAGCTACATATTGACATTGTATTACCACTAAAGCAGTTTAAAATATATAGTTTTAAAAGTACAAGTAACACCCTGCTACAAAATGTCATCTTGAGCACTGAAAGATGGGGAAGCTAACATTTACAAGAGCCTTCGTAAAAGTAACACCTAGGCTGGGTGCGGTGGCTCACACCTGCAATCCTCATACTTTGGAAGGCCAAGGTAGATCACCTGAGGTCAGGAGTTCGAGACCAGCCTGGCTAACATGGTAAAAACCCGTCTCTACTAAAAAACCCAAAAATTAGCCAAGCCTGGTGGCAGGTGCCTGTAATTCCAGCTACTCACGAGACTGAGGCAGGAGAATGGCTTGAACTCAGGAGGCAGAGGTTGCAGTGAGCTGAGATTAGTGCCATTGCACTCCAGCCTAGGTGACAAGAGCACACCTCCATTTCAAAAATAAAGAAATAAAAATAACACATCATGAAGGTATTGTTATTTATCAAAAGAAAAACAGAGAAATTCTTATCATGGCTTACACCAGCCTTGATAAGAGGCTGCATCTGTCCTCAGGCTCAGGTGATCCTCCCACTTCAGCCTCCCAAGTAGCTGGAACTACAGGCGCACACCACCAAACCTGGCTAATTTTTCTAATTTTTGTAGAGACGAGGTCTCGCTATGTTGCCCAGGCTGGTGTCAAATTCCTGGGCTCAAGCGATCTACCCACCTTGGCCTCCCAAAGTGCTGAGATTACAGGTGTGAGCCACTGCACCTGGTTGCAGTGTGATTCTTTAAAATAGGTGTAATGATACCTAAGACGAGGCTCAAAGTGGTTAAGTATGTTAATTTGTGTAGCAGCAAAAGAAAAAAAAAGTGGTTAAGTATCTTTTCCAGTGTCAGAAACAGTGAATAAGGGAAGACATTCCAGAATATGTATTTTTCTTTCTTTTTTTTTTTAAATTTATTGCGTAGTTATTTACTTTTAGAAACAGGGACTTGGTCTGTCACCCAGGCTGGAGTATAATGTCATGCTATCATAGCTCATTGTAACCTCAGTCTCCTAGGTCCAAGCTATCCTCCTACCTTGGCCTCCCAAAGTGCTGGGATTACAGCCATGAGCACTGTCCCAGCTAGAACATATATTTTTGTTACTGGTCTATGCTCCTTCTGGGTCATCCTGATGCCACTAGCCCATCATCAAAACGACACATATTTTGTATGGTTTGTAGAAATAGTGATGGATCTGCTGCAACCATATATACGATGAACAATTATAAGAGTCCTGGCAAGGATAAGGTGGGCTGCCAGTTTGTGGATGTGAAATAGAGCAAAGGACTTGTCTGCCGAGGGGTCTCACGAATATTTCATTTGTTCCTCGTTCCTTCTGCCCTTGGACAATCACTACTAGTCACCACCACAACCACCACCGATGTTACCATTTATTGAATGTTCAGTGTATTCCAAGTACTATGTCGAGACTTTACACAAATAATATAATTTCATTCTTGCAACATCGGATCTATGAGATAGATATGACCCACTTTACAGATGAAGAAACTGAGGTTTAGAAAGTTTCAGTAACTTTTTGCAGGTCACTCAGCTACTGGAATTAGGATTCAATTTATGGTATGTTCATTTGCACGTTTTGATACACCCTTTTGTGATTATTGCCAAATAACTTTTCACCGTCCATAACTGTTTTCCTCTCTGAGGAGAGCCAAGTAGAGTAAAGTCTTTAATTAAGGGCCTGGCCTTAAAGTTTTAATTTCTTTGTACCCTACCATTAACTAGCTGTATGATTGTGGATTTGTCTCTGACCCTGTTTCCTTGTCTAAACAACAGAAATAAATAGCAAGTATTCTCTCTAGCTAATTATTTTGTAAAACATACAGTTCTTCAAATGTATGTGATACGATGCTGTAATTATTCTCTCTATACTCTGACAAAGCCTAACAATGCAAAGATGTCAATATAAACTCATTTTTCATTAAAATTTACCTGATATCAGTCATAGCAGCCTCTGCACATTGGAAAAAAATTTACTAAGAACAAAGAGATTGTCTCATTAGCTTCTTTTTTTCCTCCAGTTGAATTTGGTTCCACAAATGTGAAATAGCACCTATTTTTCAATCTTCCTTTAGTCTTTCTTATTCACTGCCCATAACTCCTTCATTGGGCAATAAGGGGAGTGAGAGGTTAGGCAAGATGTCAGGAACGTAGCAAAAGAGCTGTGAGGGAATTTATTAGGCCTCTGCTATGGGTCAGATGTTGTGACTGTGGTGTGTGCATACTTATCATGGAATCCTCATGTGGAAGTTAATTGATCAACAGCAGTGATGGTGCTTGGAAAACAATGGTTACTGTCAGATATTGACAAACTGCAAAGTAACAGCTTGTGGGAATTAAGCATCACGTTTCTTTAAATTATTTAACAATTATCACAAATTCCCAATCATTACCATTCTGCCTCTGATCTAGAAAGGGAACTCAGGTAACCTATGCCTAGAAAACCTTCCCTTTTCCAGTTTGAAAAGCAGCTTTCAATTTTGCAGCTTCTCAAATTTTATTTACTCCATAGTATTTGCTACTGGCAGAGAGGCAGCAAATTCCCCTTTGCCTTTCCTAAAATTATTGGCCTTGCCTACTCTTCTTGTCACTGGATAAAATTTTCTTCACACCAAAAGGAAACCCAACTTGTTTCAGTGTCTACAGGACTGTCCATGTGAAAAGCCCTCATCAGGCTGTAATACAGTCTTAACTAGATGTTTGCATGAGCAACTAATCAGTGTGTTAAAACCTTCTGCAAAAATATACTTTGCTGGTTACTGTGCTGTCACTGCCTCTAGCGAGTTGGCTAGGTAAACATAATGCCAGAAGAGTGGCTACGAGAAAAAGAGGGAAAGAGAAAACAAGCACAATTTGGAATCAAAACAAAACTTGGCCAGGCACGGTGGCTCACTCCTGTAATCCCAGCACTTTGGGAGCCTGAGGCGGGTGGATCCCTTGAGGCCAGGAGTTCAAGACCAACCTGACTAACATGGTGAAAGCCCATCTCTACTAACAATACAAAAATTAGCAGGGCATGGTGGCGCACACCTGTGATCCCAGCTACTTGGGAGGCAAAGTCATGAGAATTGCTTGAACCCAGGAGGTAGAGGTTGCAGTGGGCTGAGATCATACCACTGTACTCCAGCCTGGGCAACAGAGTGAGACTCCATCTCATAAAAGCAAAACAAAACTTAAATTCAAAGGAAAGGCATTTTGTTTTTTTAAAAAAAAAACTTTAAAATAATTAACAGATATTTTTGCTATAACTGTATCATTTGTAAATGGTATAAATGGCAGGCCTGATCTATCTTAGACAGAAAAAAATGCAAAATAGAGCAGAAGCCATCATACTAGAAAAGCGAGCTGTACAAGATTACCTTTAGCTTAAAATAAGGGCCACTGTACAGCAAAGTTATTCATCCCAGTACAAGGCAAGGGCATGGAGGGTCTTAGTAGCTTGATTCTAAAGAACACTCAGGTCTGAAAAAATGACTAAAAATAAGACTTAAACATGAAAGATAAAAAGAAAATCAAGGAAAACCAAATAAAATAAACAAGGACTGGGAAAAAAAATGTAAATTTAACAAATCGAACCCCTAAGCCTAGAGAAAGAAACTGGCTGGTGACAAGTATCTCCTGCCATCTGGATCTACATGCTGTTTTCACCCCTTCAACCTTTCCCCTCCTCCCCTCCCCGAAGCATATGCACACACAGAGCCGTCGACATTGTGGACTTTCATCCTATTTTGTTTGTCTTTTACTTAATGTTTGTATTTTTTACCTTTTTCACTTTTCCCCTCACTTTAGCCAAAAATACTGGCTCTACCATCACCTGAACTTCCTCCCACCTTTTAGAGTCAGGGTGGGATCTGAATCTAAGACTTTCAGATTTCCTCATCTCAGCTAAATCTTCCAGACATTCTTTTCTCCCAGGTTTTAAAACTTTTCTGGTTCTGTATGTCTGATCCTCCAGTATAATTTTTTTCATGAATCCCAGGGATGTTTAAAGTCTTACCTATACATACAGTTTGTTCTATTATATTTAATTTAAAGTTAGTGGTCTTGATTATTTTTTTACTTTCGTGTGATCTCAAACATCAACTATAATAAATTCTATTTCTACAGCAGATAACAGAACAAGTAAAAGATCCACAGAACCAGGGGGAGACTGAAGACTTGTTAAGCAAAAACTCCAGTTAGAGATTCCACAAAAGAAGCGATACATCACTGGATTCTGATCCTGAAGCCGGGAGGTACCGGCAGTTATTTATAGGAACTTCCATGTGCTATAAGCTAGGGTTCTAGACTTACAGAAATTCTTCATCCTAAGTTTAGGTTGAATCTTTTGAAGTCAACAGTCTTTCCCTCTCATAGTTTATAACTCCTTTTATAAATATGGATGGATTAATCATATTTGTTCTTAAAATGTGAGCCAATTCATATTGGGTTAATGTCAATTTATGAGGGTCATCTGGTGCAATATTTACTCTTTAAACTAATTTAGAAGAATATAAAAATGTATGGTTCAGAAAAGGTGATAAATACGTAACGTGAGACATAAATGCTAACAAGCTAAACAGCTATCCTAAAGGAATTTGGCAAATTTAAACACTAAATTTTCTTTTCTTTTTTTTTGTTTCTTCTTTTTTAGAGACATGGTCTCATTCTGTCACCCAGGTTTGATCATAGCTCACCACAGCCTGAAACTTCTGGGCTCAAGTGATCCTCCCACCTTAGCCTCCTCAAGTCTGGGATTACAGGCATGAGTCACTGCACCCAGCCTAAAATTTCTAATAGAAGAATTTAACAACACCAAAAGCTGCCAAAATAATAATGGCAACATAGAACATGAATATTAAAGTATGAGTCACATGTGTATTGTACCTATCACTTATTTAACGTACATCACTCTATAGCATCAAATACTTCAAAAGAAGATAGATACCCTAGAATTAGGCCAATAGAAACCCATATGGCTGGGCCGGACACTGTGGCACACACCTATAATCCCAGTGCTCTAGGAGGCTAAGTGGATGGATTACTTGAGCTCAAGAGTTCAAGACCAGCCTGGCCAACATGGCGAAACCCTGTCTCTACTAAAAATAAAAGGTAAAAAAAAAANCACAATATAAAACCATATCTCCAGGGATAGAGAGCCCAGATTAGTTCTCCACATTAATGCAAAGAGAAATCATTAAAGCTCACTACAGGATAACACTCACACACTGAAAATTCAGTACATATGGTCTACAGTCTCTAGTTTAAGTGTAATAAAGTCAGAAATCAATAATGAAAAGAAAAAAAAAGAAGACAAAGAAAAGAAAAAAATAAACCCACATGGTTAGAGTGAAATATTTGTCTTGAGCCTCTTGTTATCCCAGCATGATGATACACATTGGAGAACATCACTTCCCAAACAAAAGCTTAACTAAGACCTATCCAATAATAATTCAATTTGATAAAAATAGAATTATTGGTGTATACCAGGTTTCATATTGGTCAGAACTTTTGCCTAAACTGCTTTTGTTATATGCAGATAAATATCACATGTCAAGAATAAAGGCAAAATTAGAACTGTAGTGTGACAATCAAAAATATAACGGTAATGTCAACACTGAACACGTGAAATCATCTCTCTTGCCTTAAATTTATACCTAATAATAAAAAAGTGTATATTTATCTTATATCAAATATGTGAATTTCATGATCTGGAAGCTCGAGTAGTAATTTTCACATGATGATTGATGTAGCCACACCATACGGTCTCAAGTTAACAATGAATTTTCCTTTACAAAAGATGAGGCCCAAATTCAGTGATTCATTAACTCAAATAAAAATCCAGACTCTAGTTTCTAATTTATTTTTATATTTAGTACATCCTACAGATACTCTCATAACGTATGTTCTACCGGTAGGAAAATCGAGACGGAGGTAGAATAAAGGACTGGCTCCAACTGACATAATTTATAATGGCAGCAAGGATAGGGAATCAAATGAAAAATGCAACCTAGCCTCTGAGGCCCCCAGACTCAGTTTATAATGGCCCAACTCCTGAGATAAAGCTCCTTAGCATCAAATAAAGAAAAATATTTGAAATTTTTAAAAATTCGTGAGCTATTAGAATTAAATGATACTGGATTATCATGTAATTTAAATGCTTGCATTGTGATTTAGAAAATAAACTATTTATCAGGTGCCTATTAAATACTAATAAATTACTTAACGTTTCTCTTAGTCCTTTTTGACTGAATATTACAGGTAGGGAAACAAGCTAGGTGAAGTAATTTGACTATTGCCCTGTGCTATTGAATCTATTCATGCTCTACAACTTCTTTTATAAAAGAAGCACTGAAAAGTTCTCTTCCGTAAGAACCTTTTGATACATATATACTTACAAACTCATCTTATGGCAATAAATTAAAGAAACATGATTCTATCTAAAAAAGAAGCATCTTTTAGATTTATTGTTCTCTTCCAAGATTTAATTCCATTCTTTTGACAGATAATCTAATAAGTTTGGGTACTCAGACTTAAGTCTCTCCTGAAGATTCACATGTGAATTGTAGTCCTGTTTCTCAAACGGAACCGATGTGTGCAATAAATAAGCGCAAATATTTCCTTTCAAAAAATAGCCACGTTTACCGGACTATCTTCTTTACTTCTTTCTCTCTCCATTTTACATACCATTCCTCAAATATATACTGTGCTCTTTGTAAGTTGCTTATGTAGTCCAGTATTTTTTAACATATTTTATGGGGACATTAAAATACTAATTTTAAATTCAAACATAGCCATGTCACATCTGGGTAAACAACAGTGAATCACTTAAAGGAGACTGCCACGTCCATCATCTTTCCAATTGCTCTCTCTGTGGCTACGGTTAGTGCCTTTACTTCCTCTCTGCCTGCCTAAAGATACCTTTTCATTCCCTGTGAGTACAAATTCAAGAAGTCCTCCCAGCATTGCAGCAACCTGCTGCTACCCTACTCACAAGGAACCTCAAACTAAAGGCAAGTCTTCTGAGAAAGTTCGATTATAAAATCATGGGAACAAGAGGCTGACCCCAAAGAA
Source organism: Cebus imitator (assembly GCF_001604975.1). Taxonomy (NCBI): domain Eukaryota; kingdom Metazoa; phylum Chordata; class Mammalia; order Primates; family Cebidae; genus Cebus; species Cebus imitator. The sequence goes on from NW_016107357.1 coordinate 3,265,157, forward strand.
TCGGGCCCCTCTGGATAGCACCATCAAAGGCCGCCTCAGACAACACCCACCAGGACTCCCATCAAATTTACTGCCGCCCTCCGAGAAGCTATTTACCTGCTTCCATGTCTCCCTGGGGCTTGGGTGCTGTGCAGTAACAGCAGTCCAAGAAGATGACATAGTTAAGAACATTGAAGAACAGACCGACAATTCCAGCACTGAGAACCAGTAGTGGCTGCTCTGTCTTCTGGGGATCAATGTACCTTTTGATAGCTTCAACCAGGATGCTGAACATCAGTGCCACGGCAAAAATGGTGTTCCCAAATGCTCCCACAACGTCCGCCCGCAGAAAGCCGTAAGTGCTCTTCTTGTGCTGTTTTATGTTGCTGACCCTTACACCGAAGAAACCTATGACCATGGACACAAAGTGGGAAAGGACGGCAAAAGCGTCGGAGGCCAAGGAGAGGGAGTTGCCCACGTAGGCGATCACCAGTTCCATCACAAACAGGAGGATGCTAACGACGCACATGAGGATTAAACGGAAGCTTCTTCCGGAGTATCGCCCCATGGCGGCTTGGTGTCTGGGCAGTTCCTCTCCCTTTCTTGGGAAGGCTGAGCTGCTAGGGGAGCAGCTGTAGATTCTGTGATTACAGCTCCTGGGTAACTCTTCCCTTCAGCCCTCTGGCGCTTGTCATATTTGGAAATCACCTTTTATAGGTTGCTATAAAGCCATAAAACAGTTTAAAGGGCAATTAAGCAAGAGATGTCACGTGAGCTAGGATTTATGGAAATACAAGACACTGGCTTCAGACATGGACTTGAGAGACTTTTTTGTTTGTGTGCGTGTGTGTGTTTAATTGCAGAAGTCAAGAGCTTCTGTGTCCTTGAATCATGTAGAAGCTCGTCAGTGGCTATGGCCTTTCCAGCTTCCATGCCCTACATGTGCAGCAACAGCTCAGGTGAAGCAAGTCATTTACATCTTGTCCGCCTGGTGTGCAGATCTGAATGTCATTGACTGTGTAAAACGGGAATATTCTAGGGGTCACTAATTCGAAGATCAGAGCTACAGCAAGTGAAAACCAAAAGTGAAGCTAGGGTGATTTTTCTACTGCTCTACTGGAATAAACAAGCACCCTATTTCCAAACATTCTCTATAAGACAAAAGAAATATTCCTCATATTCAGGAAACCTTTAAACTGGAAGTGCTGAAGATGTAATTCCAGTTAAGTTTCCAGGAAGAAAGACAAGTAATAATTATTTCACTGATGCAAGGAAGGTTTTTGTTTTTATTTTTAAAAAAACCTTATCTGTCAAACAGCATAGCCCTTGAAGGCCTATCAGTTCCTAAATGTCTAAAACAGCAATGGCCTCTATTACTGTGGGCAGCCTGACTACTGTCAATCTTTTAAAGAAACACAGAGTGAGAAATTCCATTTGACCCAGCAATCCCATTACTGGGTATATATCCAAAGGATTATAAATCATTCTACTATAAGGACACATGCACACGAATGTTCATTGCAGCACTGTTTACAATAGCAAAGACTTAGCACCAATCCAAATGCCCATCGATGACAGACTGGGCAGGGAAAATGTATCACATATACACCCTGAAATATTATGCAGCCATAAAAAATGATGAGTTCGTGTCCTTTGTAAGGACATGGATAAACCTGGAAACCATCATTCCTAGCAAACTGACACAAGAACAGAAAATCAAACACCACATGTTCTCACTCATAGGTGGGTGGTGAACAATGAGAACACATGGACACAGGGAGGGGAGCATCACACACTGGGGTCTGTTGGGGGGGAACTAAGGGAGGGACAGTGAGGGGTGGGGAGTTGGGGAGGGATAACATGGGGAGAAATGCCAGATATAGGTAATGGGGCGGAAGGCAGCAAACCACATTGCCATGTATGTACCTATGCAACAATCTTGCATGTTCTTCACATGTACCCCAAAACCTAAAATGCAAAAAGATATATATATATATAAACAAATAAAATAAAAAATAAAATAAAGAAACACAGAGTGATATTACAATCTCTTTTTCTCCTAAATGTGATGTTAATGTTATATGTTAACTTGACTGGTCATTTGACCAATGACATGTAAGACTTTCTGGCTTTGTCTGTGAGTGTGTTTCTGGATGAAATTAACAGTTGGATCAGTAGAGTGAATGAAGGAGATTGCCCTCTCTAATGTGGGTGGGCCTCCTCCAATCAGTTGAAGCCTGAATAGAACAAAAAGGCTGAGTAAGAGGTAGCTCTTCCTGCCTGACTGCCTTCAGCCTGGGACGTTTGTTTTTTCATGCCTTCAGACTCAAACTGAAACATGGACTCTTCCTGGGTCTTGAGCCTGTGGGTCTTATATTTGGGTTACTCCTTCGGTTCTTCTGGGTATCTTGGCTACTGATTCACCATCAATCTTTGGACTTAGCCTTTTATCATGTGAACTAATTCTTTATAATACATATACACACACACACATATATACATACGTAGATTATATATATATATATAACTATTTGTATACCACACATACACATGCTCGTTGGTTCTGTTTCTCTGGAGAACCCTGGCTAATATTTTGACTAAAACCTGACAATTTAGACAGTAGCCCTAACAGTTTTCTTAGTATCTCAGAAATGATCTCCAATTCAGTTAATATTCTGACAGTTAGACTTCTAATACAACCACATTGTGAAAATTATTGCTGTAAGACTAGCTCATTCATACCACAAATACTTACTCAGTGCTGACATGCTGGACAGAGTTCTAGGCTCCAGAGAGATAGCAGTAAACAAAACAGTCAAAAATCTCTGCCCTTATGAAGCTTGTATCCTACTGAGCGGGGGGGACAGATGATTAACAAAATAAAACATGAAATGTATTGAATGTTAAATGGTGATAAGTATGAGGAAGACACATAAAGCAGGGGAAAGAGTGTCAGCATAGGGACATGTTGTAATTTTAATAAAATGGTCAGGGAAGAATTTACCAAGATGTTCTTTGAATAAAGTTCTGAAGGAGGTAAGAAACTAAGAAACCACGCAGACATTTGAAGGAAAATCTTTCTGGGCAGAAAGAACAATGAGCATGGGAATTCAAGGAAGACCAGAGGTCAGCAAGACTGGAGATGAGTAATGGGACAATGAGAAAGAGATGATGAAGCCAGAGAGGTGATGGCGCAGGGGCAAATCAGTGAGGCCCCGACATAAGAGAAAATTGAGCAGAAGAATGAGGAGGTCCTCCATATGTTTTAAAGGAATCACTGGGTGTGTCTGAGATTACAAGAAAGCAGAGACCAGTTAGGAGGCTACTGCAATAATCTAAATGAGATTGTGGTTTAGACTAAGTGGAAAGTGGAAACACCCAGGCAGGACCGGCTACATAATTCATGGGTTCTACTGCAAGATGAAAAAGCAGGATCCCTTGCTCAAAAATTGTCAAGTATTTTTTATTTTTTTGAGACAGTCATGCTCTGTTGCCCAGTCTGAAGTGCAGTGGCACGATCTTAGCTCACTGCAACCTCCACCTCCCAGTTTCAAGTGATTTTTGTGCCTGAGCCTCCCAAGTAGCTGGGACTACAGGCATGAGGCACCATACCCAGCTAATTTTTATATTTTTAGTAGACATGGGGTTCCCCCATGTTGTGGAGGACATGGGGTTCCCCCATATTGCCCAGGTTGATCTGAAACTCTGGGTCTCAAGTGCCCGCCTTGGCCTCTCAAAGTGCTGGGACTATAGGTGTAAGCTACCATGCCTAACCAATTATCGAGCATGTTTAAGCCAGGCATGATGATGGTCATCTGTAACCCCAGCATTTTGGGAGGCCAAAGTGGGAAGATCACTTGAGGCCTGGAGTTCAAGACCCTCCTGGGCAACATTGCAAGGCTCTGCATCTACAAAAAAATTTTTTTAATTAGCCAGGCATGGTGGCATGCTCCCTGTTGTCCCAATTATTTGGGAGACAAGTATGAGGGAGGACTGCTTGAGCCCAAAAGTTTGAGGCTGCCGTGACCTATGATTGTGCCACTGCAAACTCTATCCCTAAAAAACAAAAACACAGTTTTAAAATGGTGCAGGCCCGGAAACCACAAGGAGGAGGTTCAGTATTCTCTCCTGAGCGTGAAGTTGGCGCTTGGTGTTGCTTCACTGCAACTGCTATTTGCCATTGATGATTGTTCTTCTCTTCCTCTGAGAGTAAGAGGGAGAGGAGGCAGTCTGAGTGGTTTCTCTTTAAATAAATAAATTAATTAAAGGGTGCAACCACTATGGAAAACAATACAGCAGTTCTCTCAAACTTGAAAATAGAATTGCCATATGATCCAGCAATTCTACTTCTGGGTATAAAAAATTGAAAAAATTTGAAAGCAGCGCACTGAAGAGAAATTTGTGCCTCATGTTCATGGCATTATTCACAATAGCCAAAAAGCAGAAGGAATTCAAGTTTCCATCGACAGATGAAAGAATATTTTTAAAATGAAATCTATATGCATACGAGAACATATTATTCCACCCTAAAAGGAAGAAAATTCCAAAACATGCTAAAACAGATAAATCTTGAGGACATTGTCTAAGTGGAATAAACCAGTCACAGAAAGACAAATATTGTGAGTCCACTTATATGAGGTATCTACAGTCAAGTTCAAATTCACAGAAACAGAAGGGAGAATGACGGTTGCCAGGGGCTGATGGGAAATTGACATGGGCAGTTGTTTAATGGGTATAGAGTTTCAGTTTTGCAAAGATAAAAAAAGATGAGACTGGTTGCCCAACTGTGTGAATATACTTTTTAAAAAATTATTAATAATGGCCGGGCGCGGTGGCTCAAGCCTGTAATCCCAGCACTTTGGGAGGCCGAGGCGGGTGGATCACAAGGTCAAGAGATCGAGACCATCCTGGTCAACACGGTGAAACCCCGTCTCTACTAAAAATACAAAAAATTAGCTGGGCATGGTGGCACGTGCCTGTAATCCCAGCTACTCAGGAGGCTGAGGCAGGAGAATTGCCTGAACCCAGGAGGCGGAGGTTGCGGTGAGCCGAGATCGCGCCATTGCACTCAAGCCTGGGTAACAAGAGCGAAACTACAAAAAAAAAAAAAAAAAAATTATTAATAATTTCAAGACAGCAATAGAAGAGCACTAAACTAAGCACAGAGCCTGGTGCCACTGCTCAGGTCACACACACATGAAGCTGGCCTGTATCCAGGAGATTTTGCAGTTAGAGTGAACAATATGTTCTGAGTAATTAAACATTAAGGTAGGAGAGAAAGGCAATAGTCAAGATGGCACTGGGAGCCAGGTACGGTGGCTCACGCCTGTAATCCCAGCACATGCGGAGGTCGAGGAGAATGGATCGCTTGAGCCCAGGAGTTGGAGACCAGCCTGGGCAACAGGGTGAAACCCTTATCTCTACAAAAAATGGAAAAATTAGCTGGGCATAGTTGTGCCCCCTGTAGTCCCAGCTACTCAGGAGGCTGAGGCAAAAGAATCGGTTGAATTTGGGAGGTGGAGGTTGCAGTGAGCTGAGATCACACCACTGCACTTCAGCCTGGCAGCAACAGAGTAAGACTCTATCTCCAAAACAACAACAACAACAAAGATGGTACCAGGGTTTTGACCTGGAAGAGTGATGTTGCAACTGAGATGAAGGTAAGATGAAGTTGACTGCTGTTGTAGAAGCAGCATGGGGCAAGGGGTGGAAATGATGTTAAGTTTGGGGTATCTATTAGACATCCAAGTTGAAATGTTACTTGGGAGTTGAGTGAGCCTGGAGTTCAGGGGAGGGTGAACTTGAGAGTTGATAATTTATAATATTAAAAGCCACGAGACTGAATGAGGTCACCAAGAAAATGTTAAGAGAAGAAAATATGAAGAGGTGAGAAGGAGGACTAGAGACATAAAAGGGAAAATAGGAGAGTATACAGTGTTCTGAAGGTCAAGGAAGAATGTACTTTGAGGCCGAGTGTGGTGGCTCCCAGCACTTTGGGAGGCCGAGGTGGGTGGATCACGAGGTCAGGAGTTCAAGCCCAACATGGTGAAACCATGTCTCTACTAAAAATTAAAAAAAAAAACTTAGCTGGGCATAGTGGCTTGAGCCTGTAATGCCAGCTACTCAGGAGGCTGAGGCAGGAGAATCACTTGAACCCAGAAGGCGGAAGTTGCAATGAGCTGAGATTGTGCCACTGCACTCCAGCCTGGGCGGCACAGCAAGACTGCATCTCAAAAAAAACAAAAAACAAAACTGTGTTTCAAAGAGGAGGGAGAATCAGCTAAGTCAAGTGATGAGAGGGCAAGCAAAATGAGGGCTGGAAATGCCAATGGGATTGAGGACTAGTAATGCCGACGGGATTTCACATTACAGAGGCTATGGGTGATGTTCACAAGAGTGGCTTCAGGGGAGTGCTGAGGGTAAATGAGACATGGCTTCAAGAGAATGAAGAAGAGAAACTGGAGATGGCAAGTGCAGGTAATCCTCTCAATGAGTCTTGCTCTACAGTGAAAGGGATGTGGAGTCAAGAACGGTTATTTTTAGGTTGGAAAACGTAACAGCATGTTTGTAAGCTGATGGAAAGAACCAGGAGAGAAAGAAAACCTGAGGATACATAGGAGAGAGTTGTTGATGTGCCACGACTGAGAAGACAGTGGGGAAGAGATTGAGTGCACGCGTGGAGGGGCTGGCATCCACTCTGAGAACAGACAGTTCATCTGAAACAGCAGAGAAGGTGAAATGTATGAACATGAGTCAGTGGGCAGATGTGGTGGGAGGTCCCAGACGTTCTAATCATTATTGCCTCTGTTGTCTCGGTGAAAGAGAAACCAAGATGATCAACTGAAAGTCAAAAAAAGGAGGCATTCATATTTGCGGAGAGAAAGGTATGAAATAATTGTCTAGAAGAGTGAGAGAATGAATGAGGGAAATACGGTACAATTACATATTTACCCACACCACATATAAAGTAATACAGATATCATCATCACCAGCTTCTGTATCCCTCCAACCTCCTCCTCAACAGGTGTTTCATCACAAAATTTGGTTTTGGTGACATACTTCAAATATATTTTGAAATATCCTTATTACATGATGCTTTTTAAATATTAATAAAATATCTTCTATCATTTCAGTACTATTGATGTTCCAAACTCATAAATTTTCCAGTAAAATTGAACAAAGACATTGGTTCAGAATCACCTACTGAGCCACAAGATGAATGTGGTTCTACCTGTTATTTTAAGACTGATGGTGTGGCAGAGTAACTTTCCAGGCATTATCTCAACTACAAAGTTCTCAGCATGCTGCTACTGGTGACAGGGACAATCTCATGATTAGATAAGACCCTCTAAGTCAGGGTCACTGAGACTGTGGCTTGCGACTGACAACATTCAGCCCCATTCAGTACCCCATCTCACTTTCCACCACTGATTGCCTAATTTTGCATCTCAAACAGAACTACTGCAAGGAGACACAGCCGAGAAAAAGAAAATCATGTTTTGCTTTACTCACTACCGTATCCTCTGGCACTGTGCACAGAGCAGGCACTCAAATTTGTTAAATGGGTAGCACTTTCTAGACATAGTGGAAGTGCCAAGCAAAGACCAGAGTTATGTTTGAAAATAACAGGGTAGTGGTAGCTACCTCCCCCAACTTTTTGATGGTGCTGGTAACCCCTGAACACCACAAGTTATAAGGCAGATAACTAATATTAGTAACTAGAGACAGATGTAAATAGGGTGATCTGTCCACCCTCCATCAAAATGCCTTCCTCCTTGCTTGCTTCATGTTCTGATGCTGCTATTATCAAGGTTTAAATCCTCTTCACTGGCAAGCCAACGAATGGATTGCTGTTATTGTCTAATTCTCATAAAGGATTCATGTGATTTACCGGCATAATGAAATACTGCATTAAACACACTCTCATGGATGAACTAGACATTGCTAAGATGTCATGTAGTACACTGGCCCCAGTGAATGAAGCCAGTCGTAAATATGCCTGGACCTGCTTTCTTTTTGCTGCAATGAACACGAGGCACATAATCACAAACCGTCATACATCTAGCTTACAGCTGTCACCTGCAAATAAAAATTGTGTTCATTTCATTCAGGTTCATGCACTCTTTTGAAAAGCACAGACACTCAAGAAATTACTTTGATATTTTAGCTGAACCCCAATTTATGAAAAAAAGCCAATTTGCCAGAGGTACATTTTGGGTAAAGGATTACCTGCTGAACAAAATTACTTTATGTAGAGTTTCTTTAAATAGTGACTTCCTTTAAAGCAGCAGACTTCAAGCTTTTCTGTGGTTAGTGCTACTCATCTGAAGCTTCGAAACTTAAGACTGAAGATTTGTCTTTGCACCCAGATATGGACACCTCCTCCAAAATGGTCAGTTGCTACAGGGAAAAATGTGAATAACCTTTAATGTACTTTTTTGGCTTTTATCATAGATTGGTTAAAAAAAAAAAGCCTTGTCCCCTAAAAGCATTTATGTTGGTTTGCAGAAAAACAATAACCAGCTAAAGTAACTACTATAACCAGAGTTATATATTAGAAGCAACTTCCAGTTGACCCTGCATAATGGTCATAACCAACAACAGTATTTATTATGTGCTGGGCATTGTTTTAATTGCCTTACTCTGTGAGGTAGGATAACTGTAAGATAGCTGCTAAGACTTTTCTCCATTTTATAACTGAACTTTGGCAGTTTATGTAAATACTAAGAAGATAAAGCATTCTGAACTGCCATAAATCAATACAAAGTTATGATTCTGAGTACAAAAATGTGACTCTATATATTTCAGTCAATTGAAATACATTTCATTAACTTAGGTACATGAATACACATACTCAAGACATGAGTCTTGAAGGCATGCTCTATTTAGTCTGCTTTCAACTGACAATTTCCTACCAACGTTAAGAAGAGTTCTTGTGTTCTCACACAGTGTGTACTTTTGGTTTTTTGCATCACTTGTTCCCTCTGCCAGTTCAAGGGAAATCTTTATTATTATTACTTTTTCCATTTGTGGGTTTGCTTTGTTTTTTAAACAGAAAGACTCAGATTCAGTATTAGGAGCTATTGAAAGAAAGTGCTGCAAGACATATCAATGCAGGGTATAACGGCAATTCAGGGTCTGACACATGTTGGGAGTGCTTAGATCAAAAGATACCTGGCGTTCAATTGTCTTCATCTCTTTGTAGGAATTTCCTCATAGCACATAAAGCAAGTATTTCAGAAACAAATAAATACATAAAACCATATGAGTTCATGATATTTATTATTGGGATTGTTTACAGAAAAGCCTTTTATCCACTGTTAACTTAGGCATAATAATTGTCTCATGTGACTTCCTTTTAGAACTATTTTTAAAAAATCATAAAAGGTCTGTATCTGAGAAGGTACTAATATCAATGTTTTAAAAAGTGAGGAGAGTTAAAGGGGGAGTTTCTTTCATCTCTCAGTAGCTGCGACCAAATAAGGTATAGTGCTTGGCGGGGTTCTTGCCACAGACACATTTGGCTCCAGGCTGCAGTTCACAGAGTGGTTTGAAGGGGATGCAAAGGCTTTTAGCTCCCATGGATGGAGCACCAGGTTCAAGATCTTGATCCCTGAAATTAATAAACAAATAAGAATTTCATTCATTTATGCTGCACGTTGCTTTTCTTTTCCATTCCAATACTTCACAAGTTTTATCAGTTAATTATGTTTACCTGGCAGTGGTCTTTTTGATCCAGTCCTCACAGTCAATTTCCCCACAGAATGGAATCTGAACAATCTAATAAGAAAAGGAAAAGTATTCAGTATTTATAACTCCTTCAATTCTATTTTGTAGAAAGAATATCTGACGCCAGTTAGAATGGCGATCATTAAAAAATCTGGAGACAACAGAGGCTGGAGAGGATGTGGAGAAATAGGAACACTTTTACACTGTTGATGGGAGTGTAAATTAGTTCAATCATTGTGGAAGACAGTGTGGTGATGCCTCAAGGACCTAGAAATAGAAATTTCATTTGACCCAGCAATCCCATTACTGGGTATATATCCAAAAGATTATAAATCGTTCTACTATAAGGACACACACACACCAATGTTCACTGCAGCACTGTTTACAATAGCAAAGACCTGGTACCAACCCTAATGCCCATCGACGATAAACTGGACAGGGAAAATGTGGCACATATACACCACGGAATATTATGCAGCCATAAAAAACGATGAGTTCGTATCTTTTGTAGGGACATGGATGAACCTGGAAACCATCATTCTCAGCAAACTGACACAAAAACAGAAAATCAAACACTGCATGTTCTCACTCATAGGTGCGTGTTGAACAATGAGAACACATGGACATGGGAAGGGATCATCATACACTGGGATCTGTGGAAGGGAACTAGGGGAGGGACAGTGGGGGGTGGGGAGTTGGGGAGGGATAACATGGGGAGAAATGCCAGAAATAGGTGATGGGGAGGAAGGCAGCAAACCACATTGCCATATGTACCTATGCAACAATCTTACATGTTCTTCACATGTATCCCAAAACCTAAAATGCAATAAGACATAGATAAAAAAAAAAAAAAAAGTATCTGAGTTCCATATTAAACTTGCAAGCAAAAAGGATAGGTCTCCCAGCCCTTTTCAGGCCATGATACCTTTGCAAACCTGCTAGAAACTCTGCTCACTTATAAAAGATAGGAAGGAATGTTTTTCCATGATCCAAAACCCACTCACAGCACATCAAGACACAACAAAGACATCTTTGCAGAACCCTCGAATCTCCCCCATAAACTGGCTATAACACAGCAGCTGAAAAGAAGTTGGACTCTGGTTATACCTCCCTCATTTCAAAGCTGGACTACACCTGCTCTACCTATCTAAATGGTTATCTTCCTGATATTAGCAGGTGCTGTTAACAATTACAATTAACAATCAGGCAAACTTCACTTTATGCCACAGTGTTCCCAACATGTAATGTAGGCAAGTGGATCATTTTTAAAGTCAAAAAATTATTTTGTACAAGAAAAAAAATCCTTTCAATTTTTCTTTCTTAGACTACATAAAACAAAGGCCGAATCATGATACTTAGGACTTTAATTTGGAAATTCACCACCTGTTTGAAAATCTCTAGCTCTGGGTTTTCTTTTAACAAAATGTAGATGTTAGACAAGTTTAAAAAAAATTTTTTTTTTTTTGAGATACAGTCTCACTCTGTCATCCAGCATGGAGTACAGTGGCACAATCTTGTCTCATTGCAACCTCCACCTCTTGGGTTGAAGCAATTTTCATGCCTCAGCCTCTCAGCATAGTTGGAATTACAGACATGAGCCACTACACCCAGCTAATTTTTGTCATTTTAGTAGAGACAGGGTTTTGCCATGTTGGCCAGGCGGGTCTCAAACTTCTGGCCTCAAGCAGGCCATTCACCTTGGCCTCCCAAAGTGCTGTGATTACAGGTATGAACCACTGCACCTGACCAACAAGTATTAAAATTCCTCCTAGTTGTGAATGCTAATTTTTAAAGCATGACTACTTCAAAATAAGGTTTGTCTGCAATAACCATTATGTAGTAGCCCTACAAAATATTCCTGGAGAGTTAATGAAAGGACAGCAAAGTTGTGAATCATCTGCACATATTAGAAATACAGTGTAAAAGCAGCTGAAAATCTGGAGATCGATCAAAGTGGAGACTCAGCAGACATCAGCACTGACAGCAACATGCTGCCAGCTTCCTCAGCAGCTTCTCATCAGCTACTCCCAGCCACACAGTGCACACTCAGGAGTTCTTTCTGCAAACCCTTCCTTGCACTTGGGATTTGGTTTACCATGTTTCAAAAGGCATCTGATAAACAGAGACTAGGAAATTACAGAAATACAAGGAATTCATTAGGTGAACATTAATGCAGGGTGATGAAGCATTAGTTATCCAAGTCTCTTATGCTCTTTCAGTAAAATGTATTAGCCTAATTCCCAAAGTGATGAACTGTCTTTTTGATGATCTGGGTTAAGACAATGAAGAGGTGATACATTTTTAGGTAAGTCCTGGAGGTGGGAGTGGGTAGGCAGGCAGAAGGTAGCAGAGATAGAAATAATAAACATTGAGAGACATTTTGATATACAAAGTATCTGTGCAATAAAAATTGAAGTGAAAACAAACTTAGAAATAGAAAAGCTGAATTAACATAGTTACTTCCCTGTATTCAACATTAGTAAATCATTTGCATAAATACAAACAAAAAGCATGGGAAAAAGTACATTCAAATAAGTATTGTTTAAAATTCATTACAAAAGACAATGAGGCCAGGCACGGTGATGTACGCCTGCAGTCCCAGCACTTTGGGAGTCTGAGGCCGGCGGGATCACTTGGGCCATAAGTTTGAGACCAGCCTAGCCAATATAGTGAAACCCTGTTTCTACTAAAAATACAAAATAATTAGTTGGGCATGGTGGCATGCACCTGTGGTCTCAGCTACTTGGGAAGCTGAGGTGGGAGAAACGACTGACCCAGGGAAGCAGAGGTTGCAGTGAGCCAAGGTTGCACCACTGCACTCCAGACTGGGAGACAGAGCGAGACACTATCTGAGGGGGAGGGGAGAGGGAAGGACACAGAATAAGAGAAAAACTCTAATCTTTGTCTTTAGTTATGTGATGATAAAGTATTAGCAGGTAATTACAAAAAATATCTTTGGTAATAAATTTAAATCTGGTTTCTTTGAAACTTCTGTTAACTTACAAAGTTTATAGCTATATTTTTATAACTAACAATTTTCATAATAAAGTAATATTTTCTCCTTTTCTTTTTTTTTGAGACAGAGTGTCACTCATGTTACCCAGGCTGGAGTGCAATGGCGCGATCTCTGCTCACCGCAACCTCCGCCTCCTGGGTTCAGGCAATTCTCCTGCCTCAGCCTCCTGAGTAGCTGGGATTACAGGCATGCGCCACCATGCCCAGCTA
>NW_016107357.1:3278124-3305120 GCF_001604975.1 Cebus imitator
CATGTTGACCAGGATGGTCTCGATCTCTTGACCTTGTGATCCACCCGCCTCGGCCTCCCAAAGTGCTGGGATTACAGGCTTGAGCCACCGTGCCCGGCTATTTTCTCCTTTTCTAAGAAAAAAATTACTGGCTGGGTGCAGTGGCTTTTGCCTGTAATCCCAACATTCTGGGAGGCCAAGGCAAGAGAATAGCTTGGACCAGTAGTTTGAGAACAGCCTGAGCAACATAGTGAGACTCCATTTCCAGAAAATATTTAAAAATTTGCTGGGAGTGGTGGCATGCGCCTGTAGTCCCAGATACTCAGGAGGCTGAGGGCAGGGGATTGTCCAAGCCCAGGGAAATTGAGGATACAGTGAGCTATGGTTATGCTACTGCACTCCAGCCTGAGTGACAGAGCAAAACTCTGTAGGGAGGTGAGGGGAGGGGAGGGGAGGCGAGGGGAGGGAAGGGGAGGGAAGGGGAGGGGAGGGGAGGGTCTTACTATGTTGCCCAGGTTAGACTCAAACTCCTAGGCTCAAGCAATCTTTTCATCTCAGCTTCCCCATGTAGCTGGGGCTGTAAGTAGGCACCACACAGTGCCTGGCTTTAAAAACAAAAACATAGTTGATGGTGCACGCCGGTAGTCCTAGCTACTCTGGAGGCTAACACAAGAGAATCACTTCAGCCCAGGAGTTGGGAGTCCAGCCTAGACAACATAACGAGACCCCATCTCAAAAAATGAATTAATTCATTAAAAAAAAGACACAATATTTTGTAATATGTAATGTCTTAAATTCCTTGTAGAAAATGTCAATAACAAGAAATGGCAATACTCAAAAATCATAAATACAAGAGATTAGTAATACATGGTAGTAGTGATAAATATTATATATACATAGCATTTATTTTTCATTGAATTAAGATTCTCTCCCTTGGAAAAATGTACTAAAATCAAGTCCTAGTAAAACCAGATATAATTTTTCATTTATGCCAATAAAGAAAAGTAGAAAGATCAATCTTTCACCTACATTTAAGTTCCAAAGATCTCTTCCTCCTTCTCCTCTCCTAGTAAATACAATTTTATTTACAACAACCTCAAAGGTTGCTTGATGGTCAATACATCTAAGCTGACAAACATAAGGTAAGATGAGGGATGGAACGGTCCACTGAATACAAGAAACAAAAATTTGTCTTCTGGTCGGTCCTGTGTTCTTTGGATATACAGCCAAAACACCACAGGTTCTACTTCAGAATAGTTACTGAAACTGCTACAGTAACTTATCCAATATTAGAATAAAAGACATGATTCCAGCAATACCTGCCAACATTCATTTCTTTGAATGCAATGGATTAACTGTTACTCTATTGATTTATTAACTCTTAGCAATGACTTTAATAGGCTGCTGCAAACATGACTACCATATTTCTACAATAAAGGAAAATTTTAAATTCAGTAACTAATGGAACAAAAAAAAAAAAATAAAGTGAAAGAAAAAACACAGTGCTGCAGATGACTACCCCTTCTCTAGCCTTATATTAAAAGTAGGAAGTTTGAGGCCGGACACGGTGGTTCACGCCTGTAATCCCAGGACTTTGGGAAGCCAAGGCAGGTGGATCACCTGAGGTCAGAGTTTAAGACCAGTCTGACTAACATGGCAAAATCTCATCTCTACTAAAAATACAAGAATTAGCCGGGTGTGGTGGCAGGCACCTATAATCCCAGCTGCTCAGGAGAATCACTTAAGCCGGGGAGGCGGAGGTTGCAGTGAGCCAAGATCGAGCTGCTGCACTCCGGCCTGGGCAGCCAAGTAAGACTCTGTCCCCCGCCCCCTACATCTCCCCACAAAATAGAAAGTTTAAGTCAAGTGAAAAATTACAGAACCCAGAAAGGTGAAAAATTATAAAAGCAATAATCCAAAAAGGACAGAAGGCTAAATACTGAAGAATTATGGCTCTGAAGAGGATTTTCATATTTTGTACTCCTTTTACAGAGTAGTAAAATGAAAGCCAGAGATTTTTCCCAGCTCAAGAAATAAGAGACATATTAATACATTATGATCATAAAAATTAAAGCTTTAATAAACTCATGCTCATTCTCAGCATGAATTTAAAAAACAAAAAAGATACACAGGAAAATGCATTAAACCTAGTCAGAAGAGTGATAGAAATTCTGTATAGTTTGGGGTATTCACTTAGACAATAGCCCATAGTTTTCTCACTTGTAACCTGAAGAAACAAGATTGGTTGTATATTCAAACATGTATACCATTTAAAATGTTACATATCTGAAATTCTTCTTTATGAAAATTTAAAGGTTCAGCTTGAAACAGCTACATATCCCCAATATATAAAACCAATTAGGAAAGCCTATGGAGTTCTAAGGAGCCAGGTAGCCTCATTCTGAAAAACAGGCTTAGAATGAGCAACGCTTTTCTTCTCATTATTCAGAAAGTTCAATCAATTGAGAGCTGAGTGTGTATGATCAGGAAATGGAAAGAAACTGATTTTTCACCTTGTTTTAGGCAGCCGCATATGATAGCTCTAAAGCATATATAAATGGTTACTTTAGGAACTTCCATGAAACTGAAATAACAGAGATTTTCAATAATAAGAAATTAGGAGGCATACAGAATCAATGTTCTTTAGAAAGTAGCATATCAAACATGGGAAAAAAATTCACATAACCAGTTCAAAGTATTACCCCAAAATGGTATAATGTTGTAATGCTTTGGGGAAATCAGTAAAAAACAAATACACACACTCACTCACTCTCTCCCTCTCTCTACACACACACACACACACACACACACACACACACACAATATACTTATATATAAAACATATATTTAAATATAAAACAAAGACTATATATGAGACTACATATTTATATATATAAAAATGTTGAGTAATGTACTATCTTTTTATGCGATTGACTTAAAAAGGGATTAATATCATGTATAAATGCAATGAACCTTAAAATACAATTTACTGAAAGATTTTTATACTAAAAACTTTTTGAAAGTCTCTGACCTTTCCAGAATCTAGTATCTTCTGAAAGTCTTCCATTGTATTAGCCACAACCATATGAGTCTTAAGGTCTTCAGAAGCCCTACCAAACAAATTAGAAAAGAAGACATAATTGTTCTCACAAATATGACAAAGTTTTATAAAACACATAATTAATGAAAACATAATAACCTGGCAGTCAGAAGGACTCAATTTGAACCTCAAGTCTGTCACTCACAGTGACCATTAGTATACCACAGTTATCTTATCATTGCACTACTGTGAGCCTTAAATGCATGGGAAATTTGTTATACACATAACAGGTTATCATAACTTTTGTTACTGCTGTTAAATCTCTAATGATCAACATTCTTTTTCTGGCATTAACACATCACCTATGGGAGTGTTATTTGAAAGAAAACAAGTGCCTCTAAGCCACTAATATGGTGCCTCTGCCTTGAGATCTGTGATTCTAAAAGACTCTCCATCGGTGAGGGCAGCCCTAAGGCTTTCCTCTATTCCTCATGCCCAACCACAATCAGGAGGTTCTCAGCCTTGGCTATATTATAATCCCCTGGGGAAGCTTTTAACAGTATAGTTGCCAGGCCCTCTCCAGACAAATTAGTATCTCTAAAAAGGCACTGGTATTTACTAAAGCTTCCCAGGTGCTGCCAATGTGTACCCAGCAGATGATAGTCAATGCCTTAAACCTTCATATTTATATCTCATAAAAACCTAGATCTATACGCAGCGATCTATTTATTTAGAATTTTTTCATTTTTTATAAAATTAAAAAAATAAAAATAAATAAACATAGACCTAAAATTAACACAAATTAATCCAGGGGACAGAAATTTCATTGTTGCAAAGCTAGTAGTAAGCAGATGGCACTTAGAAAAAAAAACCATAATACAAGTAAAAAACCTCATGCTGCTTAATTCGTGCTGCGAATTAAGCAGCATGAGGGCTCAGAGGGAAGGAACAATTGCTTCCAATTGGGGCAACCCCAAATATTCCTTGGTATAAAGGTGGTAGAAGATTTGGAGAGAGACATAAGCAATTTTGAGCAACTACCTTGTGAAAAGGGTGACATGGATGTCTTCCAAAATAGCTTGAAGTTTAGTCTCTGCCTCATTTTCAGCAACTGTCAGCTTTTCTCCAGTATCTCGTCTGACAGCTACAAACTGACAGTTCTTCATATCACGTGGCCCAACTTCAAGTCTAATGGGAACTCCCTATAAGACAAAAAAGGCAGTTAAATGATATATGAATGTCTCTAGTTGAATATACAGATGTAATTCATGGCTTTATCTACAGTAAATTATATTAAAAAATAATAAGAAAATAAAGGCATAGAAAAACAAAGGGAAAAAAAAAAAAACAAGGAAATACTGCTGAGATACTATAGAAACCTATTCCAGTAAAAAGGCATAAACCTAAAGAAAAAAATCTACTACCGCCTTAGTGGTTCTAAGGAAAGGAAGTTCTTCATGGAGAAACAGAGAGAATAGTTTCTAGGTCAGCATTTCCAACTTTTCTCACAAAATAGCATCCAGAAAATGTATTTGCATGGTAATAGGGTTACACAAAGGCTTTTTGAGACTAAATCTACCACAAGCCACTGAGGGGATCAGTACCATGACACAGTTTGACTCATTTCTGATACAGTGGTGTTCTCTGGTTGCAAAGCCCTCATTCTGGATACTCTATATTTAGCATGCATTATGATCACCTGGAAGGATTGTGAAAGCAGATTTCAGGGTCCCACCTCCAGAGTTTTTTATTATAGTAGGTTGCGGATGGGACCTGAGAATTTGTTTGTTTGTTTTTGAAGACAGTCTCCCCTGTTGACCAGACTGCAGTGCAGTGGCATGATCTTGGCTCACTGCGTCTGCCTCCAAGGATCAATTGATTCTCAAGCCTCAGCCTCCCAAGTAGCTGGGATTACAGGCACCCACCACCACACCTGACTAATTTTTGTATTTTTAGTAGACACTGGGTTTTGCCATGTTGACCAGGCTGGTGCCGAACTCATGGACTCAATTTATTTGCCTGCCTCCGCCTCCCAAAGTGCTGGGATCACAGGTGTGAGCCATAATACCTGGCCAAGAGTTTGAATTTCTAACAAGTTTCCAAGTGATGCAGACACTGCTGGTCCTAGGACTACAGTTTAAGAACCACTTCCCTATGCTCTTTAGTTCTTCCAAAGCAACTTAGGGACTGACTGCAAGTTTAAGATTTGTGAATGTTCAATCCTTATGAATGTATATCCCATAAGGGGATTAAAATCCTTAAGGTTGAGGGAAACACCTCATTTTTAGCGCCCAGAACCATATCTGATAAACAGTTGGTTTTAAATAATTTTTTTGAAAAAATAATCCTTTAAAATTAACTTGAGATTTTCATAAGTTAGGTGCTTCTATATACAATTTAGATGTTGGGTGGTATACCCAAAAATACCATAGGAAAAATTTCAGATATTAATCTAGAAGTCCTTATTTACCCCTAGAGAAGACTTATTTTATAAAATGAGATGAAAAAGAAAAAAACATTATGGAACAAAATGTTGTATGCTAAGTATTACATTATTTTATTATTTTCATTTATTCATTCAATGTATTATACTGGATGTTATTACATGCATTTGTAAGATACAGTGCTAAGTGCAATGAGATTTTAAAGATGAGTAAGAAATACATCTTGTCCTCAAGAAGCTTCATACTTTGTATGGTAAGGCACAAATACAAACAATAAAAATTAATACAGAAAGTCAGCGGTGAGAGACTATTCCTCAGCTGCAAGAGAGAAGAAAAGTTACTGGAGAAGGTAAAAATTAGTAAGTAAATTATTCATCAGAATTAAAGAACATTCTATAAAATAACTGACCTATAGTTACAAAAATGCCTATGTCATAAGTGACAATGGAAGTCTGACAAACTACTTCTGATTGAAGAACACTAAAAGCACATGACAGTGAAATGCAATAAGACTGGATTCCACACTGAAAAAGGAGAGGGCCATTGGTAGCCTGCAGTAGGGTGTCTGAGACTGCGTCAGGAGAGAGGACATCCAGCATGACAGCCTTGCATAGAGTGACAGAACCCATGACAGATAAGGAGCTCATTCACACAGGGGAACGGGTGACAATGGCAATGAGAGACTGGTGGCATACAGGGTGACTAATCAAATAAATTCATGTACTAAGGATAATTAGAGCTAGGTTTTTCATTGTCAGAAAAGGGAATTACAAGCACAAAATGGGGAAAAAACTAGAATGCATCCTGTGGTGTGTGTTGTTGTTTTTTTGTTTTCTCCTTGAGACAGTTTCACTCTTGTCACCCAGGCAGGAGTGCAATGGTGCAATCTGGGCTCACTGCAACCTCCGCCCCCGCCGGGTTCAAGTGATTCTTCTGCCTCACCCTCCTGAGTAACTGCGACTACAGGCGCCCAATACCATGCACAGCTGATTTTTGTATTTTTAGGAGAGACGTGGTTTCGCCATGTTGGATAGGCTGGTGGCCAACGCCTGACCTCAGGTGATCCACTTGCCTCTGCTTCCCAAGGTGCTGCAATTATAAGTATGAGCCACTGCACTTGGTCCATCATGGTTTCTTATTGGAATTCAAAGTATAGCTATAAACTCTTGGTTTTCAACATATATAAATAGATATAGAAGCATGGTGGTAAAAGTGTACATGTATCTGTATGTGTGTACGGATATCTACATATATACACATATTCAGTAGTGCCATCTACTGAGAAGGCCTGGGAGAAGTGATAGCTCAAAAGCAATGAGCGTACCCCGCACTAAATACCATTCTCCACTAAAAAGAACCAGAACTTCTCAGAGACATAGGTAATTCCTGGGCCAGGGTAGAGAAAGTACAAGATAAGCCCACAACATCTTGTGCCAAGAAGGAAGGAGCTACCTAAAGAAAGATGGAGAATGCCAAAAGGACACAAAACCCAGCTTTAAGGGATCCTATTGGTCAAGCCGGAGACACTTTAAGCATCAAAACAAAAAATGTTAGTAACAGATTCTATAACCCAGTGCATAATAATGGAAACCATGGATCCATAAAAATATAAATTAGTTAATAGAAAGGCTAATAAGAAATGTGCTGTGTCAAGATCATGATAAAGAAAATCTGAGAAATGATTACAGACTAAAAGAGACTAAAGATATTATATAATAACTACATACAACACATAATTCTGAACTAGATCCTTCTGCTATAAAGGAACACAAGTCAGGCAGCTTTGAAATCTGAATGGGGGTCTAGAATTAGACTATAGCAGTGTATGAACATTACTATACGGAACTTGTATTATGCAGGAGAACACGCTGGTTGTACTATGTTGGTTGCGCTGTGATTATGTAGGAGAATATGTTTGTAGGGTGATGGAGCATCAGGTTAGTATCTTATTTTCAACTGATTCAAGCAGGAAAAATTAATTATTTGTACAGAACCTGCTTTATTGTAAGTCTGTGACTGTTACATGATAAAAAATTTTACAACCCAGGTAGAAGAAATACCACAGGCAAAGACAGAGAGGTGGGAAAAACAGGCTGTTTGTGAAGAAGAGAGAAAAGGGCATATGAAAGGCGATAATGAAAAGTGAAAGCTGGAAAGGTAATCTGAAGCCAAATCATGGAAAATAGGCAAATATTTTGTTGATAGTTTTTTTCTAAAATTAGTTACAAATTTAACTGTATAAGATTTGTGTTTTGTTTCAACAGCAACACAAAATTTAATCCTTCCACATAGTAAAAAGAAAAGTAGTTAATTCACTCACATTATTTTCCCCTTTATATTTTCAAAATACCGTATAGGAAGGGGTACTAAAGCAGAATTATAGGAGTTGCTGGGTTCTGGCCTCACAACCAAACCATATTATACCTCATTTATTAATCGGAGTAAGTTTCAAAATACATGTATACATCACTCACATACTTTAGTCAGTCACTGTCAAATAACTATAAATCCAGATCTCCTAAAATATTTTTTCTTAGACTCTTTGACTAAATGGAACTAAAGAAGCATTAAAAAGTATAACTAATATCTTCCACTAGATAGTGAACTCTCTTTCTCAGTGTTTTTTAACTTGAGGCATCAAGTTTAGAACGTAGGTGCTTTCTTTTCCTTCCTGAGGAATACAGACAAGGAAGCTGTGGCAGACCCAACTCATACTAAGAATACCTCCCCAACGTAGTCTAGGCTCACCAGGGCACTAAAAGAGGAGTGACAAAGACAAAGCCAAGTCAGTCTAAGGATGGGAAATGAATAAAAAAGGAAAGGGTACAAAGAGGAATTCAGGAATGAGTGTGGATAATTTTTTTCCTTTTAATCGTGCTAGTAGCCAGCAATAAATTTCTCCTTTAACATTTTGTACCCTAAGTTAAATAGAAATTAGTTTAGAGAAACTGCTATTGGCATCACACAATACCAATTTATAAGTAAGCAAAAAAGAATGCAATTAAAAAGGAAATGACATGGAAAAAAAATTCATGTTTAGGAGAACATGTAAAGAAGCAGTTATATTACTAAAAGGGAAGTATTATTAAAATATAGTCACTATTCCTCAGCGCAAGGGACTTACCTCAGGGGCCATTTGAAACAAATAAGATGATAAATATTAGCAACTTTGGGAATCCCAGACATATAAATCCTTAATAATTCCAATATTGCTGAGCTTCCGTAATTTGAAAGCTTGCAGCTGCAATCTCAATACATTCTCTCATCCCATCATCTATAATATGAGTTTATATAGTCTCAATCCCTAATTTCTAGATCTAGTAAGATTCCCTCTTTCCGCATAAGAAAAAATGTTAAATCCCAGAAGTTTATAAAACGGACTTAAAGGCACAAATAATCTATTAATGACAATGTGCAATAAATGAAAGTTACATTACAAACAATAAAGCAGAATTTAGACTGGCTTTATATACCCAAAATAAAAAATCAACTGGTATGAAACAATGTGGTGTGAAAACTCAAGTATAAAATTAATCTCAGATGTTTCACTATTAGCTATAAAGACAGCTAAGAGATGTCCATGCACCATTATTCTGGTGGTCATACTATATAAATAACTTATTTATTATATGAATTCCTGGCATAAACATTTTAGTATACCAGCCACATGATGTTTGTTAATCATAAACAAGGGCTTCAAGACCATTTTTAATCTAACATAATAAAAATAGCTTCCATAAAACCTACTTTAAAGTTAGGTATCACTATTACAAAGCTATGAACTGTGTCAGTGCTCAACAGTTTTAAGTGAAGAAGAAAAAAAACTCACAACTATCAAAATAGAGGAAAGTAATGAAAAGCCTTAAGTTTTATAAAAACATATGCAGAGGAAAATCTAAACTCAAATTGCAGGTGTGAGGGTAACGGATACAACTGAGAAATTTACCTTGAGCTCCCAGTGATTGAATTTCCAACCTGGAGAATAGTTATCTCGTAAATCAGCTCTGACTCGGATGTTAACGCTGAGTAACCGCCTTCGATAATCATTGCATTTTGCCATCAGCGCTTCTTTGTCTTCTTCAGAAAGTGCATTGGTAATGCCACAAGGAATAACCACCACCTAGAATCCAGCACAATGTCCCAAAATTAAACAAAGAAAGAGCATATAGAAGTAATGAGCTCTCAGAAGTCAAAACCTACTAGTGACTATATTCTTAACACAAATTGGCTTGTGTGATTTCTAATCTATACATGTCTACTAATTACCTGCAAATCACTTATTCATGCTAAACGTATTTTCATCTGACCTACTATATTTAATGTACATATATATATTTACGTTTTTTTCAGCCTCCCTAGTAGCTGGGACTATCAGTGCATGCCACCACACCTGGCTAATTGTTTGTAGACTGGGTTTTGCCATGTTGCCCAGGCTAATATCAAACTCCTGGGCTCAAGCAATCTGCCCTGCCTTGGCCTCCCATAGTGCTGGGATTACAGGTGTAAGCCTTCATGCCCAGCTCATTTAACCTATTATAGTTTTTTAAAAATGACTTCTAAAAATGTTTATATAAGTAGCTTAAAATTAAAGGAGTAAGAAACAATAAATAATGTAAATGATACACACGGTTACACAAACTAGGGTCTAGACTGCATTCTATGTTTCTATTATCAGAGATATCTGCCTGAATGACATTGAGAAAATCATCCTTTCAAATTTCCTTTAGTAAAATAATGGGTTGTATTTTATAAAATGAATGAAAAACAGAAATATTTTCCTTACCTGAACACATGCTACACGGGGTGGCAATACTAAACCCATATTGTCCCCATGAATCATGGTCATAACACCAATAGTTCGAGTCGTCAGGCCCCAGGAGTTTTGATAGGCAAATTGTTTCTCTCCTGGCATCTTTGGATCTTCAAACATGATTTCAAACATTTTGGAAAAATTCTGCCCTAAATGATGTGACGTGCCTCCCTAAAATAGAGAGAGAAATATAAGCTTTAATTTTAATAACCCATTTTCCCCTTGAACATGATTACTATATGATCACATGCTTTAAAATGGCACTAGACTTGTTTTCTCCCCTTTTTTACATTAAATGAGGTTTTTAAATATTAGCATACTTACTATAACAGGAGATTCAGATTAGTCAAAAAAAAATACTATTAATACAAAAGTGTCTTGCTCTGGGCAGCCACTTTTATAGCAGTAATTTTACCTACAACAGTTAAAAAGGAATTCATATTTTAGTAATTCAGGATACATACCATGACTTAACGGACCACAGAGACAGAGGAATGGGATGGATTTGCTTTAAATTATTGTACGAAAGTACATGAAATACTTATTTTTTAAAAGAGTCTACTTCTTTGATGACAGAATAAATTACTGGATCTGTCCATGGACTGTGCTTATAGTGCCCTATGAATCCTATGTGGCAGTTTGATACCTGGATAGCTCTTCCACTAGCAGATATAAATGCTTCTACTGTAGTTGTATAGTCTCCTCCTGCAAATTTTTCCTTTTCTGTCTTTCTTCCTTTTACAACAGGAATTGCCAGGAGTTCTTCATATATTTGAGCATATAAGTCAAGTATCTGCAAGACCTGTAACATTTTAAATGTAAATGTATTTAAATTTAGGGTATATTTATTCACTAAGATATATAAAACCACACTACTTGAGAATAATTGTGTGGGAAAACCAATTCAAACAATAAAAACCTCTTTTTATGAAAAGGTTAAAGCAGCCAGTGTGAATTTATTAAGAAAGATATTCAACGAAGCAATGTAAAAACAAGTCAAATAACTTTAAAAAATGTATATGATTAGAATATAAGAAAATAAATGTTACAAAAGATATGTAGTATCAAAAGGAAAATTTCCTGAAAAATAATTTTCTACAAATTAAAGCCCAGAAGTATTTTCACCTGAAAATTTAAAAGAGCATATATTCCTTATTAATAACATTCCAGTAAGCAGTTACCTAAATCCACGTAACTGCTTTGAATTAATTTGATTTGGCTTTTAACAGGTGTTACACATATTTTTAAATAACAAGATAGCAGATCCTGAACAAAGAAATGGAACATAGTTAATATGGAAAATAACTTTATACCTCTTCTGCTGCCTCTTCAATGGTAGCAAAAGCACTGTGCCCTTCCTGCCAAAGAAATTCACGAGTACGTAGGAAAGGCTGAGGATGCTTGAACTCCCAACGCTGGAAAAGGTAAGAAAACAATTTGGTCATTACAGAGAGCTTTCCAATTTTTTTTGGAGACAGGGTCTTGCTCTGTCACCCAGGCTGGAGTGTGGTGGCGCAATCATGGCTCACTGAAACCCTCTGCCTTCCAGGCTCAAATGATCCTCCTACCTTAGCCTCCCAAGCAGTTGGACTACAGGTGCATGCCACCACACCTGTCTAATTCTTTTATTTTTAGTAGAGATGTGGTTTTTGCCATGTTGCCCAGGCTGGTCTCGAAATCCTGGGCTCAAATGATCTGTCCACTTGACCTCCCAAAGCGCTGGGATTGTAAGGGTAAGCCACCATACCCAGCCATTTTCCAATTTTTATTACCATTTTATATGGTAATCAAAAATCACAACTGATCTTAAACACTTCAAAAATACTTCCATACTCCTAATCTGCTGAAAATAAAAACAAAATATGCTTTAAAAAAAAAAAAAAGGAGGCGAATAATAATTAAAGAATATAAGAGGGAGTATACACCTACCACCACATTGCACCACTGATTGAGCCTGATGGGCAGGTCTCTGTGTGACTGCACCCATTTTGCATATGCAGGATACATTACTGAAAGACATGGGAAAATAGACAGTCATTTACGGCTTTACTTCTCCTTCAAGGCTGGTAAGAGCTAAACCAGCAAGATAATAGGAATTAAAATGTAACAAATAATTTGAAAAATAAAACGTATGTTTGTGTAAACATATTTCCAGTGCTTATAAGTGAATAGTATTATTTCATAAAGTGTATTACTCAATGATATCAATCTAAACTTAATCATATTTTACATTCTTCACATAAGATTTTACATTCTTCACGTAACACAATGTACTTTGACAGTTTTTACATTTTGTTTTTAAAAACACTAATAAAGGTCATATTCTATGTTAAGTTCTTTGCATTCATTAACCTGTTCAATTCTCATATTCAACCCATAAGTAGGTATCATAATCTCAGTTTTAAAGATGTGGAAGCTGAGTTTACAGAAGTTAAACAATTTGCTGAATCCAGCAGTTATGAGAAGCAGAATTAATTTACATCTATCTGATGCATCTATTCAGAGTATGAAAGCTCTTGCTATGAAATGCAAAGTGAAGATGCCTGTCTTAGAAGAGCCTGCTCATGATCTATAATTGGTAAAACCAAAACAAACGAAACTTTGCCAAACAGTCTCAGAAAACTGGTATCAGAATATTAATCATGTATTATACAAAAGTATCACTAGAAATATCAAAGAACAACAAACAATCCTGAACTCTACAGATGAATGATCACTTTGAAAGACATTATAAAACCCAAAACCTCAAATTTTCCAATGGCAATTCCATTTACCATATGTAATTTCAGAAAAATCATTTAATCTTTCAGACTTTTCTTTACCTGCAAAATGGAAATCACAGTAACTGCCTCTACCTTCCTCACAACACTGTTGTGAGAATAACAAAAGATGATGTAAAGTATTTAGCAACCTATGAAAACCCTACATGAATGAAAATCTAAGTGTATTATTAAAATTTGAAAATAATTATGGCACAAAGCATTTGTATTTGTAATATTATAATTAATTCCAATAAAAATTATTCTAAGAATAAAATTCCTTGAAAAGTTCTAAAAATTTACAGCATAAAAATGAGCATTTAAATTAAAAATCCAATAATTTAATGATGAAGAGAATAAAACTCTAGACAAGTTGGCCAGTCACAGTGGCTCATGCCTATAATCCCAGCACTTTGGGAGGCAAGGTGGGCAGATCACTTGAGATCAGGAGTTTGAGACCAGCCTGGCCAACATGATGAAACCCCGTCTCTACTAAAAAAATACAAAAATTAGCCGAGCGTGGTGGTGTACACCTATGATCCCAGCTACTTAGGAGGCCGAGACAGGAGAATTACTTGAACCTAGGAGGCAAAGTGAGCTGAGATCATGTCACTGCACTCCAGCCTGGGTGACAGAGTTAGATGCTGTCTCAAAAAAAGAAAGAAAGAAAGAAAAGAAAAATTAAAAAAACTCTAGACAAGTTTACAATCAATCTTTATCAACACTCATGAAATTTTATATTGTCAACAGAGATTATATCTATCACAAAGCAAAAGCTGAAACTCAACTCTAGAAGCTGCCTCTGATGTTTCAGCCCTGCACTACAAGGCCTATTCTCACCTGTTTCACTAGTAGGACGAATGGCAATCGGTTCTGCCAACTCTGTTTTGCCAGATCTTGTAACCCAAGCAACCTAGTAAGAAAAAATCATTTTTCATACATGTTTTTTCAACAGCATTTTGGAGCAACAGTACAAATGCAGGCAACTTTCCTTTGTTTTAATTTTTGTTATATCAATTTAGGCAAGTTAAAATAGTTGTTGCTATTACGGTGAGGAAAGGTACACATTTACTGACCTTCTAAATATTACAAGTCAGTTAATTAATGTGACAAACAAAATCATTACTTGCTATAAAGGGAGAAACAGAATTTTTTTTTTTTTTTTTTTTTTTACCAAAAATGGCTTTCCATTTTTCAAAATTGGTTGTTAAACTCAAAAGCTGAAAATATGTTTTCGAGTTTGTCAGAGAACACTGCAAAAAATAAAAAAGCAAGCTCACTTACCTCTGGGGCAAAGTCAGCAATATGAGTCTTCTCTTTCTCTAATGCACCTTGAGATACAAACATGGGGAAGTAGCAGTTTTCAACACCAAGTTTCTTGATCTCAGCATCAAAAAAGTCCTTGATGGCTTCCCAAATGGCATAAGCCCAGGGACGAAGAATATAACAGCCACTTACATCATGGTATTCAATCATTTCTGACTTTGTGATGACCTTTGTAAAAGAAAAACAGTCTTTAAAGCCTACCTTGAATCAAAATTCTAGTATAAGTGGCAAGAGTATGATAACCAAAATTCATCCCCTTAATGTGGATACATCCCCTTAATGTGGAAGGTCATAATGGAAGTAAAACAGACCTGACTATACTGAGAAACAACATATAACAGGGTTCTAAACTCTCATTAAAAGTTGAATTCCACTGGGCACGGCAGCTCACGCCTGTAATCTCAGCACTTTGGGAGGCCAAGGCAGGTGGATAGCCTGAGGTCAGGAGTTGGAGACCAGCCTGACCAAGATGGTGAAACCCTGTCTCTACTAAAAATACAAAAATTAGCTGGGCGTGGTGGCAGTGACCTGTAGTTCCAGCTATTCAGGAGGCTGAGGCAGAAGAACTGCTTGAACCTGGTGAAGGTTGCAGTGAGCCAAGATCGTGCCACTGCACTCCAGCCTGGGCAACAGACTGACACTGTCTCAAAAAAACCCAAAAAAACTTGAATTCCAATCCTGCCCCTGCTACTGACTGTATCTTTGTGGCTTTGAATTAATCCCTTTACCTCACCATTAAAAAAAAAAAAATAGGCTGGTCACAGCTTTTCTCTACTAAAAATACAAAAATCAGAAGGGCATGGTGGTGTACCCCTATAATCCCAGCCACTTGGGAGGCTGAGGTAGGAGAATCACTTGAACCCAGGAGGCAGAGATTGCGCCACTGCATTGCAGCCTGGGCTGAGAGAATAAGACACCATCTCAAAAACAACAACAAAAAAAATCAATCGCTGTCTCGTGGTACTATTCAAGACTTTATGTGAACATGTTGAAAAACGGTTTTATGTTAAATGACTACATTACATATTATTAAAAGAATTATACATTACTACTATGAAGTTTGTGCCCAGATTTTAGAATTTAAACAAAGCAGCCTTTGAGAGACTTAACATATAAAAATCAGCTGAATGCATACTCACCTGAGAATACCAATCGGCAAGATTTTCTTCTTTCTTTGCCTCAAGACCCAACCTGCATATACGAGAAGTAAAAGATAAATCTCTTCATTCAGCAATTGCTTTTAGGTTGAATGAAAATAAACCTCTTAAGTTCAAAATGGATTAGTTTTCTTCAGTATGGGTTATTTCTATATGTGTAACTCTTCTATATTCATTCCCAGGATAACGTTGCTTTTATGTTTTGTTTTTGAGACAGGGTCTCCCTCTGTCACCCAGACTGGAACGCAATGGTGTGACCTGTCTCACTACAACAACCTTGGACTCCTTGGCTCAAGAGATTTTCTCACCTCAACCTCCTGAGTAGCTAGGACTACAGGCGCTCATAACATTTGGCTTATTTTTTTTTTAATTCTTGGTAGAGTCAGGGTCTCGCTATGTTGCCCAGGCCAGTCTCGAACTCCTGGCCTCAAGGAATCCTCCTGCTCCGGCCTCCCAGAGTGCTAAAATTACAAGCATGAGCCACCGTGCCTAGCCCCTAAGATAATGTTTTTAACCTAAAAAACAGTAGCAACACCAGGCATGGTGGCTCACGCCTGTAATCCCAGCACTTTGAGAGGCCAAGGCAGTCAGATCACCTGAGGTTGGGAGTTTGAGACCAGTCTGACCAACATGGAGAAACCCTGTCTCTACTAAAAATACAAAAAATTAGCCAGGCATGGTGGCGCATGCCTGTAATCCCAGCTACTCGGGATGCTGAGGCAGGAGAATCGCTTGAACCCAGGAGGCAGAGGTTGCAATGAGGTAAGATCGCACCACTGCACTCTAGCCTCAGCAACAAGAGCAAAACTCCACCTCAAAACAAACAAACCAAAAAACAGTAGAGACATCTCTTAAAAAGTTGTGAGATATTGTCCACAAAATCTAGCAAAGCCAAACATAACAAAAGCTATGATTCTATGCAGACATCTCTTTTACAAGGTTATTTTTAAGGTAATGTACTTGTAATAGAGACAGAGCCTGTTCACACATATTCTCCCACTAAAAACGAAGAATCTTATGCCAGGTTAAAGTATAGAGTAACATCACTGTCTCACTGGAATTAACACCTAAAAAGTAATAAAAACAATGGCTATAAACACACACACACACACACACACACACACACACGTATGTATTTATGTGTGCATATTGGCCAAATTTATACAAGTTTTTCTTATTTTTGGAAACAGAGCCTCACTCTATCATTCAGGCTGGAGTGCACTGCAGGATCTCAGCTCACTGAAACCTCCACCTCTCAGGTTCAAGTGATTCCTGTGCCTCAGCCCCTCCAAGTAGCTGGGACTACAGGTGTGTGCCACCAAGCCTGGTAAATTTTTTTTGTATTTTTGGTAGAGATGGAGTTTTGCCATGTTGGCCAGGCTGGTCTTGAACTCCTGACCTCAAGTGATCCGCCCACCTCAGCCTCCCAAAGTGCTGGAATTACAGGTGTGAGCCACTGTACCCAGCCTCAAATTTTTCTTTTAACTAGAAAAAAGGTTGCAGAGATAGATGCTTGTAAAATAAACTAGGTCTGCAATAAAAAACTATTTTAGATAATCATCATTTTCTTGAAATATCAACAATTACTCAGGAGAAAGCATGGTATCTTTCTAGAGTTTACAAACAAGGTTTTACTGGGTAAAAATTTTAATGTATTTGCATTTGCATTCTCTATTGTTTCACTCACATACCTCAACAAAATAACTACGAAACCTAGCACTTTCATAAGTACTAAGAAAGTAAAAGCTGAGAAGTTCTACATTCTCTTCTACTCTGCTATAACTCTGATTATTTCATTTAATAGTCAAAAAGAAAAATAACTGTTACATTCCCTTGTTTAAAAAGACACTGTATATGACATGTGAGATAAGCAGCAGCAGAATTTGATACTCAGCTAAACAAATGTAAAACCAAAGTATCTCAGTAACAGTTCTTATTAAGCCATTAAAGGAAACCCATCACAAAGTTCACTCTAATTTTGGGACAGCAATTACAGATAAAAAATTTCAATCACAGGTCATTTAATGACATGAATACATTCTGAGAAACATGTTAGGTGATTTCATCATTGTGCAAACATCAATTGTACTTACACAAACATAGATGACACACGTATATTTTCACATGGAAAACCAAATATCCCAGCAACATTACTGAATATCAATAGCTTCCCCTACTTGATCTGCAATGCCAATATCAAGTGCCATATATCAAGTTTCTATACATGCTCCATTATAATCTTAGCGAGCAATGTCATATATATGGTCCACTGTTGACTGACACATGGTGCATGGCTGTACATTATTCATACAGATGAAAAAATCCTTAGGGAGCCATCTATCCCACTGTTTTGTCTTTAGCCAGCTTTGTCTTATATTTAAACTATCAAATTTTAAATTGAGAATGAAGCTCTCACTTAGTCCCCACAAAAGGCTTTTGAAAACTTCTGCTTAAAGTGCAAAACAATGAGTATAATTAGGCTACCAATTATGTTACAAAAGGAGGAGAGAAAACGTGTGTGTGTATGTGGGTGGGGGTGTGTGTGTGTATATATATATATATATATATATTTCATTTGATTATTCAAGTAAATACAGATGTGTATATATAGGGGGGTGTGTATACACACACACACCCCCCTATATATACACATCTGTATTTACTTGAATAATCAAATGAAAAATTGCTCAACAAATACAGAAGAAACTGGTAACAGTGGTTGACTACCTATTCATTATGGTGGTGGGGAAAATCAGAAAGATGGGAAACACACACAAGAACTTCTCATATTCTGAGAGTCTTGAATCAAACAAACGTGTTACCTATTTTAAAAATTAAATGGAAAATTGGCTGGGCACGGTGGCTCATGCTTGTAATCCCAGCACTTTGGGAGGCCAAGGCGGGTAGATCACAAGGTCAGGAGTCTGAGATCAGCCTGGCCAACACAGGGAAACACTGTCTCTACTAAAACTACACAAATTAGCTGGCCATGGTGGCAGGCGCCTGTAATCCCAGCTACTTGGGAGGCTGAGGCAGGAGAATAGCTTGAACCCAGGAGGCGGAGGTTGCAGTGAGCCAAGATCACGCCACTACACTCCAGCCTGGGCAACAGAGCAAGACTTCATCTAAAAAAAAAAAAAAATTAAATGGAAAATTAACAAATGCAATCTGCTGACATTATAGCTTTAGCATTCTCTAACTTAATGTGATGGTAAACTAATCAAAATTTGTTTTAAAAAAATATTAAGAGTTGAATTAATTCATAGCTCTCTGCTTTGCTTGAAATGAAGTTTCTGCGTTTCATTACCTGGTCTGTTTCTTAGGCCCCTGCCCTTCTCCTGCTCCACTTGATGACAGCCCGCCTCCTTGGTTTTTAGAAGGGTCTTTCCTTTGGCCATCATTTTGTTTCTGAGGCTTATTCTGCTTTTCAGACTTATTTTCTTTTTCTTTCTTCTTCTTATCTTTGTCCTCAGCTCCAGTGGCCAACACAGGCTTATACTCTACTCCCGTCAAAGATTTGTACTGTGCCTTTAGCTGAAGGAGTTCTTGTACAGCTGTATCTATTTGATCCTTCAGTTTAACAAAAGAGGAAAAAGGGAAGACAGTATTTAATTCACGTCACTGTCTAAACACACTTAAACAAATACGACGCCTAAAGCTTTCTTTCTTCCCCCCCAGCATCAGATGGATAATGTGCTTAGGTGGTAATAAGGTTTGAGGGAGGCGTATCTCACACGAGTGTGAAAACCCAACCATCACTCTTAGAAACCACAAAAAGATCTGTCCAAAATTTAAAAGCAGATTTGCAAACACAAAGAGGGGTTTTGGGACAGAAAGGTCTGGGGTAGGTGTTACACTAACCATTGAAATTATAAAGATTATAATAAACAGGGATGGAATTGTGCAAAAGCTGTGACTGGAAAATAGTACAGTTTATAACTGTATTATCCAGATAGTAGTCATGCGGTTAAATTTAAAGTAAATAAAATAAGAAATTCACTTCTTCAATCACCATAGTCACATTTCAAACGCTCAGTAGTCACACGTGGCTAATGACTACTGCCTTAGACAATATTGTTATCGCATATTTCTATCACTACAGAAAGTTCTACTAGAAAGCACTGGTATCTAACATGTATTCCACAGGAATCTAAGAGCCATTAAATTACGTAAGTTGAACATTTCACAATTATAAAGATAATGGTTATCAAATTCTATATTTATAAGTTAAATTTCAAAACTACAACTGTCTTCCACTCATGTCAATCTGTACCAAAAATAACCTACTCCTAAAAAGTTAAAAGAATTAGCACTTACAGAATTAGCACATACTACTAAGAGCTCAAAATAAAACCTACTATTTGAGCTTGACAGAACTTTAGGAGAAAGAATCAAAAACAAGGAAAATATTAAGGGCCTTCAATGAGCACTGTGCTATGGTCTAAGTCACTATTTTGGATTTTACAGATTAGAGAGAAACAAACAATTTAACAATTAAATATAGTGGGTTTAAGTGCTATATCAGTGATGGGCACTGTCATATGAAAACATCCGGTCAAATCTAGTTGGGGTAAGAAACAATCAACAAAGAAGGTTTCTCTAAAAGGCAAGGTAAGAGAATTGAGAACTGAAATATGAGTGAAGTTTTAGCCAGATTTGATGGGGCAGAAAACACTTGAGGCAAAGAAAATACCCTGAAATGTAAAAATCAAAAACACATAAACAAAATAACACAATAACCTTAGACGCTTTTTCAGTTTTAAGTTTCCGAACTACGTCTCCTTGAGAAGCTACTTTGTCAAAAAGTACTTTGGCTTCTGGTGCTTCTAAACCAGCGGGCTCAGAACTTCCGGCTGGACTTGAATCTGAACTTTGAGATAATGGGGGCTGACCAGGTATGTACTCCTTCCCAGTTTTTTCTTTATACTGAGCTTTCAGGGACAGTAAGCATTCTACAGCTTCATTTATTTTAGCCTAAAAGAGAGAAAAAGATATTTATAAAACTTTTGTTAAATTTCTGGAAATTTCAACGCCATTTAAAAATCTTTAATTATCAGCAAATCACTCCTGTCAGTAAGTTAATGATGGGGAAACCTATGTTAAATCATCTGCCCAAAATAAGAGATAAAGCTAAAGAAAAATTAAAAACATAAATCATACGTAAGCCATAGAAATAAACAAAAATACATATTCGCATACAACAGTGTAACTTTCTATTTTACACAGGTAAACAGATAAATGATAGAACATTTAAGTGAACTGTCAGTGTCAAGACCTGGGTCTGTAAATAGTGAAGTCAGAATTTACAAAATCAGAATCAAGATCAAATCAATGGCTTTGCTTATACAAACCTTATTTTTCCACAGCTTATTAAACAAATTAAATACAACTTTGGGGAAAAAAAGGACATTTGGGCCCAACTAACAAATTTTACAAATTTACAATGAGACAAGAAAGCATATTGAAGTTTTTAGTGTGACACTTACCTTATTTTAATCTCCAATACTTCAACATAATCATAACAAAAAAGAATGATACATTCAGCCCAACCGAGACACCTG
The DNA here is from genome assembly GCF_001604975.1 of Cebus imitator. NCBI lineage: Eukaryota > Metazoa > Chordata > Mammalia > Primates > Cebidae > Cebus > Cebus imitator. The sequence goes on from NW_016107357.1 coordinate 3,299,201, forward strand.
TGACTCTAGCAGAAAATGACAGCAACACAGGTAAAGGACCCAAGCTAGACGCCTTACCTGAAATAGTGCTACCATCTCAGCACAAACCAACGTACCATGGGGAACCTCAAGGTATCAATCAAGATAGGAAGAGTGTCTCCAAATCACCCTACCCAGTTTTCACTGCTACACTCCAATAATGCTTCAGATAGCTAAATAAAACCAGGCAGAAGCCAGGAAGAATACTTAAATGGGGGTCAGAGGAATACAGGCTACCAGTGGTATATCCTCAAAAAAATCTGCATCTATGAGGGAGCAAAGCACATTTCCTTGTCCAGCTACTTTACATTTTCTGCCTATTAGAATGTCACAACAGGCACCACATAAAGGTAGAAAAATTTTAAAGAGAAGATGAGAACAGACTGTCTGATTTGTCCTCTTGATGTGTCTCTTCTTTATTCTGTTTTTAGGAAAGAGTTCTCATAGCAGAAACGACTTTATCTTAAGAAAAAGGGCCAAGTTAATCAGACATACGAGAATCAAGGGGGGAAAAAGGGAAATTTCCACTAGCTAAAATAAAAATGGAAAAGAAGAAACTTTCCTGCAACTATTTGTAGAAAAAGACAACTATTTGAAAGAAGTTCCATTTACACTATAAGCAGGTGTTTATTAGAGCTTAAAGTCACATGGTACATTTTTCACACAGGGGAAAAAAAAAACCCTTGTTTGGCAAGATTATAATTTGAAACATTATAAAGGAGAAAATTAAGGTAAGCAAATCCTCTGCTACTGAATGAGATACTCTTAATAAAGTTATATATTCATATATTTTCCCTCCCATTGGGAAATGGAATATTCTAGATAACTAAGTAAATTATTCAGGTTATTTTTCCAAAAAAGTAATCTTAACCACTATAGTTTGCTTAGCATTACAGAAAACAATGACCTAAATGTGCATTTTAATACTACTAACAGGCAATGAAAACTACTTTTTGAAAAGGATCTTTGAGTATTACTTTGAATTTGTCTCTTAGAATATACAAGGAAGAACTGATGGGTAGAGAACAAATTATCTCTTAATACCAGTTTTCTGCATTAAAAGGCATTTACATAGAGAAATTGAGTGGTATACTATTATTTAGTTCAATATTATACAACAGCAGAAGCTGAAAGAGCATTGCTAGATTTTAAGTTGTTAGTGGACAAAGACAACTTACCTAACATATGCCAATACAAACAGAAAAGGTTTTCAGCAAATAATTGCTGATGTGGATTAATGAGAAAAGAAACAACCTACACAAAATACTTTGGTATAGGTTTAAGATGGGAATTTGAAATAAGGAGGTGATGCTAATAATATGACTAAAACTTGGAAAATTAATAAAATGGACAATTTTCTGATTACATTCTGATTGCATTCAGAGTAAGAGTATTCAAACAGCTGTTTTTTTCAGCAGCCACTAGATGGAAACATTGCTCCATGGGGAAAGAAGAGAAAGTCAAAAAAAAAAAAAAAAAAAAAACCTGGAACATTATCAATTAGAAATAATACTACAACCTTTCAAAATAGAATGTATATCTCAATTCAAAATGAAAAAAACTTTTTTCAAAAAATTATTTTTTCAAACATGTTTTTTCTAACCTTTATTACCAGTCATTCACTTTTGCTCCTTACTGGCCTGAGAGAACTCATGATTTAAACAGGTAGTAACGACTCATGAAAGCAGAGATTCTCACTTGGTGGGGTGGGGGTAATCAGAACAGAAAATCCTTCCAAGTGAGTGAGGGAAGACAGTGCTGAGGCTTGTATTATATTTTTTAAAGTCTGCTAGGAGATTTAGTAAACTAAAAGTTCACAGGTTTCAAAGAAAGGCATTTTAAGAAAATAATTAACTGATTGTCTGTGCTTAGCTTAAATACCTACACCTGTAAGAAATATCCAATTACTGAAACCTAAATCTGAAAGCCAATACAGCACAGGGTAGAGCGCAGATCCTTATGTCAAGCCTAAATTAGAACACAACATCTGTTCTCCTGCTTATCAACTGGGCTGATTCATTTACCTAAATCACAAATTACCTGCTACTTTTGTCGGACACAAATCAATTAACACAAATTCTCAAGATTTTCCTACAAGATCCTCAAGCTACTATAAGTCTTAAGAAGTATCCTGAACCAAAATCTGATTTAAGATGTATTTATATTTGTTTAGCTCAAAAGCAAGTTTGAATTCAGTACCAAATACAGATACAGCGGGAATAGACTACACATATCCCAAATAAGAATTACAAACAACATCAAGAAAAGGATAGGCTTGATTGTAGTTCCCTTCCCTGCAATCTTTATCTTTTGGCCTGAGACATCTTAAAGCTATGGGGTAAGAGTGCAGGGCGGTGGTTTCCTAGAACAAAAGGGGCACATGATGTGTGTCCTTTCCTGATAAATTTTGGTTTGGGTTAAAAAAAAAAAAAAAAATTTGTGTAAAAAATAAAAGCAAAGACTGGCAAGATGAATTATTGGGGACATAAAACACAAGGTACCATGAATTAAAATGCTGCAACTACAGAAGCAAATGGTGATTAAAACTCCCTCCACATAGACTGGGTATGACATAAAGAGAAAACGTTAGTGACAAAACAATTGTGAATTATTTTTATTTAATAATTTGATTTTGTTGTTACTTTATTTAAAAAAAAAAAAAAAACTGTTAACTATAGTGGTTCTTCTTCCATGGCAGGGATCAGCAAACTTTTTCTCTAAAGGGCTACATAGTAAGTATTTTAGGCGATGTGAGTCTCTGTTGCAAACTATTCAACTCTTTAACTGTATCACGAAAGCAGCCATAGACAATATGTAACCTAATGAGTGTGGCTGTATTCTAATAAAATTTCATTTATAGGCTGGGTGAGGTGGCTTATGCATGTAATCCCAGGACTTTGGGAGGCCAAGGCTGGTAGACCACCTGAGGTCAGGAGTTTGAGACCAGCCTGACTAACGTGGTAAAACCTCACCTCTTCTAGAAAAAAATACAAAATTAGCTGGGCATCATGGTACATGCCTGTAATCCCAGCTACTCAGGAGGCTGAGGCATGAGAATTGCTTGAACCCAGGAGGCAGAGGTTGCAGTGAGCCAAGATCGTGCCATCACACTCCAGCCTGGACAAGAAGAGCACAACTCCGTCTCACCAAAAAAAAAATTTTCATTTACAAAGAACAGGTATATGGCCAGGCCCAGCAGCTCATGCCTGTAATCCCAATACTTTGGGAAGTCAAGGAGGGAGGACTGCTTGAGTACAGGAGTTCAAGACCAGCCTTGCTGACATGGTGAAACCCCATCTCTATAAGCAAGACAAAAATTAGCCAGGCATAGTAGCACTCGCCTATACTTCCAGCTGCTTAGGAGGCTGAGATGAGAGGATTGCTTGAGCCTGGGAGATTGAGGCTGCAGTGAGCCATTATCAAGCCACTGCACTCCAGCCTGGGCAACAGAGCAAAACCCTGTCTCAAAACAAAACAAAAAAGCCACAAATTTTGTTTAAAGTGTCTTTTTTAAAGTTAATATTCAGCATTGTTATATCTTTGGTGTACTCTCTGTTATGTACCTCACACTACCAGATTGATCCATTATTTTAATGCAGCAACCTACTGAGCAAGAGAAAAAGGGTAAGAGGAGCAAAAGACTTGATGGACTTCAAGTTTTCATTACTTGCCCATCTTTTTGCTTATACTTTGCCTTTACGCTTAAAAGTTCTTTCATAGGCTAGCCGCAGTGGCTCACGCCTATAATCCCAGTACTTTTGGAGGCCAAGACGGGCAGATCACCTGAGGTCAGCAGTTTGAGACCAGCCTGAACAACATGGAGAAAGCCCATCTTTACTAAAAATACAAAAAATTAGCCAGGGTTTGCGGCAAGTGCCTGTAATCCCAGCTACTCAGGAGGCTGAGGCAGGAAAATCGATTGAACCTGGGAGGCAGAGGTTGTGGTGCGCTGAGATTGTGCCATTGCATTCCAGCCTGGGCAACAAAAGCAAAACTCCATCTAAAAAAAAAAAAGTTCTTTCATAGAAGCATCTATCTGATCCTGAAGCAGGAAAGAGAAGATTAAAAACAAAATGAACAAAAAACAGAGCAAGAAAAAGTCTAACTGAAGCTGGTAACCTAAAACTTCAGCTACTCAGCTTACTTACCATAAAACATGTCATAGTAAAATAACCACCTTTGTAGAAACCTGAATAGTTAAGAGGTTTAGGCAAATTATTAATGTAAAACAAGCACAGACTTGCTAAATAAATAATGATAAACTAGTAAAACCATAACTCTTTAGTGCTTTCAATGGAATGCCCCACTCTTACTACCTTTCAAGGTAAATAACAGGCCAATCAGTCAAAATTTTAATCTAAGCTTTGCAAATTTCAGGAAGTTACTTTCATATACAGTTTCTCCTGTTACGAAAACAAGCAAATTTAAAAAATAGTATTCTTTGAATATTTTTGGACATGGCTCTTGTGAGGACTAAAAAGTATATAGTATACAGTGCCAGGTGCAGGCTAAATGCTAGTTCCATTCCTAGTAACTGGCTTGGGTCTTCAGAAGAAACATTTACTATTATTAGCATTCAGAGAAAAAATACATGCAGTACGGCAGATCCTTGAATAACATTGTTTTGTTTGTTTGATGTCATTTATAACGTTGAAGAAACAAAAAATGTGATTCCCAGCCAGAGCCACTAACTGTGTGGTGTATGTGCATTCTCCCCACGTCTTTTGAGTTTTCTCAGAACTCCAGTTTCATTTCACATCCCAAAGCTGTACACATTTGGTGAATTGGTGAGTCTAAATGCTCCCAGTTTGAGTGTTGGTGTGTGTGACTGTGCCCTGCAATGGAATGGTGTCTTGTCCAGGGCTGGTTCCTGCCTTGAGCCCTGAGCTACCAGGATTGACTCTGGCCACCCACAACCCTGAACTGGAATAACTGGGTAAATAATTATCTTACTTGTCTTTATTCATCTTTCTTAAATGTACACACAGCTCACATTTGTTTCAATTAGGAGTGTTTTTGGTCTGTAGAGCGTAATGTAAAAATAATTTTAAAAAGAAAAAGAAAATGAGATGAAGACAAAATATTAAAAAAATGAAAAAAAATGAAGACAACAACAATAAAAAAACACAAGAAGTTTGTGTAATATGATGTTTTTGGGATCAGAAATATACCGTGGTAACTTAATTGTTGCTTATGTCGATTAGCCTGTTGTTGTTATATACCATTTTGCTTAAAGTCTTAGTTTCCAAGAACCTATGAACAACATTAAGACTTACTACATTTGAAACACAGATATGGTATACAGTAGGCATTCAATAAGTGTAAGTCAGACTAAACTGATGTCAGATTTATTTCAGTATCACATTTATTAGTATTAAAATACCCAACAAAAGTATCTGCCCAATAACCAAAGAAATTTAGATTTTTTTACCCATAGGCTGACTTTTCATAACATTAACAGTGTTATTTTATGAAAGCATGATATAACCCATTAACCCAATAGGATGGGTGATGGATTGACAGTTGACTGTCACTGCAAGTATAAGGGCTGCTGCTGTTACTATTCCACCCATAATTAAGCTGACCAAAAATTGGCCCAGAATCTCAATATATTCTACTTAGAATAAAGAAATTTGAAGACCAAAGCCCTTCAAATTACACCTAGAGAGGAGTATATATTTAGTGTCCAACAGATACAGTGCAAAATGCTCTGTAACCTCCCCATGAGGTAGGAAACATCAATAATTTATATCCTAAACTCATACATCCAGCAGCATTTATTCCTCAAAGCAAAGTTGTTTTAGATAATCATGGTTCTGCAGGATCTCAACAGGCTATTTAGATTGGTGCAAAAGTAACTGTGGTTTTTGCCATTAAAAGTAACGGTAAGAATTGGCCGGGC
>NW_016107357.1:3306135-3307696 GCF_001604975.1 Cebus imitator
TACAGGCTTGAGCCACCGCGCCCGGCTAAACATGATTTCTCACAGTCTATCACAGTTGCCATTCCCTTTGTCTCTTACTTATACCAAGTAAGCCCATTTTACACTAGGTGTCACACCCACTTGGCTAAATGTTTTGCCTAAGGACATACTGAAACAAAAATATAATTTATACTGCAGTCAAAACTTCATATCACTTGAAGGCTCTGCTAAGAAAAGTTGGAGATAATCACTGGCCAAAAAACCTCCTGACAATCCATTTGTTATTCCCCGAATACACCTTGTACCTTCTGACCTCTACCTCTGCTGGTACTGTCTTCTACACTAGGAGCTCTGAAAGCATGATCCCTGGGATAGCAACATCAGCATCACCTGAGGAAATTTTTAGACGTGCATATTCTCCACATGCGCTGAATCTAATGAAGAATCAAGTCAAGAGGCAGGGCCTAGCAATCCATGTTTTAGCAAGCCAGTAGTTCCGGTGCACAGTAAAGCTTGAGAACCACAGTTCCACACTTAAGAGTGCCTTGTTCTGATCTTTTTTCCCCCATAATGGGCTGCTTCCACTTCAGGACAATTTTAAATATCCTTCATAAACTGTTTCTGCCTTCATTGCCACTTAAAAACACAAACCCTGCACACAGCAACTTGTACATATCAGAAAGGATTACAGTCACATCGCATAAGAGTGCTACAGTTGTACATTTCCTTCCCCAGTAAGCCACCCTTCAACTAGATTATGAACTTCTTATATATATTTTCAGAGTTTGGTACTAGCAGGTATCAATCATTGTTGATTATTACATCAAAATACAAGCAATCTATGTTTTATAAGAAGATGAAGCTACCCTAAGCAGTTTGAATTTACACACTTACTGAAAATGTAGTCTTGACTTTATCTAACATACTGACCTTAGGGGCTTTTTCAGCTTTTAGCTTACGAACCACCTCCCCTTGCGCAGCAACTTCATCATACAGAGATTTACTTTCCAGAATACTTGCTGATGAATTAGAAGAAATATTCTGTCCTATTTCAGCAGGAGGGTTTCCAGGTTTATATTCCTGGCCAGTTTTCTCCTTATATTCAGCTTTCAAAGACAAAAGCTGTTTTACAGCTGCATCTATATCTTCCTTTGGTGCTTTCTTGGCTTTTAATTCACGAACCACATCCCCTTGAACAGCCACTCTATTGTAAAGAACTAAGGAATCCTCAGATGTTGTACAAGTATTATTCAGAGAAGGTGTTGGTTTTTCCTTAAAAGGAGCAGATGTCTACCAAGAGAGAAAACCAAAAGTAAAATAATTAATTCGTATTAAATGTTTTCCCACAAAATTATTTCAAACTGGTTGTTTTATAATGTTTCCAATTAAACACAAAAACTTTAAACTTGAATCCCTTAAAAAGCTTAAATGAATAATCTCATTCCTAAGTATTTATCCTAATGAAAAATGACAGGAGTAGACAAAGATAGAGGTACACACATATTCACTGGAGCATTTTTACTATAGTAAAAACCTGGCCGGGCGCGGGGCTCAAGCCTGTAATCCCAGCACTTTGGGAGGC
>NW_016107357.1:3309760-3311973 GCF_001604975.1 Cebus imitator
TGGAGTGCAGTGGCACAATCTCAGCTCACTGTAACCTCAACCTCCTGGGTTCAAGTGATTCTCCTGCGTCAGCCCCGAGTAGCTGGGATTACAAGTGCACATCGCCACACGAATTTTTCTATTTTTAGTAGAGCCAGGGTTTCACCATGTTGGCCACAAGCTGGTCTTGAACTCCTGACCTCAAGTGATCCGCTCTCCTCGGCCTCCCAAAGTGCTGGGATTACAGGTATGAGCCACTGCATTCATCCAGTTAAGGCTTTTTGAAGTATAAAATAATCCATTCTCTTACTATTCAAATCAGAGGCTCTTCAGAGTAGTTTTATAAACAACAAAGGCAGAAATAAAAACTGACAGTCCTTATTACAAACTTCCAATGTATGACCTTTCATACATATGAAGCAGCTAAGCCCAGGGCAAAATTACATCTGCTCTGTTTGCCAATAGAAAGAGCATACTGGCTGGGCACAGCGGCTCACGCCTGCAATCCCAGAACTTTGGGAGGCCGAGGCAGGTAGATCACAGGGTCGGGAGCTCAAGACCAGCCTGGCCAAGATGGTGAAATCCCATCTCTACTAAAAATACAAAAATTAGCCGGGTGTAGTGACACGCACCTGTAATCCCAGCTACTCAGGAGGCTGAGGCAGGAGAATTTGCTGAAATCTGGGAGGCAGAGAATGCAGTGAGCCAAGATCGTGCCACTGCACTCCAGCCTGGGTGACAGAGTGAGACTCTGTCTCAAAAACAAAGAGTGTTAATGGATGTTAATGATACTCCTGACTTCAAGAAAATTTGTCTACATACCACACCTAATCTGCTTACAAGTAGAATTTCTGTAAAACATTTATTTTAAAATATTTAAGGGTAGGTATGGTGATTCATGTCTCTAGACCCAGCACTGTGGGAGGCCGAGGCAGATGGATCACTTGAGCCGAGGAGTTCAAGACCAGCCTGGGAAAAATGGTGAAACCCTGTCTCTACAAAAAATACAAATTAGATGGGTGTAGTGGCACGTGCCTGTAGCCCCAGCTACTCAGGAGACTGAGATAGGAGGGAGGTCATGACACTGCACTCAAGCCTGGGTGAGAGTAAGACCCTGTCTCTTAAAAACATAATAATAATTTATAAGAATTTCTCAATTTCAAAGGGTATAATTAGCAATAATCTACTATCACGTTTTGGCAATGATGAATAATGCAGCTATAAGCATTCATGTACACATTTTTGTGTGAACATGCTCTTTTCCTTTGACAAATACACAGGAATGGAATTGATGGGTCAAATGGTAACTCCATGTTTAATTTTTGGAGGAACCATCAAACTGTTTTCCAAAGTCGCTGAACCATCCTACAACCCTACCAGCGATACATATGGGCTCCAATTTCTCTACATTCCAACCCTTGTTATTGTCTTTTTTTAAATTTTAGCCATCCTAGTAGTATGCAATGATATTTCATTATCATTTTGATCTGAATTTCCCTAACAACTAATGATGCTGAGCTTTTTCATGTGCTTATGGCCCATTTGTACATCTGCTTGAAGAAATATCTATTTAAATCCTTTGCCCATTGTCAATTGGGTTGTCTTCTGAATACAAGTCCTTTAACAGATACATGTGCAAATATTTTCTCCCATTCTCTGATCTGTCTTTTCACTTTCTTTGAAACACAAAATATGTTAATCTTGATTAAGTCCAAATTATTTTTTTTCTTTGGTTGCTTGTGATTTAGGTGTTGTATCCAAAACAGCATTGCTAAGGTTACAAGGATTTACATTCACATTCTCTTCTAAGAGTTTTACATTTAGGTTTTAGCTTTTACATTTAGGTCTTTAATACATTTTGAGTTAATTTTTGTATATGATATGAGATAGTGCCCAACTTCACTCTTTTGTATGTGGCTGTTCAGTTCTTCTAGCAGTATTTGTTGAAAAGTTCAAAAGCTTTCTGAAAATAAAATGAGAACACACTCTGTTATTTTAGTCGGTGGTACCACCACCATCACTAAATACTTGAGGGCTTACTAACTATCAGGCACTGTGCTACACTGTATGCATGCATGAACTTATTTGACTAAAGGAAATGTGATACTAAAATGAATAAGGTTACTCATATGAAGAAACAGACACAAGGCCATTCCAGGAAAAGGCATCAAGTACTTTTGAAAAGCCCTAGGCAAGGCCGGGCGCGGTGGCTCAAGCCTGTAATCCCAGCACTT
>NW_016107357.1:3312225-3325295 GCF_001604975.1 Cebus imitator
ATATGTTAAACAGAAGGGATCAGGGAGAGAAAACTCCAACAGGTATGAATCAAGAGAGGCCATAACATGAAAAATCTTGCATGTCAAACTAAAAAGTTTAGATTTTTACCCTAAAACTAACAATATTTTTGTTTGCATGTTTTTGAGAGAGAGTCTGTCTCTGTCATCAAGGCTGGAGTGCAGTGGTACAATTATAGGTCACTGCAACCTTGAACTCGTGGGCTCAAGCAATCGTCCTGCCTCAGCTGCTCGAGCAGTGAGGATTACAGGTATGTACCATCATGCCTGGTTAATTCTTTATTTACAATTTTTTTTGTAGATGGGGTCTCACTATGTTGCCCAGGCTGGTCTTGAGCTCCTGGCCTCAAGTAGCCCTCTTGTCTCAGCCTCGAAAAGTGCCGGGATAATAGTCATGAGTTATAATGCCTGGCCTACTAACAGAGATTTTTTAACAGTAGATAAATGTGATAAAATTGTTACTCTGAAATTTTCAGACTGGTGGGCATGTGAAAACTGAATAGGAAAAGGATGAAACTGGAGGCAAAGAGATACTTGGGAGCCTGGTTTTGGCATTCAAGAAGCAATGCTATGGCCTGAAAGAAGGCAGAGCAGTGGATCCACAGAGATGGACTAGACAGGCAACACAAACAACAGAGTTTGCTGAATGGAAAAAGGGAAGGAGAAGAATAAATCAGAAATGATACCTAGATCCTGGAAGTTTGAACATGTTGAGTTTGAAATGCCTGAAAGAATCTATTCAGAGACACCTAAAAGGCAGTTAGATTCACAAGTCTAAATCTCAGAGAGTCGTTTTGACTCCACAGTTAGAGAGATATAACTTAAAAAAATAGCAGAGACAAACAGAAAAGAAACAAAGGGGACAAAAATTTACAAATTTCTCCTTCTAATAATCCTATTACATGGTTTAAAAAAAATACAAATATTGGTTATTTTTTTCCCTCTAAATGTACCATTTGTATTATCTAGTGAAAATATACCACAAAGAAAAAGATAATGGTAATAATTTTCACCCAAAGATAGGTAATACACAGTACTGAAATTTTGTTTATTATACTTGGGCTACAAGAAAGTTAATTATAAGATGGTTTAGCTTTAGAAATGAATAATTTATGTTCAATGTGCATGCTGTTTCAAAGATCACTTGTTACAATAAATTACGTTAAGTCTAAAATGTTAAATATAAAACAAAGAAAACTGAGCAAAGATTTGTCAGGTATGTTATTTTAGTGAAAGTTCCATTTCAATTTTTTGAGGGGGGAGGATGGAGTCTCGCTCTGTCATTCAGGCTGGAGTGCAGTGGCACCATCTTGGCTCACTACAACCTCTGCTTCCCGGGTTCAAGTGATTCTCCTGCTTCAGCCTCCCCAGTAGCTGGGATTACAGGTGCCCGCCACCATGCCCAGCTAATTTTTGTATTTTTTTTTTTTAGTACAGACGGGTTTCACCATGTTGACGAGGATGGTCTCAATCTCCTGACCTCATGATCTGCCCGCCTCAGCTTCCCAAAGTGCTGGAATTAAAGATGTGAGCCACCACGCCCAGACCAATTTCTAAAATATTATTCACTTTAAGAACTTTAAGCATTTTCATTTAGATGTTCAGTTACATTTATTTACCTAACAGGTTCATAAGGTTGATCACATATGAAGAATCCTCTTCTCTGGAGTTGTATAATATCTCCTTTTTTCAAATCCTTAAGGCAGGGATCCCCTAGCATTAGTTCTTCATGCTGTAAAGATGATATGAAACCAAAACACACTTTTCTCAAAATCAGGGTAGTAAAACAACTCTAAAATGCAAGCAGTTTCCACTAACTAAAATATTCCCATTTAAAACAGATTATGTTAAAAAGTTCACTACTTAAGGACAATGAAACAGTGAAGTATTAAAATAAATTGACAATTTATCACATTTTTAAGTTACCATTCATAAACTGACTAGCTTCAAGAAAGCTTTTAAATAAGCTGATTAGCATTCCTGAAGAAATAAATGATTTTCCTGCTATAAATATGATGCAAGAAGCAGGTATAGACTTAGCTGAATTAATGCTGGTGTAGCACTTAAATACAAGGGTCAGATTTCAATCCCAACTCTACTATTTATCCTCAGGCAAGTTACTTAACCTCACTGTGTGTGCTTCACTTTCTGTCATTATAAAATGAAACATTACTTACATCTTTTTTTTTTTTTTTTTTTTTTTTNTTTTTTTGTAGAGACGGGGTTTCACCATGTTGTCCAGGCTGGTCTCAAGATCCTGAGCTCAAGCGATCCGCCCGCCTCGGCCTCCCAAAGTGCTAGGATTACAGGCATGAGCCACCATGCTCGGCCAACTTACATCTTTTGATAAAGATGTAAAATTTAAATAAAATTCTACACATCTTTTCCATTTTATCTGAGGATCCAAAATATACAAAATTAATTTTTTTAATTCTAAAGAAAAATGTAAAAGGTGAAATATGGTTTCTTTGGAAGGTTACCTTACTGTTCTTGTTGACATACTGCTTAAAGTCCTCGTCTTTTCCTAGCACTGGCTTTGTAATCAAGTGCTCATAAGTGACACAGATTGCTGGAATAGGAAGAGCATGGGCAGTCTCTGCAAGCCAGGTGATCTTAGTGGTTTTCTTGTAGTCTTTGTTTTCCAAATTCAATTTTGCATCAAGAGATATAATTTTTCCATCAGCATTTCTATATATAAAAGTATTCAAAGAAATATTAACCACAGCTGCCATAAATTGATTATTTTGTTCCATAATAATTTTATATTATAAAATAATTTGTTTTATTTTGTAATAAATAGATAAGAAATTTTCTTGGGAAAAATTTCAAATCAAACATTTATTTGAACTCCTAATATGCCAGATATATACTGGTTAATAGATAAATACAATACAATCACTGCCACGGAGATACTAATAATCAACTAGAGAACAGATTGACGTACATTTGATGAGGAACATGTACATATTTATTAACTTAAAGCCACCTGCATTATTCATTATAAAATCTGAATTACTATATTTAAAAACATTTGGCAATTCTTTGCAATCATATTTAATAACTGCGCAATTAAGATTTCAGAGTTTACATAAATTAATCTTAAGCATACTATGTTGCATTTATAGAATCTAAAGATCAAATTCATAAGTGTAGCACACTATAGTAACTAGAAATTCAAACTGATTGTTAACCAATCAATTTTAAAGTAAATTTTAGTATAAATTCTGTCTAAAAGATACCCATGCAAGGCAAACGTAGAGTCTTTTTATCATGTAATTTCTCATTAAAACATTACAACTATTTTTTTATATCCAGACATAATTTTCAACACCACAAATAAAAGACATCTTGATAGCCTGTTGTTAAATTGAAACATATAAGGAAAACAATTTGTGTCCATAATTTGCAGTAGCTATCTGGGCAGATTTACTAGTCAGCAGCATGCATGTGTCTGAATTAGGTAACGTCTGACAAGTAAATACAAACAAAATACTTTTCTCTCATGTTTATTTGAAAACAAACAAAAAGTTCTTACTTGTGTATTTTTGTAATGTTGAGGTTTCCCCAATTTATAAATGTAACCATCTCACCCTCCGAAAAAGTTTCTGCATCTGCACCTTCAACAAAAACTTTGGGACTATACCACACAGGCTTTAAGCCAACATCAGGATTCTGATTGATAAAGAAAAGCAGAGTGTCTGTTGAAACAACAACTTATGGAACCCAGTATGCAAATATATACATTCATTCTACTCTTTAACCAGTCTTCTGTGCTTCTAAACTATTGCAGTTCACTGCTGTATTAGAAAGAAAATGCTTTACTCTTTCTCCATCTACCTATTTTAACATCAACATATTCCCAATTCTGTTCTTAGCATTTATACAATACATACTTGGCCTCAGTAGAAATCAAGAGTTTGAATTCCAGCTCTGTGACATTGGATCAGCAACCTGACCACTAATGTTAGTGGAATTAGATGAGGTAGCCTGCCCCTAAGATTACTTCCAGCCTAAAAGAATCATTCATTGATTTCATAGCTAAGGCAGTGTTATCACTTAGTATCTCTTCAACTAGAATCTTCTTCCTATCCTTAGAATCTTACTGCTTCTGCAGCAAAAGAGAAAATCAGTCATTCTTAAGCAGTGGTTATGGAACATTACAGGACAACAGATGCTACCTTAGCAGGAAATTATGGACCTTTCAGATTTTAGAAGACAGACTTTAAAGAAAGTTATTACCTATATAAATTATAGATAAGTAAATTTTCTGCCTTTCCAATGTGTATGATATGGAAAGAAAAAGAGATGCAGGGAATAAAAATAATGCCATAATTTCAGTTTTTGTTTGGCAGAATTCAAAAGAAAAAAAGTACAAGAAGACCTTTTGAAATAAACATTAACCAGCATGTGTTTAACAACTGTTCAATGAATTCACCAATGTATGTTATAACAACAGATAATATACTAAGCTCAGAATAGAAACTGATAGGCTAAATATAAAACACTTTGTGAGGGAAATATAATAATGAAAATTACACAGAGCAAACTGAGTAATCCAGTCACAATTTAAGAGTGTGCTTCCTTAACAAGTAGTTCTTATTTTCAACAATGAGCAGTACTTAGTAATTTAATTTTTTAAATTTTATTTGAGGCAGGAAGGGTCTTGCTCAGTCGCACAGACTGGAGTGCAGTGGTATAGTCATAGCTCAACGTAGCCTTGAACTACTGGGCTCAAGCGATCCACCTACCTCTGGGATTACAAGGATGAACCACAATGCCTGGCTAATTTTTTAATTTTTTTTTTGTAGAGACAGAGTCTTGCTATGTTGACCAGAATGGTCTCAAACTCCTGGCCTCAAATGATCTTCCCATTTCTACCTCTCAAAGTGCTAGGATTACAGGTACAAGTCACCATGGCCAGACTAGTAATTTAATCTAAACTATCTGACCACAANAAAAAAAAAAAAAAAAAAGCACTCTTCAAAACTTTTATTCTCATGATTGAAATTTTAAAACATTCAGTATGCTTCAGATTTATGCTAACTGTACTGTAGGTGATGTGACAAGTCAGATACTACTACTTATCTGATCAAAACAACCAGATGTAAAGAAAGGCAAAGCCAAATCAATCAACTAAACACACACCCCAAATGTTATTAGGATTCAAATCTTTAAAATTAAAAAGTAGCTAATGACATACATGGGAAGACAATCAATTATATAAGGCTACAATTTAGAGTATATATAGCTCTTTACAATGTCTATCATCTTATATGTGAGTTAGTCTATGAACATAGTTGTAAGTTTGGCTACTAGTATCTGAGTTAGTCTGTGAACGTAATTTTCAGTATATAATGAAATATACTGAAATACAGACAACTTGTAAAGCTGAAATAAAAGAACTCTTTCACCAGCCTGGGCAACATGGTGAAAACATGTCTCTACAAAAAAATACAAAAATGAGCCAAGTGTGGAGGCAAGAGACTTGTAGTCCCAGGTATTCAGAGGGCTGAGGTGGAAGGATCACTTGAGCCCAAGGCAGAGGATGCAGTGAGCTGAGATCATGCCACTGTACTCCAGCCTGGGCACCAGAGCAAGGCCCATCTCAAAACTAGGGAAGGAAAAAAAAAAAAATTATTGTTTTGCTTCAAAATTGTCAACTAAGCAATAATGAGAATCTGGGATGACCATGACTTAACAAACAGGAACTCTATACTACTCATATTTAAGATTTCTATTCAGGGCCAGGTACAGCAGCTCATTCTTGTAATCCCGGTATTTTGGGAGGATAAGGTGAGCAGATCATTTGAGCCAGGAGTTCAAGACCAGCCTGGCCGCCAACATTGCAAAACTCCATTTCTACTAAAAATACAAAAATTGCCAGGTGTAGTGGCACACACCTGTAATCCCAGCTACTCAGGAGGCTAAGGCACAAGAATCACTTGAACCCAGGAGTCAGTGAGCCAGGATCATGCCACTGACACTCCAGCCTGGGCCACAAAGTGCAGCTGTTTCAAAAAAAAAAAAAAAATTCTATTCAGAATTTAAATGAACAGATGCTATTTTCACTTCACTTATACTTTCCAAAACAGGGGAAATGGAAGTGTAAGAGACTCTGAAGTCAAGCTGTGATTCAACAGTAGTAGGTCTAATGTTTTGGCTTAAAGACAAAGGTGACAGTGAATACCCTAGTTAATAAAGACTACACCTTCGATTTCTCATCTTTCAGAATTACTCTAGGAAGAGATAAATTCTCACTACACATTAAAATATGCTAACTCTACAGAACAAAAAAAAGCAGCACCTGAGCATAACAGTTCTGTGTGATGTGCTATGGACTGTTACTAAACAAACTTCCTTAAGGCAAAAAAATCTGCAAAAAGATTTACTTCATTTATTATCAAATCCTGACAAAAAAGGTTGAATAGAAAATCATCTCGAAATCATGCCACTGACATGAAAGCACATTTTCCTTTTTATTATCCTGCTCCTTCTTTTAACAGAGAGAAACACATCGGTGAAACTGTTAAGAGTGACCTTTGGGTGTTTGGCTACTTCTTTCATCTCCTCCTGAGCTTCAGGTACATTCACTGGGATCACTTCTTTCTTTAGTAATGCAACATATCGTGGAGCCACTGGGTCAATAACCTGCAACAAATACATCTTCATGTCAAAACACTGAGAGAGCTTATAAAGCGTCATAAATAAAATAAATAATAGCACAGGAATACTAACTGGCTTTCTTGTTACTGCATTTACTAATTTTTTTTTCATCTGTTAACTCTTTTTTGATATTTATCATCAAGCAGAAAAAAGAGAAACAACTGTAAACCAAGACTCATGAAAGATTTAGACTTCTTTCCCAAGAATAGTTACTAGCAGGTGAAATGAAACCAATTAAAGCATAATATTAGAGTTATTTTGAAAATAATTTTAAAATCAGGTATTAGTAAGAAAAAATTATCCGGTGGGATTATACCTTAATTCTAAACGTAAATGTGATATTTGATTTGGTAGTTTGGAGAAGTCCATTTTAAGAGAATACAGATATTTTTGTTTCAGTATTGTTTTATTTAATCAGTGTTAGGGTAACACATCACCATCAAAAGCCGAATAGCATTTAGTCACTATAATAAGGCAATTCTATAGATTAAAAGTATAAATGATATCTCTACTGGTTTACATGCTATATATAGAGAGAGACCAGTATATTCTGAGTACCTAGCTAAGGCTTGTCTCAAACAGGTAATCAATAAATATTTATAGATTGACTGAATAAATGGTCATACACATTATGCTCTAAACTATTCTACTTCCAAATCAGTAGTAGCATCCCCTTCTGGAGCTGATGTATTTTTCTCACTTCACTGTCGAGTGTGAAATTAGCCATGATGACCAATCACAATAGCAATGTTCAGACACTATATATAAAGCACATGTGAGAAAAATGTAGATGAAAGCAAACAAATAATTAAGTGATAGAAGTTATTTTTTCTCATTAGGAGAATGTAGGAAACAGTGGTATAATTAAACCTGTTTTTATTTTTCCATTGTTACCATTATCGGATTGGCTTTTGTCAGTGTTGAAGGTAGTTTTCAGCTTCTGAAAAGAATATCGTGGAAATTCTGAATGAACTCAGAGAGGAAGCCATCCTCAGAGAGTCATTCATGCAAAGTCTGAAAAGCTATTTAACTTCTCCTCGTCTGCTAATCCTCATCTGCTTACATTTCATACTAATACTAAATCAGTGCCAGCCTTCTCAAATTTACTGTTTCATTCCTTCCTTGAGGCTTAAAGGTCATTCTTACTAGTTAAGGATTTCTCCTTTCAGCTGGAATAATCAAAGATTTAATTCATAACTGACTATTCCTTATTTAGGCCAGTAAGATACAATTTCTTGTAAAAAGGTAAACTAGACAACCCTGCCTGAGAAACTTAGTTCACTGCAGCTGTTTCCTCAGCTGACAAAAAGAACAGAAGGATGTTTCTTACACTTGACTAATTTTAATGATCACTTGGGACAGTTGTGAGCACAGATTCTAAGACAACTTATCCCTAAAAAAAATTAAAATTTTAATGGTATGACTTAAATTTCAGAAATCCAATTTTTAGGCCAGGTGCTGTGGCTCATGTCTGTAATCCCAGCACTTTGGGAGCCTGAAGCGGGTGGATCACGAGGTCAAGAGATAGAGACTATCCTGGCCAACATGGTGAAACCCTGTCTCTACTAAAAATACAAAAGTTAGCTGGAGGTGGTGGCGCACACCTGTAGTCCCAGCTACTCAGGAGGCTGAGGCAGGAGAATCACTTGAACCTGGGTGGTGGAGGTTGCAGTGACCGAGATCACGTCACTGCACTCCAGTCTGGCAACAGAGCGAGACTCTCAAAAAGAAACCTAATTTTTAACAAGCATTCCATAGGATGGTTAGGATCGGGCATATTTGGGAAACTTGGATTACAAGACTCAAAAGGTGTTTTTAGCTCTGAAAGTATGCAATTCTAAAAGTCTCTGGATCAGTGATTTTCAAATTACTCCAAAGAGTCCTAAGGATTTAAAAGAGGTGCCCCAGTAGCACTAAGCAGGGGGGAAGGACAAGAGGGTCTCCAGATCGCCTTCACATACTTCAACCAGAACACCTATGCTTTTGTTTTACTTATTGGGGTTTAATTTTCAAGAAAACTTTCACTGGAAGAAGACTCATTTGTGGAGTCGGAGAGAAGTCTCTACATACTTTATTAGCTGGGAACAAATGCAAGGGGGTTGAGATGAGAGTTGGGAAAAGAACTATCATACTACTGAAATACATTTTAAAACTAAAGCAGTCAATCAGGGTTGATAGAGATTGATAACAACTCTATAATGAACATCTTAAACCTGTGACTCTTCTGCCTTGACTAAAAAGTTAAAACCTTAACAGTTAAGTAAAAAGCAAGAAGAAAATTAGTATGGTTAATACAAAGTAACCTCTTGAAATGTCTCCTACCACTACCAAGGAAAAAAATTATTTATAGCTATATTCCATATAACTATGACAAAAAAAATATTAAGTACTAGTTTGCTATCAAGATGAAAACTCAGGCTAAGAAAACAAGGATCACAGTATTGTCGAAGGGATATTGAGAAAACTAATCACCCCACGTCTCTTCCCCTTCATCCATTTCTCCCTTCTTTTCTTTAACATGCACAATTCACTCCATAAATGAGGCTTTTTCTCCAAAGGAGCATGCAAACAAATCTAGCTACTTTTTTTTTCTAACAGAAGCTGCTTTAAAAAAAAAAAAAAAAAAATGCTGAGTTAGTTAAGAGTAGGGGTGTCCAAAGAATGATTTAGCTCTGCCAGTAACACTTACTTCACAACTCCATGAAACTAAATTTAGTTCACTGATGCTTCACTTAAATGTTACCCACAGTGCTTGAGAAGAAAAATAGAGTAAGCTAGAAAACAACAAAGCAATAATTAGAGATTGAGAGTGCCATGAACTCTAAATAAGATGATTATGTACCTAAGAATTGAAGGGAATGGGTTTCGGTGTATGAAGACATCATGAAGGCCAGCAACAGAAACAAAGTAATGATCAGAATGATTTCCTTTTCACTACCAATCGACTAAAAACAATGCTATGTTTTAAAGATAGTGTCTAATGATTAAAGACCTCATAGGATTCAGGAGAAAGAAAGCATACTGAAAATAATCATCAACTTTCACTCTCTCCCAATCCCCCACTTAAAAGAAATGAAAGGTTTTCTTTTGTTTAAAGACACAAATCCAGAAGAATTAGTATAATAAAAGAGAAAGCCAGGCTCGGTGGAAAACTCCTGTAATCCCAGCACTTTAGGAAGCCTAGGTGGGCAGATCACCTGAGGTCAGGAGTTCCAGACCAGCCTGGCCAACATGGTGAAACCCTGTCTCTACTAAAAATACAAAAATTAGCCGGGTATGGTGGTGGGTGCCTGTAATCCCCGCTACTCGGGAGGCTGAGGCAGAAGAATTGCTTGAACCCGTGAGGCAGGGGTTGCAGTTAGCCAAGATCACGCCATTCATTGCACTACAGCNAAAAAAAAAAAAAAAAAAGCAGCAACAAAATTCTGGAAGCTGAAAAACATATAGAAAGATCCCCTCCCCACTCTATATAACCAGGCAACTGCCTCTCCCCTACCTTGACAAAAGAATGGAAGTTTACTCTGTGAATAAGAAGGTATCTAGATCCTGTCAGACACCAGAAAGAGCCAAAGGAGAGGGTACTGCACAAGAGACAAGGGGAATAATGAATTTATGATAGTAAATGTAAAAAACCCTCAGTAGTCTTCCCTAATTCGGCCCCAAAACCTGGCAGCCAGGACTTCACACTCCCCGGAAGGTGATTCGATGAAGCGCCTCTGGGAAAACTGCCTAATCCATGAGTAAAGATATAAAATTACTGTCATGGAACTTCTCCAACAAAGATGTTTATACAGTGAAGCTCAGTTGAAAGCCCAACTCTTGCTCTTTGGGCTTCTAATCACTCTTTATTTCCTGATATTAAACATAAGCAGATAACCACGGCTAACCAGACACCTGAGAAAATGCCTTTAATGTGAAAGAAACCAAAATGAACAAAATGGAGAAAAGAGACGCTACTCTGCAAAAAAACTACTATTAATACCATGCAACAAGAATAGAAAGTTATTTTGAAAATTCGGAGAACAAGAGAAACACTGGAACTATAATGGCATAAATAAAATTCAATAGAAAGGTGGGAAGATAAAAATTAAATAGATCTGTGAGAAACTAAAGACAAGAAGGAAAATAAGACAGAAAACAAAATGAGAGGACCAGTCCAGGAGGCCCAACATCTTCCCAAGAAGAATTCTGGAGAGAAGAAATGCACAGTAGAGAAGAAAGAAAAAGAATACAAGGTCAGGTGCAGTGGCTCACACCTGTAATCCCAGCACTTTGGGAGGCCTAAGCGGGTGGATCACAAGGTCAGGAATTCAAGACCAGCCTGGCCAAGATGGTGAAACCCCGCCTCTCCTAAAACTACAAAAATTAGCTGGGGCAGGCAAAGTGTCTCATGCCTGTAGTCCTCGCATGGGTGGATAGCCTGAGCTCACAAGTTCGAGACCAGCCTGGGGAACACGGTGACACTCCGTCTCTACTAAAAATACAAAAAATTAGCCAGGTGTGGCAGCGTGCACCTATAATCCCTGTTACTCAGAAAGATAAGTCAGGAGAATTACTTGAACCCGGGAGGCGGAGGCTGCAGTGAGTCAAGATCGCACCATTGCACTCCAGCCTGGGCGACAGGGCGAGACTCTGTCTCAAAAAAAAAAAAAAAAATTAGCTGGGCGCGGTGGCAGGCGCCTATAATCTCAATTATTCAGGAGGGTGAGGCAGGAGAATCGCTTGAAGCTGGGGGTCAGAGGTTGCAGTGAGCCGAGACTGCACCACTGCCTGGGGAACAGAGTGAGACTCTGTTTCAAAAAAAAAAAAGAAAAAGAATTCAAGAAAATTTCCCAGAACTGAAGGAATGTGTTTCCAGAATGGAAGCTACATGTTCTTCCAATGGATGTGGATGAAAAGAGACCCTCACCAAGACCTATCATCATGAAATTTCAGACTAAAAACACAGATCTGATAAAAGGTTTCAAAAATCTTCTTCATCCCATGCTCCCCTGTTAGGGAGCTACCAGAAGTACAGCACAGCAAAGCAAGAAGGTTATACAAAAAAAAGAAGATGCAAAAATGGAGCAATGTTCTGTAATGTCCATCACAGAACAAAAGCAAAGGGAATCCCTAGAAGGATGATGAAGAGACCTAGGAAGACAGCTGTGCCTCAGAAGCCAATGAGCCCTGAATCCAGATCAGGTTCCAGGGCAGCACAGAAGGCTCTGGCAGAGATGTCTCCAAAATGAAACTGAAAGTATACCTAAGGCATCTGAATATCTTGGTGGGAAACTTGCACACGTTGTGGAGACAGAATTAGAAAAGTACTTAGGGGGGCCAGACACAGTGGCTAATGCCTGTAATCCCAGCACTTTGGGAGACCGAGGTGGGCAGATCATGAGGTCAGGAGTTTGAGACCAGCCTGTCCAACATGGTGAAGCCCTATCTCTACTAAAAATATGAAAATTAGCTGGGCTTGGTGGCGGACACCTATAATCCCAGCCACTCAGGAGGCTGAAGCAGGAGAATCGTTTGAAGCTGGGAGGTGGAGGTTGCAGTGAGCCAAGATCACACCCTTGCACTCCAGCCTGGGTGGCAGGGTGAGACTTTGTCTCAAAAAAAAGAAAAAGAAAAGAAAAGTACCCAGGGGTGGAAAGAGGAAAAAATATTTTATTTTTATTTTTGAGACAGGGACTCACTCTGTCACCCAGGCTGGAATGCAGTGGCATGATCACGGCTCACTGCAGCCTTGACTTCCTGGGCTCTAGTGATCCTCCCACCTCAGCCTTCCAACTAGCTGGAACTACAAGCGCACGACACCAGGCCCAACTAATTTTGTTTTTTTTGTAAAGATGGGGTCTCATTACGTTGCCTACGCTGGTCTCAAACTCCTGGGCTCAAGCAATCCTCCTGCCTTGGCCTTCCAAACTGCTGGGATTATAGGCATGATAACCTGGCCTAATTTTTTTTTTTTTTTTTTAACAGAAAAACAAAAACAAAAAAAAGGAAAAATAAGCAAATGAGAGGAAGAGACAAAGCAAGACAATCGACTATATGCAAACCAAAAAGGAGAAAAAGTAAAAGGCCAAATTATTTATCTTTCATCATGGGAAGTCAACTAGTATGTCTAAATGTAACTAAAAAATCAGTTTAACACATATATTTCATTCAGAAATATAAGCAATATGTCAGGCGCAGTGGCTCATGCCTGTAATTCCAGCATTTCGGGAGGCTGAGGCGGGTGGACCACAAGGTCAGGGGTTTAAGACCAGCCTGGCCAACATGGTAAAACCCCATCTTTACCAAAAATACAAAAATTAGCCAGGTGTGGTGGCAAGCAATTGTAGTCCCAGCTACTCAGGAGGCTGAGGCAGGAGAATCACTTGAACCCAGGAGGTGGAGGTTGC
>NW_016107357.1:3325340-3348870 GCF_001604975.1 Cebus imitator
AAAAAAAAAAAAAAAAAAATATTAAGAAAGAAAGAAAGAAAGAAAAAGAAAAGAAATATAAGCAATAAATACCAAAAGAATTATCTAGAAGAGATGAAAGTTCTTTCTCTAGGGAGAATATGAAAGAAGATAGAGAAATGTGCAGTTCACCTTAACAGACCCTACAGAACTATTTGAGTACAATAAAATATATTTCAGATATCTAAAGTGCCCATGCTTAACTTTATTAAAACTTAAAATCATTAAAAATCATATTGTTAATGAAAAGTACACCAATGTTAACTGTGCCCGCAAATTCTACTCATATTTATTATTAGTAACTGCAGCAACAGAAAGAACCAATTAACAATTCCTTTACGTATCAAAAACTAAACACAAAAGACCAAAATAAAACAAATTCAAGACACATGCGAAACAAGCAACTATTTCTCGAGGCAAGACATCAGCACCATCAAGCAGCAATCTCAAATAAGAATTTACAGAACACAATCACAGAAACCATCATTTAAAACATGGCATTTGAATGATTTGCCTTATTATAGTGTCTAAGCATCTGCTTTCCAATTAATAATTAACAATGTCAATAGGCTGTATTCCTCATTTGACTTTCAGTTAACAGACAGTTAAAAAAAAATGCTGGATTCAATAAGACAAAGGAACTGTAATTAATGAGCCTTCGATACAACTCAATAAAATATATAATTTTAAAATTCTATGTCCTCTCAGCACACGAGGGAATAGTAGAATCGAGTTATCCAAATCTCCCCTTTGGCACTAAGAAAACCAGAGGACATGGTTTTTAACACTATGAATAATGCATTTTCAATGTGTTTGCATAAGCAAGTCCTTTATATAAATGTGATTGTGCTTCAAAGCCATATAACATCTCAGGTTTTAACATATAATATGCTAAAAGCTATGTTTAAGGCAAATAAAAGCATTAAGTAATACCTTCTTACACAGAGCTCGCAGCTTGAAAGTAGAAAATGAAATGCAGAGTGTTCAAAAAAAATTTAAGGAAAAAACTATTACTGTTCCCCATAATTCCAAGTTTTTTTGTTTCAATCATTGTTACTTATTTGGAATAGTTAATAGGCTTCATTAATGTTCTTCATGTATTTAAAAAAGGAAAACATTCCATTTTCCTGAAAGTCTGCAAAATGTTAAAATTCTTCACAAACTGTTCTCTACCATGAGCACAGTAATGACTTCTAGTACATAATTTGGGACTTAGGCAGGAGAAAAGAAGAGAGTTAAAATAAATACCTTTTTGTTAAATGCCCAGATTTTGTCCCATTCCATGTTCACAACTGAACGTGAAGAGCCCTAGAAAATAATAACATGATTTTAAGGGCAAAAAGTATTAATTAGAACTTTGCCTTTTTTTCGTGCTAAGCACGTTTAGAAAAAAATAAACTCGAGAAATACTTACGAGTGTACCTCCAGTGAAATATAAAACTCAGTGTACACAAACTAATTTGGTTACCCTTAAACAGTTCACTGTAAAGGTTCAGTCTACAGACTGGTCACAGTCAACGATCACATAATTCACTGTTATACATACTTCAGCTGCCTTTGTCCAAACCTAGCTTAGGAGTTTAGGACATTTTCAATTTTTCACTATTATAAACAGTGATAAACATACTCCTTTGTTTAAAAAAAGAAAAAAAAAAAGTCTGCCCTTGGATCATAAGGCACAAACAAGGAATAGAAAGAACAATAGAGATAATAAAGACTAAAGGGACAGTAATAGAGGTACCTGAAATTTCAAACAGAGAAGCTGGGAAAGAAACCTGACGCACCTGAGCAGCAATAAACTGTTTCAGTCCTTCAACTGTCATCCCTCTTCTCAGTACACCACGAACCGTAGGAAATCTGGGGTCATCCCTGGAAATATGTAAATTTTAAGTACCAAGGATATATTTTAATGTGTAGATGTGGTGAGAAGATACTTAATCAATAATAAATTATATTCAGCTTATTAAACATTTGGCTGAGAGCTGGTTATACTAACTAAGCAGATGGCAGTAACAGTGAGCCCAAGTTCAAGGAACAGGATAACTGCTGACTTGTCAAATACTACAGTAAAATAAATGCACTACTGAAAACAGTAGAAGCACATTAAAAAAAAAAAAAAGACATAATGGTGACTTTTCAAATATGGAAATCCCATGCATTAATACATTTTTATTTAACAAACATTTTCAAGGTCCCTATTCCATATAGGACCACAAGAATCAGAAAAAAGATGGTATCTTGCCATTCATGTATGAATATACTTTATAAAGACCTTTGTAATAAAACAACAATATATTTAAGAAATTAATATTCTGTAGGCATTTGCAAACCTCACTAAGTATGCAGTAATATCCTTTTAATGGAGCTCAAGATAAACTTTTACATCTTCCCTTTGACTTAAGGGTATTTTTACCTTCTTGGGACCTAGCTGAAAAGCAGAGAGTAGAGATCAGTAACCAAATATACCAAGGAACAGAAAGTCATAACCATTTTCCTATTAAATGCTAAGACTTGCAGAGGACGTGCCCTCATGTGTGTTTTTCAATCATGATTCCTAATAAGCATTCCATATTAGTGGCATTAAAACAAGAAAGGGGAACCCTAATGTATTGGTTGAGATGAAGATAAGAACCAGGAATTCTATAGGCCTACCCATTCCCCCTCCTCCCAATAACCTTCCCTATCTCTCAAGCAGTTTAAAAATCACTGATCTACTATGTCCCTACTTCTTGTCAATTGTTAGCAACACTAAACATACCATCCATCTACTAGTCCTTCATTGACAAACCATGTGAGTTTTCTTTTGGATAGCACTGTGTTGTTCAGATTTAGCCGACTATATTCCCAAATATATGGTTTTCTTATGCCTAAAGCTTCAATAATCCAGTAAAACTGCTCGTCTCTGTCATGGTATTCTGTTGTTCTCAAGGCATGTGTAACACCTTCGATGCTGTCAACTATGGGGCAGGCAAAATCATATGTTGGATAAACACTAGAAAAAAAGAAAATTAAGAAAACCATAAAACATTTTATCCTTTCCATCTTAGACTGGGCATTATAAATAACAGCACTAGTTTAAAATATAATTTTTTACAAGTTAAGAGATTCTTAAATACCAAAAGGTTTTATAACTTATAATACTCAAAGTATTTCAAAACATTAGCAGCCTCTGAGAAGGATAAGTCAGTTATCAACTCAGTATTAAAACAAAAAAGCAAATTTGCAATCTAATTAAAAAATTAGGTACTGGCTTGACAAATTCTATAATCATATTTCTGTAATGACCAATGTACAGCATGGTAGGAAGCAACAAACAATACATTACATAATTTTAAGGTAATTTAGCTTTTGAACATCTTTTTGAGATGGAGTCTCAACCAGTCTTTAGTAATACCTTACTCAAGTAAATCCTTCAAAGTCTTAAAAGATTTGTAGTCAAATGCACTCAAAAACAGTTCTCCATTCACTGTGTTAAAAAAAAAAAAAACAATAACAACAACAAAGGACCAGAAAATCACTAGGTTAATTAAAATTTAAGATGAAGTAGTCTTAGAAACAATTTCTGACTAAGATAATGCACACAATTTACATGTAGTATCAATTTGAATAAAGAATACATATATTAGCGCATTATGCTTTTGTTGTTTTAGTTTTTGGAGATAGTCTCGCTCTTTCACTCATGCCAGGGTGCAGTGGTACGATCTCAGCTCAGTGCAACCTCCACCTCCTGGGTTCAAGTGATTCTCAGCCTCCCGAGTAGATGGAATTACAAGCATGTGCCACTATGCCTGGCTAACTTTGGTATTTTTTTAAGAGATGGGGTTTCACTATGTTGGCCAGGCTGGTCTCAAACTCCTGGCCTCAAGTGATCACCCAGGCCTCCCAAAGTGCTCGTATTACAGGCATGAGCCACTGCACCCAGCCAATGCTGTCCTTTTTGTTTGTCTGTCTAGAGACAGAGTCTCACTCTCTCACCCAGGCTGCAGTGAAGTGACATGATCACAACTCCATGTAACCTTGAACTCCTGGGCTCAAGCAGTCCTTCTGCCTTAGTCTTCCAAGTAGCTAGAACTACTGAAGCATGCCATGATACCTGGCTAATATTTTTAATTTTATTTATTTTTTTGGTAGAGACAGATTCTTGCTATGTTTCCTAGGCTGGTCTCAAACTCCTAGCCTCAAGAGATCTTTCTGCCTCAGCCTTCCAAAGTGTTGCGATTACAAGCATGAGCCACTGTGTCCAGCCGTTATACTTAAGATGCTACTGCATTATGCCTTGCAATTATTTGATACTGAAAATGTGTATCCAAAGTCACTTTTCCAAATGTATTTAAAGGATTTCCTTGGTAAAACAAGGAGTAATCCTAGTAAAAATGATAATCACGCTACTCATACATGTGTTTGTCTATATATGGACGTATCAGGACCCATAAGTTTAAAGTAAGTCACATCAGCTAACCAAGTAATCATTTACATTTACCATTCTCTTCAGAAGTCTTAATTCAGCATTTGTGTGTAGTAGGCTTCTCCAAAGTATTAAAAAATATATATTATGGTTTATTTTATAAAGTAGAGTTTTTTTGGAAAAGGTCCATTTAAAACAAAGATCTGTTAACCTACAAATTCACATAGAAAACTAATCTAAACACATGTTACTTTCCTGTATTGTTCATATTCCTGGAAGTTTTCAATATTATCACTTTTGGGAATCAATCTGTGCAAAGTAGACTCAAAGTTTATTACAGGAAGAGAAGTACCTTCACCTAAAGATATACATCACAGTTTATCTAATCAATACAAAAAAAGCAGCTCTAGGCAGACTCAGGACTTTCATAGATGGAAGTGATCTTAGAAATAAAGTAGTATAACCTTAACTGACAGGTGATCAAACAGGCCCTGAAAGGCTACATGCCTTTATAGAAGTCCACCAGCCAGTTAACCTATGCATGAACAAAAGGCCAGGCTTCTTGACTATTTTGCATCTATTCCATGTTTAGAGAAGATCAAAACAAAAGCACAGAAGGCTACCTAGCATATTGAAGGAGACATATTTACTTGTATTTATTTCCAGTTCTTGGATGTGGTTGAATTTTGCAGCGATAAAGGGTTGGATCTCTCATGCATCCGTTGTTACTACTCATGTCAATTTTTGCTCGCAAACAACAGGACTGACCAAACTGGCTCCCTTTTTTCATTTCTTCCCACATTTGTAGATTCTTCTCAATAGCTATAAAGTGATAATTATATTAGTTTATTAATCTGGTTAAATTTAAATTATTCTAATAGTGCTATAATTTGACATAAATTTTCATGTTATTGTCTTATAAACACCCTGTGTTAGTTTAAAAACACTCTAATAGTTCCAGTATCCAGCACCAAGAGCAAATCCATCATTTTTTAATGAAAGAAGTTTCACAATACATTTAGGATATACAAATATGTTTTAGAAAAGGTGACATCAATACGTTCCACTCATGTAGTTTCAATTAAGCACAAGAAGAAGTACAAAGCCTGAAGGCTCTGCTCACCTAAGTGTTTCCCTTCCCATCATGGCACAACCGGCCAGCCCCTTCTCTTCTCATCTCCCTCAAATTTAACATTTCGCCTTTAAAGCAGAAGCATTCTCTTCTTTAGCCACCTCATGCCTAGAGGACAGAATGGTTTGGTCCAGCCCTAAGGTCCCACAGGCACTGGCATTACAGCCCATGCCTGTCTGAAGAACACAGTTCAGGATGAGAGTCTGAGCTCCTGGGCTCCCTGAAAGCCCCTTCTCATCCCAATGAGAAGCAGGATACTCTTGGATCCAAGAAAGTAAGAGGTGATAGAAAACAGACCATGATACAAGAAAAAAAAGAATACTAGAAAATAAGGACTCTGTATTTCAAGTGGCTATGGTTTTACCTATATCAGAACATCTAGCAAACAACCTGCCCCACATCAATAAGAACTGTTAAACAATAATTTTCTGTGGAAGCTACTAAAAATATAAGACACTTGCCCACAAAGCATCAAGGTAAGTCTAAAAATCCATTTGTTTGCCATCTTTGAAAATGTAGAAAAACTTTTCAAAAGAAAAAAGACTCATTATAACTACTTCAATTTACCAGTACTTCCCAAATGTGACACTCAAGATTTAAATACAGTGTGGTTCTGGTAACATAATTACAGAATGAAAATAGCCCAATTCAGAAGTTCAGGAGAGAAATCATGAATAAGAAAGATATGCTCTTTAGTCAAGTGATATTTCAGAGACGTAGGTTAGTAATGAGCTTATATATTATATTCACATTTACCCACATGCCAAAAGGAAGACTTGGGTGATAACTTTATCATCAAAAATTGTATTATAGAAAAAAGAAAACTGTAAAATGTTCCAGAAGGAATCCTTCAAACTGAATACAATGTAAAAAACTACACATAAGTGAGACACTAAGGGCATATTCATATGCAGCTGTGATGTTAAAATAATAAAAACATAAAGATAATAAAGAAAAAAGATTTCTAAGACAAATGAGTCATATACCCAAATGTGTTTAAACTAGCAGCTTTTATTAAAAAGAAATCACATTCTACTCAAGAAGCAAGATATAAGAATATCAATTAAAACATAAAACAATGTGTCTTACGGTTTTTTCTATGTTTGGATTCTATCCTCTGCTCACGTTCTGCTTTCATCTGCTCAGCAGGAGTATCATCCACATAAGCCTTCCCTTCTTGAATTAGCTTCTCTGCATATTTCATTATAGTTTCAAAATGATCCGAAGTATAAGTAAATTGATCTGGTTTGATATGCAACATTGCAACATCTTCCAAGATAACCTGTAATAAGAAACCAAAATAACCACCAGTATATCTTTCTCATTTTTTCGTGCTTTTTCAACCCTTGATACTGCATTTAGGCAAATGTAATATAGACCATCAGTCTTATTTAGCCTGAAAATGGTTGTGGAAGTTACATGATATTAGATCAAAAAAGAAAAAAAAGAGATAGATATGCATTACATTAGCCTCCAAATTTCCATCTGAGAAAGCTGATCTCATGATGGAGTTTTATATTTACTTTGGAAAAGCTGGTCATTACTGGGAGAACTGACAATCATTTGCCCTCTCTTTGAATACACTGCCATACCTCTGAAAAAAGATAAGAGGCTAGGAAACCTTCACATTTTTCAATACCTACTTAGTGTTTATTTCATTCACAAACTTAAGATTATATGACCAAAAAACCTGCCTCCAGTGACCAATTCATTTAATAAATTGGTATTACAGGAAAATATATCATTCAGGTACGATCTGTAACTTGGGAAAAGAAAAATAAATTTTAAGTTTTTTTGGTATGGGAGCTCAATATTTCTTGGCTTAGGTTTCAGACATGGAATATATAGATAAGGGGGAAAAAGCAGCTATGAGAACAAAATTTATTTTCATACCATGAAGGTATTAGGTAATCCTGTAACTTTAATTAACTTTTCTGACAAAGGGTCATCACTACACTTTTAATTACCTTCTCAAAATCTTCCTTTTCTTTTTCAGGATTTGTGTCATCAAATCTCATGATCAGTTTCCCTTTAAAGTTAACCTGGTAGTGCTGGTTCAGAAGAGCAGCTTTTGCATGCCCAATGTGTAAGTAACTAAAACAAAAACATTTCACAAAGAAACTCATTAACATGTTTTAACTAATTACTTAAACTTAACCTTTTTGAGGAGATGAGAACTAAACAAAAATCCTTCTAATTGGTACCCCAGTCATATTTTATTTTCTAACAAAAAGTACTGTGATCGAAAATCTAACCCTGACAGGAAGGGAAAAAAGACTATACCATTCGTAAAACAATTGTAAGAAACAACTTCATATGTAAAATCTCACAGAAGGGACAAGCTATTTACAATCATTGCAACCTTAAGGAGAATCTCCTTTTTCTTTTTATCAGGAAGAATGATCACTTAAAGTAAAGCTGCTTCAAAATTGTTTCCAATGCTACCTTCCACTGTTTAATAAGATCTACTACTACTGAAAACTGGGTGCCCACCTAATGCCCACTGAAGAGAAGCTCCTCTGAGACTGTCACTGTCACTGTGATGGCTAAATGAAAGGAGCACCTGAGAATTAGGAAGCCACAGAAAAGTCACTTTACTTCTCTAGGCTTCAGTTTTCTCAGATGCCAAAATAAAAGATAATTTTTTAACTTTAATTTTTAAACTTTTATTTTAGGTTCAGGGGTACATGTGAAGGTTATGTAGGTAAGCTCATGTCACAGAGATTAAAAATAAAAGAATTTTAGCTAAATAATCCCAAAGGTCTCATGAGCACCAAACTCAATGAATCGGAATCTACAAAAACACTGTTCTGCTGTTCCTATCAGCAGCTGACAACTGTAAGGAATAATACAGATGAGAGGCACTGTTGATAATATCACACATCAACACCCTCCTCTATCAAGTAAGTGAGTAAAAGAAAATATGTTATAGCACTATGTTGAAATACAGTGGATTGGGCTAGAAACAAGGCATGAAGCATGGAAGTTTAATCAGCTCTCACCAACTTGTATTAGTTTCAAATGATGGTAGCAGTTGCATAGCTTTAAGACAGTTACCTAGTTTCACGTGCAGTTTTTATCTCAGTTGACATCAATATGGGAGGAAGGAAAACCACCACCTCTTGTATATATTTATACCATTTTTAAATCAATCAATTCTTAAAAAGCCATTAGTATCCCAGATCAATGATTCAACTTTAAGAAGGGTTTATATGCAAAGATTATGCAAACACATACAATGCAATGTATTTAGGGCTATTCAAAACTTTTTTTTTTAATTAAAAATTACATTAGGGCATGTAATAAAGGGCTGCACATGATGTCACAGATGAGATCTTAGACCAGAAAAGGGATACTAGGGAAAAACTAATAAAATCCCAAAAAAGCATGGAGTTTAATTAATAATATGTTAGCCAGGGCAGTGGATCAAGCCTGTAATCCCATCACTTTGGGAGGCCGAGGCGGGTAGATCACCTGAGGTCAGGAGTGCAAGACCATCCAGCCTGATCAACACGATGATACTCGTCACTACTAAAATCACAAAAAGTAGCCAGGCGTGGTGGCACATGCCTGTAATCCCAGCCACCTGGAAGGCTGAGGCAGGAAATCACTTGAACCCGGGAGGCGGAGGTTGCAGTGAGCCAAGATTGTGCCGTTGCATTCCAGCCTGGGCAACAAGATCGAAACTCCATCTTTAAAAATAAAATAGTAAGAATATAGTAATATTGGTTCATTAGTTGTGACAAAAGAACCACAGTAATGTAAGATGTTAATGTTAGGAAAAACTGAGTGCAGAGTACATGGGAACTTTCTGTACTATTTTTGCAACCTTGTGAAATCTAAAACTAAGTTAAAAATGTATTAAAAATAAAATTAAATGAAGGGTCATAAGTTCCCAGGAAGAAAAATACTGTGGTTTAGTTTTAACTGAGGGCATTGCACCCAATAACATGCTATAATAACCATTGTCACGAAAATACTAACTAAATTACTACCTATTATTTTACAGTTAATGTGCTTGGCTTTAAAATACAGAAGTTAATTTAAGAAGGGTCATGAGATCAAAACATGATTTCAAAAATGTTATTTCTACATCCAAAATAATATGTGCAGGTCTAACAATTCCAAACCTCAAGTAAGCTAAGAGGACTATAAAATCATCAGTTAAAGAGTCAATCTATATCAGAATAGCTTAGGAAAAAAAAAAAAAAAAAAGATCATGCTGCATGAGTTAGCACTGATGCTGAATTGGGCTTCTGCCACATGTAGGAGATACATGTAGTATAATTTTTAATTATATGAACTCTAGAGCCACATGGTATAGGTTTGAGCTTGGCAAGTTACTAAAACATTGTATGAATCTGTTTCCGAAGCCGAAGCCATTTGTAAAACAGAAATAACAACAAACAACAGTGCCTTCTTTAGAAGGCTGCTGGTATTAAATAAGTTGCTGTAAGTAAAGCATGTGGTGGCAACTGTACATAATAGGTACTATATATATGTTAGCTAAGAATAAAAATAAAAGGCAAAGCCAAGCCTTCTGGCCTTTCATTTAAGACAAAGAAAAGGAAAAAAAGAAAAAATAGTAATTAAAGAAAAACTCTTCAACAATATAAGAAGAGATGATCAGCTGGGTGCAGTGGCTCACACCTGTAATCCCAGCACTCTGGGAGGCCAAGGTGGGCAGATCACCTGAGTTTGAGACCAGCCTGACCAACACAGAGAAACCCCATCTCTACTAAAAATACAAAATTAGCCAGGCTTGGTGGCACATGCCTGTAATCCTGGCTACTCGGGAGGCTGAGACAGGAGAATCACTTGAACCCAGGAGGCAGAGGTTGTGACGAGCCGAGATCGTACCACTGTACTTCAGCCTGGGCAACAAGAGCAAAACTCCATCTCAAAACAAAAAACAAAAAAACAAGAAGAGATGATCAAAATTATGCACAATAAGAGAAACTAAATACTGATTCATATTCCAAATCCCAAAACTGTCTCACGAGCATAGTCTCTGAAACCGACATAATGTACAAGTAAATACGTTTTATACTGTAAATATACAAACATGGGGAACTCACTATTCCAAGAAGTGACAGTGACACAAAATATAAAAAGATTCAAAAAAGGCAAATGTTCAAGTGGCACAGTTATAATTGGCCACTGCCAAAAAAAGGTGGCTTTTATAGAGAATTAAAGTCACTATCCAAAAGGATAATCATGACCACTCATGCCAAGTACACAGAAGCAGAATACTGGATGGTAGGAACTCAAGATGTCTACAGGTATTAAACCATGTAAGGTAAGTATTATTTATGATTGAATCCACTTAGTCAATTACCAATCAATCATTTAATGATCAAGTCTGTGAATTTTCCAGTCATCACTTCTGTTTCATCTCCTTCTATCTACCCTTTATTTCACCTCCTAAATCAGCAAACATAGAAAAGCAGAGAAAATGTGAAATTCTAAAAGTAATTTTACTGTTAATTATGCTTATGAAATAGTTTGTGAAGAACTATTAAATACATAGCTAAAAGAAAATTGTTTCTATATCTTCCAGTTTCCACTGTGTACTACAGAAGGGTGAGAACTTCGTTATGGCAATAGAATACAAAATCTGAAAAAATTAAATTTGGAAATCTTAAATTAGGAAAAAATAATCACCTCACTTACAAAATATAGCAGATCACTTTCCTAACGGTTTATTTTCTAAGTGAGACTAACTGTTTTAATAAGACGTATTTTATTATAGTAATATAATTGGAAGGATGTTATTATAAAGCTTGTCCAATGTGTTTCAAATAGGATGACAGGTGTGCAAAGACAAAGACCCCCTCGGTCTTGGGGGATGGTGGACAAGGCCTGAAGCAGCCCAGCCAGGTGACCACCAACAGAAGTCTTTTTCCCTAATAAGCCATTCAAATACTACCTTCCATAGCTGTCAAGAGATAAAAGGTTTGGGAAACCTAATGTAAAGACAGGAATAGAAACAGGCTTTTCAGGAATCCCCTTCATTTATTTGGAGGAAAAAAATAAAAACAATGCTATTATAACTTCAACTGCTAATTAAAAGGACTGCTCAGGGTACAAATACAAATCCAATTAAATGAAAGCCCAAAAGTCTAAAAATAAAAATGAAATTTAAGGTTTTTTTATTTATGGATATTTTGTTAATTACATTTAAAGTTCTGTCAGGATAAAATTAAAATGTCTCTTTTATTATGTTCACAAACTAAAACTACAAATTAAATCAACATTAACTATTAGCAATGGAAAAACTATTAAGATGTTTAGAATTTTAACTCCCGCAATTAAAATCTTATGTTCTTCTATATCATTAACCTATTAATATTTTAAGTATTTAATCACTGTTTTAAAGCTTTCCCACTAAATATATTCAATTATAAATGTGAGTTACATTTTCTTACCCACTAGCCTCTGGAGGAAATCTGACAGTAACCTTTCCCATCTCTGCACCTGGAAGCTCAACAAATTTCCCAACATCTTGCTTTTTCTCAGGTGCCTGAAAAACACAATCACCATCACAACAAAAAGTCATGTGGTTAAATGTCTAAGAACACACTCATTCAACAAATGTGCCAGGCACCACACTGGTTATGGAAAACATAACAACTAGATCATCATCCCTGCACCTAAGGATGCAAAATCTGGTTAAGAATATAAATAAAACCAAATACCAGTAATAGAGATATGTTCAGGGTGCTGTTCGAGCACTCAGGTGAATTAATCAGCAATATCAAGGTGTATAAGGAAAAGCTTAAAAGGAGTTAGGAACCAAGCTGGACCTTGAAGAATATGTAGAAATGTATCATATGGAGAGTATATGGGAAGCTGGACACAGTGGCTCAAGCCTGTAATCCCGGCACTTTGGGAGACTAAGGAGGGCAGATCATCTGAGGTCAGGAGTTCAGGGCCAGCCTGGCCAACACAGTGAAACCCCATCTCTACTAAAAATACAAAACTTAGCCAGGCATGGAGGTATGTGCCTGTAGTCCCAGCTACTCAGGAGGCTGAGGCAAGAGAATCACTTGAACCTGGGAGGTGGAGGTTGCAGTGAGCCAAGATCATGCCACTACACTCCAGCCTGGGTGACAAGAGCAAAAACTCTGTCTCTAAAAAAGAAAAAAAAGAGTATATGGGGTATTCATTCTAGGTAAATAAATAACAGTAAGGCACAAAGGCAAGAGAAAGTAGTTCAATATCCATGAAAAACTAGGGATGCATATTGGGTGGGTAGGCAAGAAAGCTGAAATAGATTAAGTCAAAAACACAGAGGGCCTTTTAAGCTTGGCTTTTAAGTTTCAGGCAATGGGGAGTCAGTCCTCAGGGGTAAGTAATAGGACCATGGATTTGTGTTTTCTAAAGTGATACCCTGAACTAAAGAAAGGAGACAAAAAAAAGTTCAGTTATGAGGTTACGGTATTAAACCAAGCAAGGGATAATTAGGCCTCAACAAAGCACAACAGCATTGAAGATGGACAGAAAACAAATCTCCACACATGAGAGTAACAAGACTGGTTGAGTAAATGTGAAAAACAGTGAAGGATGAATAAAGATTTGTAGTCAAAACAACCAAGTGGACTGTGCTATCTTCATTCAAGTAGACAGTTTTCCAATTTTACTACATTAGAAAACCTTCATTAAATCAAAACTTTACTACACATTCCTAAAATGTGAAACAGATCAAAGTAGGGCAACTCTAGCTGAGAAAAGGACCTTTCCTACTGTACACTATGTCACATTCTCCTACACAATCAATGAAAAAGTGCTGCAGAATCCCAGGACTCCATGCTCAATGGTTCAAAAACCAGGAGACTCAGGAGGAAGAAAAGACTGTAAAGGTATAAAATTATGAGGTTTTATTTATATGGAGTTTGGATTGTGTAAGGGTTATACACTGGCTGATCAAAATCTTTAGCTATATAAAGGTTAGGGCTTTAAGTAGCTGAACAATTAAAAGTCAAACCAAGACATAAAAATGTCAGATTCTTGCAAGAAGATTTATTAAAAGAAAATGAACTTTATGAGTAGGAATAATTTTCTTTCCAGACCTAGGGCCTCAGACAGACTGAAATGTCATTTTTTTTTTTTTTTTTTTTTTTTCTAAAAAAAAGAAAGATAAAAAGGCTTACCACTCTAGCTTTGGTTGCTGAAACATCCCACTGGGTACCTACTGACCGGAAGGCCTGCTGGGCTTCAAGAAAGCAAAACCAGCGTTTTACATGAACTGGAGCTTTGTTCTGTTTCAGCTGTTCCTGCCATGCAGCATTTCCTATTAGCAAAGATAATTTTAAACTATTCAATAAATCTGCAGCTTCAAAAGCAAAGTTCCAGTTGTGATTAATTCAAGTAAATGAGATGGCTTAAAGTTGTGCTTATGAAGAAAATGGAATTTTAAATATCTGGGTATACATCGAAATGTTTTGTAATACAGTTAGCTCTCCATGCCCATGGGTTCCATAACCGTAGATTCAACCAACTGAAAAACATTCAAATCTGGGCGTCGTGGTTGCCTGGGACCAGGGGAGGGTGGATGATTACGAAAGGACATGAGGGACTTTTGGGGGTGGTGAGTATATTTGTTATCTTGATTGTAACCATAGTTCCACAGGGTGTGGGGTGTGTGTGTGTGTGTGTGTGTGTGCACGCATCAAAATTTATCA
Organism: Cebus imitator; assembly: GCF_001604975.1. Lineage (NCBI taxonomy): Eukaryota > Metazoa > Chordata > Mammalia > Primates > Cebidae > Cebus > Cebus imitator. The sequence continues at coordinate 3,339,580 of NW_016107357.1, forward strand.
AATTATACCTTTTTAAGTAAGTGTGGTTTTCCGTGTATCAATTATACCTCATGAAAGTTGTTTTTGAAAAAAACTGGCTTTCCAAGTTGGAAAGCGCATATTCTTGTTGCATACTGTTGTAGAAGAGGGAAGTGACCTCTCAGGAAAACCACAATTCCACATCATCCCACTACCCCCCAAACTCCCAATCACACACTCACTGAGCAATAAAGACTTTTTTCAAGTCAAAGACAAGTGTCTGGAGTAAAATAATGGCTGAAGTGGGAGAAGTGTTCACATAAATCGGATGGGGACTTCTTTAACAGGAACAAAATCAGCTCCAAAGGCAAAAAGAAAGTTGACACCAGAAAAAGACAGGGAATTCCTGTAACTGGATAGGAACAAAACAGCCAGGGAGGGGATTCCTCTGTAATAAAGTCCTAAGTTACTGTCTAAACACATATACACACACACATATACACACATGCATACACACAGAGATATATATGCTTCCTATCCAGCAAATATTAAATGATTAAAACAGAGCACTTTAAGAACAATTATTGATACCTTTTAGGGTGGCCCAAACACATAAATCTGCTAAGCTCAAGGAGTTTCCAACTAAGTATGTTCTCAGAGACAGGCAATGATTGAGCTCATTGATTGCGGAAGTAAAGGAATTACATGAAGATAATTTTGTAGCACTGAACTCCAGCCAGTGATCAATCTGTGAACATAAAAGATAGAAAAAAAATGCACTCCAACATTTCAACTTAAAGACCATAAACAAATTCTAGTTAACTGGAGCAACAGTAACTGCGGCTTCCTCAGTCAGACCTATGCTTTTCCTTTCTCAAATTATACAACTTATCATTATGTGAACTAAATTCTGGTTGCCTAAAATCTAAAATGGAACTTAAATAAATGCTACATTTTACTGTTATTTTGCTATGCTTTCTGTTTTTTTACAGGAGTGTGGAGGAGCATTTCAGGAAAGAACAAGAAAATAAGAATTTGAGAACTGGTGGCAGAAATAAGTAACCAACATGAATGAACCCAAGGGATGGTACCTGGCCAAACAGATTCATTTACTTGAAAAATGTAAAAGTAAATACTTAGAAACTGTTGAGAAATGCTGAGTGTATGGTAAAATTACATTGTTTGCTAAGAAGAACGATGGCAAGGAAAACCTAGCTGGCACTCCCACCCAAATGGAAAACTGCTTGGGGCATTCTAAAGTAGCAGAGCAGTGTATGTATATTACACACCAGTTAAAACAATTCTTTAAGCATGGGACATGTGATCATGCCCCTGTGGCTCCCTCATGGAGAATACTTTTTAGTTTGTCCATGATCAGTGGTAAGCAGGCACCAGCTTCCTACCTAATGTATCTTGGTTCTACGAGAAAACACAGAACACCTATTTGTTAATAACAAACACCTGTTCAGACAGAATAACTACATGGGTCAGTTTGCTCAAGCCCTCAGCCTGGAATGCTGTCAGGCCCTGAGGCTTTGAGCTCAAAGGCTGTTGGCCCCCGGATAGTCCCACTTTGCTGTTCTATCTGGGTGTCTGCTTCTTAATTCCTTCAGCGCCACCTGAGTGTGGGGTCTCTATGGCCAAGCTGGTCTCGGTAAGAAACCATTCTTTGTACTTTGAATTTTATGAAGATTTAGGAAAGTTAGAGCAGAATACAAACAGGGAAAAAAAGCAGTAACTAAAAAGCAGTACCGTCATCTACAGCATAATGACATTTCGGTCAATGACAGACTGCATATATGACAATGGTCCCAGAAGATTATAGTTTCGTTTTATGTTGTCTATGTTTAGATACACAAACACTTACTATATTACAACTGCCTACTGTATTGAGTATTGTAACATGCTGGTATAGGTTTGTAGCCTAGAAGGAATAGGCTACACTGTATAGCGTAGGTGCATAGTAGGCTACCCCATTTAGGTTTTTGTAGGTACACTCTATGATGCTGATAGAATGATGAAATTGCCTAAAAACACATTTCTCAGAATGCATCCTACTGTTAAGAGGCACATGATTGTATCAAAAGATAATTTACTACTGCAGGCATATGCTCAGAAAAGAAAATGGGATCCAAACTAAGAAGTTACCCTGGTCAAACCTCTTAACTCTTCCAGGCCTGCTGCCTTCCTTATCCCTAAAGAAAGTTGGATGAGATGATCCATACAGCCCCATCTGCCTATGAAATGCTAGGAATCTCTGAAGACAAAGATAGCACTAAATGCTCCCAAAAGAACAGCTAGTAGGGGATTAAACATTCAAACTTAGGAGTTATAAAAAAAGAATGTTTTGGTGACAAAAAATAAGATGAGCATTCTGTACCTTGGTCTATATAACTAACACTGTTAATATCCTTAAGTAGAATAGTTCATAAGCCAACAATAAATGAGGTTCCCATAAAAAACAGAAGCATAAGACAAAGCACACAGTGAAATGCTCGTTGCTCACCTCAGTATGTTCCATCAGATTAGAGCCATACAACCCAGCTGTAGTTGCAACTCGAGCCAAGTATCGAAGTATGGAATTCACATCTGTGAATATCACATTTCTAGAATATAAGCATGAAATAAAATATCACTGCTGCTCTAGCAATTCCGTTTATGAAGAAACGTAAAAATGGAAACCTTATTATATTTACTATGTATTTTCTACTATAGTAAAAAAATAGATCTGCTAATTTGTTCCTTTTTTTCCAGAATTTCGCTCTTGTTGCCCAAGCTGCAATGCAATGGTGTGATCTCAGTTCACTGCAACTTCCACCTCCCAGGTTCAAGTGATTCTCCTGCCTCAGCCACGAGAGTAGCTGGGATTACAGGTGCCTATCACCACGACCAGCTAATTTTTTGTATTTTTAGTAGAAACGGAGTTTCACCATGTTAGCCAGGCTGGTCTCAAGCTCTTGACCTCAGGTGATCTACTTCCCAAAGTGCTGGGATTACAGGCATGAGCCACCACGCCTGGCTTGCTAATTTGTTCTTTACATGTCTATTCTGAGGGGCAAATATGAAAATATAACCAGCATACTGAGAATAACAGTGATTTGAAATAAATCAAGCCTTGCTGGGTGTGGTGGCTCACATCTGTAATCCCAGCACTTTAGGAGGCCAAGTTGGGCAGAACACTTGAGGTCAGGAGTTTGAGACCACCCTGGCTAATATGGTAAAACCCCATCTCTACTAAAAACACAAAAATTAGCCAGGTATAGTGGCATGCACCTGTGGTCCCAGCTACTCAGAAGGCTGAGGCACAAGAATTGCTGGAACCCAAGAGGCAGAAGTTGTAGCAAGCTGAGATCACATCACTGCACTCCAGCCTGGATAACAGAGAGAGACCCTGTCTCAAAAAAAATAAATAAATAAATCAAGGTAAAGAAGCCAAGAATATACTACTAATAAAGAGGCTAAAAAGGCAGATCAAACCTCATCAAAATTAATCACAGGCACCACTGCACTCCAGCCTGGGCAGCAGAGCAAAACTCCGTCTCAAAAATAAAAGTAAAAATAAAACCCACACACACACTGTTGGTGGCAGTGTAAATTAGTGAAACCACTGTAAAAAAGCAGTATGGCGATTTCTTAAAGAGCTAAAAACAGAAGTACTGAAGAGGGAGACCCAGGCATCTGAGATCAACTTCCCCTTTGACTATCACACTGCATTTCAATAGAAGAAAAGGCTGACCAACTGGCACCTCCTGTTTCACCTTCCTGTAGGCGGCAGTCTTGGTCTTGGGAAAACTCTCCGGAAGACCCTGTTTTTACTTAAAACAAGATCAATGTGAGTGATCTTGTTTTCACATGTGAGTCCTAAAACTGTAAACCGGAACCCTTTCATATGTGATTCCTGAAGCCGTAAACAGAAACCTTTTCACGAGTCCTAAAACTATAAACCAGAATCCTTTCATATGTGATTCCTGAAACTGTAAACAGAAACCTTTTCACATGCGAGTCCTAAAACTATGATGAAACCTTTTCATATGTGATTCCTGAAGCTGTAAACCAAAACCCTTTTCATATGCGATTTCTAAAGCTATAAACCTAAGGTTCTTCGATGTAAGTATAAGCCTGTATAAAAGGCAGAACCTTCCTTTGTTAGATAAGCTGAATTTGAATGGAATCATTCCTCAGCTCCCGGCTGTAATAAGAAAACCCTTTCCTTTTCCCATTCGGTGTTCAGGAGCTCTGTTTCTCGCTGCCGATCCTGCTACACTATGATTCGACCCAGCAATCCCCATTCATTACTGGCTGTACACTCAGAGGAATATAAACCATTCTGCCATAAAGACACATGTACGCAAATATTCACTGCAGCACTATTCACAATAACAAAGGCATGGAATCAACCTAAGTGCCCATCAGTGACAGTCTAGATAAAGAAAATGTGGCGCATATATACCATGGAATACTATGCAGCCATAAAAAAAAACAAGATCACATCTTTTGCAGGAACATGGATCGTGCTGGAGGCCATTATCTTTAGCAAACTAACACAGGAACAGAAAACCAAGTACTGCATGTTCTCACTTATAAGTGGGAGCTTAATGATGAGAACACATGAACACAAAAAAGGGAACAGACACTGGGGCTTACTTGAGGATGGATGTTGGGAGGAAGGAGAAGAGCAGAAAAAATAACTATTGGGTACTGGGCTTAGTTTTTGGGGGACAAAAAATATGCATAACAAACCCCCATGACACAAGTTTACCTACATAACAAACCTGCACATCTACCACTGAACCTCAAATAAAATTTAAAAAAAAAGAGAATTTCTTTTTAGCAATGAAACAAAAACATTGCAATCATGAAACAACAGGATCCTAAACAAGTAGTACACAGAATGCAAAAAAAGAGAGCACTCAGTTACTAAAAATATAATGGCCAAAACTGAAAACCTCAATAGAAAAATGGAATAAAGCTGAGGAATTTCCCAGAAAGTAAAGAAAAAGAAAATTGAACCTGGCATGTTGATGCACACCTGTAGTCGCAACTACTGCGGGGGGCGTGGGCAGGTGGGGGGCTGAGGCATGTATATTGCTTAATCCCGGGAGTTGGAAGCTATAGCGTGCTACAATTGCACCTCTGAGTATCTACTGCACTCCAGCCTGGACAGCATATTGAGACCTCCATCTCTAAAAATAAAAATAAAGAGATGGGGCCGGGCATGGTGGCTTATGCCTGTAATCCCAGCACTCTGGGAGGCTGAGGCAGGCAGATCATGAGAAGATTGAGACCATCCTGGCCAACATGGTGAATCCCCGTCTCTACTAGAAATACAAAAATTAGCTGGGTGTGGTGGCACATGCCTCTAATCCCATCTACTTGGGAGGCTGAGGCAGGAGAATCACTTGAACCAGGGAGTCAGAGGTTGCAGTGAGCTGAGATCGCACCACTGCACTCCAGCCTGGTGACACAGTGAGACACTATTATAGAAAAAAGAAAAAAAAAAAACAACAGGAAACGGAGAGAAGAACACTTCAAATTAAAGAAAAAATTTTTTCAATTACCCAAACCAGGATTTCCAAGTTTCCACAACAAAAGTGGGAACCAAATGCCCAGCAGAACAGATAAAAAATAGACCCAAACTAAAGCATATTGTTATAAAACTTGAGAATACGGACTCCTAAGGGAACAGTCTTCCAAACTTCCTGAAGTCATGTAGAAAAGTTCAGAAAGGCCGGATGCGATGGCTCATGCCTGTAATCCCAGTATTCTGGGAGGCCAAGGCGGATGGATCACAAGGACAAGAGATTGAGACCATCCTGGCCAACGTGGTAAAACCCCATCTCTACTAAAAAAAAATTAGCTGGGCATGGTGGTGCGCACCTTGTAGTCCCAGCTACTTGGGAGACTGAGGCAGGAGAATCACTTGAACCCAGGAGGCAAAATTTGCAGTGAGCCGAGATTATGCCACTGCACTCCCGCCTGAGGACAGAGCAAGAATGTCTCAAAAAAAAAAAAAAAAAAAAAAAAAAAAAAAAAAAAAAAAAAAAAAAAAAATTCAGAAATCAGAAAACTTTCAGAAGAAAATTACAAAGCAAACAAACAGCAATTATTCCATGGAAAATAACAGTTTGACATGAAAAGCAACTATACAATGTGGCTCAGCAGCAAATAAAACTTATTCGGTCATTATAATGTAAACACACAGAGATCAAACAAGAATTATGGTACAATTACACTGGGAGAGGGGGAGATAAAGAGCAGAAGTTTATGAGTATGGGGTGACTGTGTATATAGTGGCAACAGGGGAAAGTGTTTCAGCTTTATTTTTATTTGTTTATTTTTTTTGAAACAGGATCTCCCTCTATCGCCCACGCTGGAATACAGTGGTGCGATCTTGGCTCACTGCAACCTCCATCTCCTGGGCTCAGGCGATCTTCCCACCTCAGTCTCCCAAGTAGCTGGGGGTACAGCCACAAGCCACCACATGCAGCTAATTTTTGTATTTTTTTGTAGAGACAGGATTTTACTGTGTTGCCCAGGCTGGTCTCAAAATGCTGAGCTCAAGAAATCCACCCGCCTCGGCCTCCCAAAGTGCTAGGATTACAGGCATGAGCCACCGTGCCTGTCCCAGCTCTATCTTTCTTAGTGGAAAGATAGTGCCTAAAACTGGAAAAATAAGGAGAAACAATACTAGAATATAAAGGACAGAGGTCAGTACCAAAAGAATCAGCTCAAAAGTCCAGGAGTTCTAGGTACAGTGCGCTATGATCATGCCAGCCTAGGGATCAGAGGGAGACCCGGTCTAAAAAATAAATTAATTAAATAAATAAAGTCTGTGGGAAGAGATGGCCAGGGGCAGACCTGTGTTACTTCTAGTTAAACGATTACAAGTTTGCTCTGCTTTTTACACACTGAGATTTGTGCCACGGATCATATCCAAACTATGGTGCAATAAAATAAAAGCAGAGATCAAGCAGTAACAGGAGACCTATGGTAAAAACCATCTGAGCTGGGCGCAGTGGCTCACGTCTGTAATGCTAGCACTGTGGATCACCTGAGGTCAGGAGTTCAAGACCAGCCTGGCCATCATGGTGAAATCCCATCTTTAAAAAAAGACCATCTGAGAGCACCCTATAACTTTGGAACACTGCAGTGTGGTTGCAGAGCAGAAAAAATTGCTTTGGTCCCACAACTCTTCCCAACATAGTCTGTGTGAGGATCTAGTAAAGGGAGCTTATGCAAAAGACTCGGGCAAGTAGTGCAACCTCTGCTCACAAGACTCGGGGAGGGTCTTTGCAGATGGGAGCTGGTAAGGCCAAAAGACCTTACAGGACAGAGATCACCAATCCCAACAGGCTCTGCCTATGTTCTCAGAATATGGAGCAATTCCGATTGTTCTGTGTCCAAAATGCTTGGGAGATAAAAGCCCCTTGATGCACTGTGTATGTTCAGACCTCATGGTGCCTTATCTGCTGCACCTCTCTTGCCAAAACACCTGGATAGACAATGGGTAGTAAAATCTTGGTACCCTTAGTTAGCTTTCTTAGGAGAACCACGCTTGCTATTGAATGCTGCAGACATGTGCTCTTCCTCCAGCTATCTTCCTCCTCAACCCTCCTCCCCACAGCCTGCAAGATTAACAAAATAATCCACCTAATAAAAGCACCTTGGAGCCCAGAGCTCAGCGCCAACGCGGATCACCGGCAAGTGCGCTGGCCCCCTGGACCCATGACGTAAAATTCTATTCTTGTGTCTTTGTCTTTATTTCTTTTCTCACTCCCTCGTCACTGCCAGGACACCAGTGACATGGGTTGGGCTGGTTCCCAACAAAGTCAATCAGTACTGAAAATAAAGTACTGATGAAAACACTTACTCAGAAACACGAAGAACATTCTCTTTCCCTTCTTCAACGGAAATGCTGACATTGTCTTTCACATGTTCTACTGCCAGCAAAGCTCCTATAAATAATATGAAAAGATTTACTCTTTAAAAACAATGCAGTATTTATAACTTGAATCATAAAGCAATCAGGATGAGTCAACAAACCAATATTAAATTCTGTAAGGCGTGAACTTTTCTCTCAGTAGTCCGCAAACAGGAAGTATAGTCTTTTGTCTCAGAACAGCAACAAATCAGAATCCAGAATCCATTCACTAGCATAGCCAACTGGTTTTGAGTTTGCTCAACTAGAGACAGTGAAATTAATCTGTTCCTCCCTTTGGAGACAAAAAGAAATTAGTATAGTGCTGGCCAGGCAAGGTGGCTCACGCCTGTAATCCCAGCACTTTGGGAGGCCCAGGTGGGCAGATCACCTGAGGTTGGGTGTTCGAGACCAGCCTGACCAACATGGAGAAATCCCGTCTCTACTAAAAACACAAAATGAGCCGGGCTTGGTGGCACATGCCTATAATCCCAACTACTCGGGAGGCTGAGGCAGGGGAATCGCTTGAACCCAGGAGGCGGAGGTTGCAGTGAGTCAAAGATCGCACCACTGCACTCCAGTCTGGGCAACAGAGCAAGACTCCATATCAAAAAACAAAAAAGTGAAAAAAAAAAAGGGCAGAGTCAAGGTTGGAGGGGCTCCCACTGGCCAATCAGGGTACTGACCATCAAAATAAATGAGATCAATTTTAGCATACCCATACAATGAAATCACATCCAGCAAATAAAAAAGTGAACTAATAGGGCCGGGCGCGGCGGCTCAAGCCTGTAATCCCAGCACTTTGGGAGGCCGAGGCGGGTGGATCACAAGGACAAGAGATTGAGACCATCCTGGCCAACGTGGTAAAACCCCATCTCTACTAAAAAAAAATTAGCTGGGCATGGTGGTGCGCACCTTGTAGTCCCAGCTACTTGGGAGACTGAGGCAGGAGAATCACTTGAACCCAGGAGGCAAAATTTGCAGTGAGCCGAGATTATGCCACTGCACTCCCGCCTGAGGACAGAGCAAGAATGTCTCAAAAAAAAAAAAAAAAAAAAAAAAAAAAAAAAAAAAAAAAAAAAAAAAAAATTCAGAAATCAGAAAACTTTCAGAAGAAAATTACAAAGCAAACAAACAGCAATTATTCCATGGAAAATAACAGTTTGACATGAAAAGCAACTATACAATGTGGCTCAGCAGCAAATAAAACTTATTCGGTCATTATAATGTAAACACACAGAGATCAAACAAGAATTATGGTACAATTACACTGGGAGAGGGGGAGATAAAGAGCAGAAGTTTATGAGTATGGGGTGACTGTGTATATAGTGGCAACAGGGGAAAGTGTTTCAGCTTTATTTTTATTTGTTTATTTTTTTTGAAACAGGATCTCCCTCTATCGCCCACGCTGGAAT
>NW_016107357.1:3349325-3360348 GCF_001604975.1 Cebus imitator
AAAAAAAAAAAAAAAAAAAGAAAATAATACAGATTGTAACTTCTTGAGTATTTTTGCTTTGACTTTTTTTCTTCAGACAGAGTCTCACTCTGTCACCCAGGCTGGAGTGCAGTGGTGTGACCTTGGCTCACTGCAACCTCCACCTCCTGGGTTCAAGCGAATTCTCTGATTCTCCTGCCTCAGTCTCCCAAGTAGCTGGGATTAAAGTCCTAATTTTTGTATTGTTAGTAGAGATGGGGTTTCACCATGTTGGTCAGGCTAGTCTGGAACTCCTTACCTTGTGATCTGCCCACCTTGGCCTCCCAAAGTGCTGGGATTACAGGTGTGAGCCACCATGCTCTGCCAACTTTTTTTTAATGGCAGAAAGAGAAAGCTCTTCTTACAAAAATATGCCAACTAATACATATAGAAGGAATGGTAGAATTGGAAAGTCACTATTTGGCAAGCATCATAAAAATCAAGTTAGTCAGGAAGCATCAATGGATACTGAAACTAGTAGCTGAAGGTCTGATGCAAAGTGGAAAGCTTACATAATTCCAAAGCATCTCCCCACTAAAATCAAGGTTAGAATCATCAGTAATGGGAAAATTAATGTACCCATTGATGGGCTACAATGAAGAACAAGGAACAACTATGCTATTCCTGCCAAAGACACACCAGGAAATATCAGACAACTTAAGGGATATTCTTCAGGTTAAGTGGCCTGTAATCTTCAGAAAGGTCAAAGCTATAAAAGCCAAGGTAAGACTAGTAAAAATTTCAGACTGAAAGAAACTGGAGAGAGGTGACATCTAGATGCAAACAAAGCATAATCTAGGATTTTGATCCAAACACTATGGAGGGTATTGTGGAACAATTAGTGGTAGAATAAGGATGGGGTCTGTGCATTAGATGGAAGCACTCTATCCATGTGCATTTCCTGATTTGGGGGCTTGTGTGAGATCATGTGGAGTTTCCAAGTTTGTTGAGGATGTACACTGGAATTCTGCTGGGGTACTGAAACCTCATATCTACAGTATGCTCTTGGGTGGTGGGGGGAAAGGTCTTTGTTCTAGTCTTGCATCTTTGTTGTAAGTTTGAAATTAACATTAAATACATAACATGATGAATGCATATAAAATAGCAAAATTCTGGCAATGCAACCTATTTTAAAAAAATGTTTCATCTAATTGTATTATTTAAAGATAAAATGTGATTGAACAACTGGGAATAACTAAATCAAAAATTAAAAAGAAGGGGAAGGAGCAATTAGAAAAATAATATGTTTGATAATTGGCATACAATTCAAAACGACAAACCTAAGAGTTTCATAGAATACTGGCAGAATTCTGAGTTCTGTAACACACTACAGAAACAGGTCGCCTTTAGGTTGATTTTCTAAGCAACAAAAGATGTATCAGGAGGCTGGGCATGGTGGCTTACACCTGTAGTCCTGGCACTTTGGGAGGCCAAGGCGGGGAGACTGTTTGAGGTCAGGAGTTTGAGGCCAGCCTGGCCAACATGGTGAAACGCTGTCTCTACTAAAAAATACAAAAATTAGGCGGTGCGGTGGTACGCACTTGTAAGCTCAGCTGCTTCAGGTGGCTGAGAACAAGAATCGCTTGATCCTGGGAGGCAGAGGTTGCAATGAGCTCAGTCTCAAAAAAAAAAAAAAAAAACAGGAACTTTAACTACAGTCTCAACTAACTCTGGCAACCAATCCTATGTGGAAGACATTATTCTCCCTTTCTTAAGGAAACTGTGGGAGAAGGTAAAGAAACCTGTCAAGGTTTCACAACTAATAATAAGTGGCAGCTGGGATTGGAATGGGGTCTGCAGGAACCAAATGTCTTTGCTTTCAAGCATGAGGACACTCTAGTGCCTTTCCAGCCCAACAATCAAACCCATTTCGTTTAGAGTTTATTGATTTGTTGTGCAGTTAATCCATAATTACTGGAACCAATATACCAAAACACCATCTTTTAAATATTTAAAATGGCTATTAAGTTATATTTTTGTTCAACAGCCTTAAAACATCACCAAAGTTGAGAACATAATGAATAATTTCATCAGCCCCACGTGGCCAATTATATATAAAGGTATGGGCTTCTTGAACATTAGAAAGTACTGTGTGTCTATTATCATAAATACGCATTAACAAATATTAGGCGAGGGGCTATCGGTGGTGGCTCATGTCTGTAATCCCAACACTTTGGGAGGCCGAAGCAGGAGGATCACAAGGTCAGGGGTTCAAGACCAGCCTGGCCAATACGGTAAAACCCGTCTCTACTAAAAATACAAAAAAGCTGGGCGTGGTGGAGGGCGCCTGTAATCCTAGCTACTCAGAAGGCTGAGGCAGGAGACTCATTTAAACGCGGAAGGCGGAGGTTGCAGTGAGCCAAGATCGCACCATGGCACTCCAGTCTGAAAGACTCCGTCTCCGGGGGCGGGAGGGAAAGGTCAGGCCGGGTACCATGGCTCACGCCGGGTACCATGGCTCACGCCTGTAATCCTAGTACTTTGGGAGGCCAAGGCAGGTTGGCTTGAGCCCAGGAGTTTGAGACCAGCCTGGGCAACATAGTGAAACGCCATCTTTCCAAAAAATACACACACACACAAATTAGCCAGGCATGGTGGCAAGCACCTGCAGTCCCAGCTCTTTGGGATGCTGAGGTGGGGGGAATCACCGGAGCCCGGAAGTTCGAGGCTGCAGTGAGCCTTAATTGCGCCACTGCACTCCAGCCTGGACGACAGAGCAAGACCCTGACTCTCAAAAGAAAAAAAAAACCATTAAACTACTTAAATTCTTCTGTGTAATTTCCCAAAGTAATGAAAAAGAAGAAATTCTAAACAATACCAATAATAACCTTGGTCATGAAAAAAATAATTTCAAACCGAACTTAAGATGTTTCAGGAAGGTGACAGGTCCAGTGTTTACTCTGAAATTTACTACACAGCCACACGGTGTAGTAAAAGCAACCGCATCAGTCTGCAGTATACCTGGGTGTTTTCCTCAATTACCCTACCACCTTTAATTAAAAATAAATGCAGCCTCAGTTGAAATCATAAATGCTAACACGTTTGTCTGGCTTGTTTCTTCTCAACTCGATAAAACCTAAGGAAAAATTGACTCAAGTGAACTGAGAATTTCTCCCGAGAGGAGAGGGCGAGAAAGGAGGCAAGACAAGGAGACTCAGAGGGAAAAATGCTAAAAGAGAAGCGAAGATAATTGGATTTTAAGTTTTAAAATGTTGTTTCCAAGAGCAGCTCTCGGTCTCCGGGGAAAAAACAGAGAGATGAGTTGACTGGGAGTTCATCCCTCTGAGAAGGTCCGAAGCGCAGTCTCGTGTTGCCTAGCCCAGGCTCACACCGTGCCTCCCTCCACGCCCAGGAAAACCATCTTCAGAAGCAGATGCACCTGCCGGGGACCAGGGGGCGTGGGGCGCGGAGCCTCCTCCAAGCACAATACTGGGGCGAAGGGCAGGCCCAACCTCCCAGATGGTGACCACCACTGCGCAAAGCCGGGGCGCAGCGCGACCTTCCTCGCCCCGCACCCTCCCTGGCTGATGCAACCCACACGGGTTATTGGCCTCGGCCCCTTACCCAGGGGAGGGTCTCCTGAATTCACGGTCAGACAGAGCGTCGCCATCTCCACTAGTCCGCAGGTCTACCTATCAGTCCGCCTGGCTGATGCCAAAACCACGCAGGACCCGGCGAAAGCAAGAAGATGCAACGTGTGCGCGCTCCCGACGCAGCCGCAGCCTTCGCTCCGCCCCTGCGCCGCAACTTCTGCGTCACCGCGTACGCCGCGGTGCATCATCGTCCAGCGCCGTCGTCGTCCCCGCCCGCAGGCTTCAGGACCTGCCACCGCCGCCTTGGCCGCCAGGGTTAGAACAGCCCACGTGGCCTTCTGTGCTGCGGTGGGACACACGCTGAAGTGGACGGGACTTTACGACACTCCGTAAAGTCAGCAGGTTGTAAAACCATCTTTAAGGTGGGATGGGCGTTTATGTGAAGCGCGAGAAAGCATGCACTGTCTGTATGTAAACATACAAAAGAAAAGTCCTGGAAGCAAACACACGATAGCCGTGGTTACGCTGGGAATGGGAAAAGTTTTTCTGGTTTTCCTTTCTTTTTTACATTTCCCCCTTCCTCTTTTATTTTTCAAAAGAAGAACGTATTTTCAGGAGTGATTTGCATATTTGAAAATAATGGTTAAAGGAAATACAAAAGGCTCTTTAAAAGTCACTGCAGCTGGGCGCGGTGGCGCGCTTCTGTAGCCTCAGCTACTCAGAAGGCTAAGGCGGGATCTCCAGCCCAGGAGGATGGGGCTGTAGTGGACTCGCCTGTGAGTAGCCACTATCCTCCAGCCTGGCCAACGCAGGAAAAGACCTGATCTCAAAAACAAAACCAGAAAACCTACCACGCTACCCCCAATCATGGAGGCCTCAAGTGTTTCAGAGTGTCATCTAATTGTCCCTTTCAAATCCTTTGTGACGGACGTGCGTGCATGAGCTCCAGGGACCTGCCAAGGTGTATTACACACTAATTCGCGTGTGTGAGCTGCACGCACACTTCAAGGGCAGGTGTTAAGTTTGGGGTGGCAGGGGTGATTCCAAGAACCGTCTCAACCTCGTCCTCGCCTACACTTTTTCTTAACCTCCTCGAGACATCTTTGTTTTCATTATGGAAGGCCCTTTAGATGACATCTCCCACGAGACCTGAGTGTTTAAAGCAACTATAGAGGAGTTATCTGCACCTGCCCCTGCCTCTGCACCCCGTAACCCACCACCAAAGATGGGTACATTCATATACAGTGCAGCCAGCCTCCAGAGCGGGCAGGAACTGCAACAAAACAAGACCTTTCTTCTCCTGTGCTCTTTCTATCAGAATCTCTAGGGATGGTGATACAGAAGTACTAGGAAGGGAACACCATGGTCCTTTTAAATGATACAAAAGTGGGGGAGGCAAGTGCTGGGTAGAGGAGGGCGTGGTCCCTGGCTAGGGCACCACCCCCACGGACTTAGGTGAGGGCGGGCATTTTTGTTTCCTAGCCCGAAGGTTGCTCACACAAAGCCTGTTTGGGTTGTCTCTTCAATCGGATGCGCGCTTAACATTTTGGTGCCCAAACCGGGATAGGGGAACTCCTTCGGCAGATCTGTCCCCTATCCTCGCTCTCCCTCCTTGAAAAGCCCTCCCATCACTTCTGACCGGCCCGTAGAACCCCCGCCTTTGTCTTCGGGTAAGCAGTTTCCATTTCTCTTCAAACCTTTTCATTCTCTTTCTCTCTCTCTCTCTCTCTCTCTCTCTCTCTCTCTCTCTCTCTCTCTCTCTCTGACTCTGTTAGACAGACTCTCTCTCTCACCCAGGCTGGAGTGCAGTGGCGCGATCTCGGCTCACTGAAACCTCCGCCTCCCGGGTTCAAACGATTCTCCTGCCTCAGCCTCCTGAGTACTTGGAACTACCGGCCGCACCACTACGCCCTGCTGATTTTTGTATTGTTAGTGGAGACAGAGTTTCACCATATTGGCCAGGCTGTTCTCGAACTCCTGACCTCGTGATCCGTCCGCCTAGACCTCCCAAAGTGCTGGGATTACAGGCGTGAGCCACCGAGCCTGCCTCCTCTTCCTAATTAGAGACAAAGAGGATACCTCCTATTCGCGCATCGAGAAATATAACTTTGGTCACGGACTCTCCTCGGAAAGACAGTCTTCCCTTGGGTGTCTGGTCAACAGCCAGAACGCCCGCCTTGGCCATTCGCCAGCGGTACAGCCCAGGACCCCAGTTAGGGACGCCCGCTGAGGATCCTAGTGGTTGCTCTCCTCCTCCGCCCTATCTTCTCCTTTAACGCCTCCACTTTATCATGGGCAACCTTCCGCCCTCCATCCCTCCCTCTTCTCCCCTGGCCTGTGTCCTCAAGAATCTAAAACTTCTTCAACTTTCACCCGATCTGAAGCCTAAATGTCTCATTTTTTTCTGTAATACGGCCTGGCCCCCAACGTAAATTAGACAGTGGTTCTCAGTGGCCAGAAGATGGCACTTTTGATTTTTCTATTTTTCAGGACTTAGTTTTTGTCATAGAATGGGCAAATGGTCTGAAGTGCCATACATCCAGGCATTTTTTTACACTTCAGTCCCTGCCTAATCTCTGTTCCCATGTGACTCTCCTCCTCTCACCTCCTTCCACTCCTTAACACCTGCCCCCTCACCCCACCCCCGCCACTGACACTGAATCCTCATTTGTCCATCAATCCTTCTGATCCTCCGAACCAAGTCCTAATCCTCCCTCAGAGTCTAACTCCTCTTCTGTCCACAACCTGCATCTTTATGCCCCTCCTATTACCATCCTAGCTCATACCCGTCCAGTTTACAATTTGGTCCCACAGCTAATTCCCCCAGCCCTGTCCAACAATTTCCCCTTCGAGAAGTGGCCAGGGCTGAAGGAATAGTCCCGGTCCAGTGTACATCCCTTTCTCTCTGATCTTTCCCAAATCAGTCAGCACCTAGGCTCTTTCCCGTTAGACCCTACCAAATGTATACAAGAGTTTCAATACTTAACCCAGTCTTATAATCTCACCTGGAGTGACTTAAATGTCATCCTCACTTCTCTCACTCCTGAAGAAAGGGAGCAGGTTTGGACCCCATTGCCCAAGGAAACGCCTATGCCAACAAAACAACCAAAGAAGCAGCAGACACTCTAGTATGTGCCCCATGAAGCCAATATTTCTCCTTCTCACCTGTCACTCCTATCTACTCTTCCTCCGAAACCTCACTCTACCAGTCACTTCCTACCCAAGGCAAATGATTCTGAGACCATGGAAAACAAGCCCGCTCTATCCTCTCATCCTTTCATGATTGCTTCCAGGTAGGTTACAAGCCCCTAGCCCACCTTTTAGAACTCCTCATTTCTTTTCCATGGAATTCTGTCCTCAAAATAATCACATCTCAGCTGGGCGAGATGGCTGACGCCAGTAATTCCATTACTTTGGGAGGCCAAGGTGGGCAGATCACCAGGTCAGGAGTTCAAGACCAGCCTGACCAACATTGTGAAACCCCGTCTCTACTAAAAATACAAAAGTTAGATGGGTACAGTGGCGTGCGCCTATAATCCCATTGTATTCCAGCCTGGGTGACAGAGCAAGACTCCATCTCAAAAACAAAAACAATACAATCACAGCTCAATGTTCTATCTGCCACTCTACTACTCCCCAGGGCTTTCTCAGACCCGCACCCCCCTCCTTTTCCTGTGCATCAGGCCCCAGGGTTTACCCTGCACAAGCTTGGCAAATAGACTTTACTCATATGTCCCGTGTCGAAAGTTCAAACACCTCCTAGTCTGGGTTGATACCGTCACTGGGTGGGTTGAGGCCTTTCTCACCAGGTCTGAAAAAGCCACTGCGTTCACTTCTTTCCTTCTAACAGACATAATCCCCCGATTCAGCCACCCTACTTCCATACAGTCTGATAACGAACCAGCCTTCATTAGCCAGGTCATCCAAGCAGTTTCCCAGGCCCTCGGCATCCAGTGGAATCTCCATGCTCCATACCACCCTCAGTCCTCAGAAGAAGTAGAAAGAACCAACTGCCTCTTAAAAACACATCTTACCAAACTTACCCTCCAGCTCAAAAAGTACTGGACTGTCCTTCAAACCCCTTGCATTCCTCCAGATTCGAGCCATGCTCTGAGTACCCATTAAGTACAGCCCATTTGAACTCCTATATGGTCGCACCTTTCTGCTTGGGCCCAACCATATCCCAGGCACCAGTCCTCTTGGGGACTATCTTCCAGTCCTCCAACAGGCTAGACATGAAATCCTCAAGGCTGCCAATCTTCTCTTACCCACTCCAGATACCCAGCCTTATAAGGACACTCTAACTGGACAGTCAGTTCTGATAAAGAGCCTGACCCCTAGGTCTCTACAACCACGGTGGACAGGACCCTTCCTGGTCGTTTACAGCACCCCAACTGCTGTCTACTTGCAAGACCCCCCACAGTGGGTTCCCTGCTCCAGGGTAAAGCTGTGTCCATCAGACAATCAGCCTGACTCTTCCACATCCTCTTGGAAGTCGCAGGTACTCTCCCCAATCTCTCTAAAACTTATCCAAATTCCCGAAGAGACCTGAATGTCCTGCTCCTGTCTACCTTGCTGCTTTCCCCTCTTCCTCCACTGTTTGCCAGGACTTTTCCTGGTTCCACCCCCAGGCTGCTACCCATGACTCTCTTTTACAGTGGATAGATGACCTTTTTTTCCAAGGCACCCTGTGTAACTTCTCCCCCAATGAAGCACAACTGTTTACGTTTCTACTCACTCTTTGCCTGTCTATCCCTCCTACTCTCTTCGCTACCCCACGCAACTGCACCTCCCCTTCCTGTTGTACCCAGCTACCTAGACAAGACCCTTAACACATTCTCTGTTGAACCAATCCAACCCAGACCTAGCAAAGGATTGCCAGCTTTGCGTCTCTCTATCAGCTGCCACTTATACTGCCACACCCGTCCCCACAAAGGACTGGGTTCTTACCAAATTAATCTATTACCCTCGCTATGAAGGAAAAAGCCCCTTCCAACTCTTAAATATGCAGTCAGTGGCCAATTTCCGCATCACTATCATGACCAAAAGTACTTGGACGGGACGTGCAGTACAGCTTCTACAGTCCTACGTTTCCAGCCTTACTCCATTCATAAGTAATTACAAACCCATGCATGGCCCTGTAACCACAAACACTGTTTTAACTTTTCGGGCCCCATTATGCTTCCAGCTCAATCTGTCCTCAGGCCTACGTCTAGAGCACCTACTGCTTCGTCAGTGCAACTTTACCTTGCAACTCCAAAATCCTACGGACTATCAGAACTTTCAGGTCACCCGAACAGCTTCATTTCGTCAGCCTGTCCACTTTACAGGACCCCCAAAAGTCAACACCACCTCTCTGCTTAACAAACAATCAGGGTTTTGTGTTGGCAGATACACCCCTTGCATGCCTTTTCACCCCTGGTCTGATTGCAATATAGCTCCCACAACTAGTGAGTGCCTTCTTATACCCACTTTTAATCACTCTGCTGAAAGGCTCCTAATAGATACAAAATGGTACCTCCTCCAGTGGGAAAACAAAACAAAAGGAGCCATTCACTTCACCCCAACAACTACTTTCCAGCCACTCACTGGGGCCACCTTAGCAGGTACCTTAGGCGTATGGGAACATGAAAATAAACTCACACACCTCTTCAATATACACAACCAGTTCTGCTTACCCAGCCATGGAATATTCATCATGTGTGGGACCTCCACCTATCTCTGCCTCCCTACTAACTGGACTGGTACCTGCACCCTAGTCTTTCTAAGCCCCAAAGTAGACATTACCCCTGGGAATTAGAGTTTACCAGTCCCCATCAAGGCTCATGTCCATCAGTGTGGAACTGTGCAACTAACACCTCTGCTAATAGGACTAGGAATTGCCACTGCTACCGGAACAGGAATAGCAGGGTTGGCCACATACCTGCCCTACTGTTATGTCTTTCTAAGGATCTCTCAATCTGGAAGACATAGCAAAATCCATCCTCACTCCAATCTCAAATAGACTCTTTAGCAGCAGTTACCCTTCAAAACCACCAAGGTTTAGATCTCCTCGCCACCAAAAAAGGCGGGCTATGTACCTTTTTAGGAGAAGAGTGCTGTTTTTACACCAACCAGTCTGGCCTGGTACGAGATGCCGCCCGATGGTTAACTGAAAATGCCTCTAAAATGAGGCAATGCCTTTCAGACTTCTGGACTAATTTTCGGAGCTAGGCACCATGGCTCCTCCTGCTGGCTGACCCCTTGTTTCTATCATTCTCCTGTTATTTAGACCTTGCTTCTTCTGACTAGCCTCTCAGTTCCTACAAAACCATGTTCAAGCCATCACCAATCAGTCGATGCAACAAATACTACTCCTGACAACACCCCAATAGCACCCCTTGCTCCAAAATCTCTCTCCCAATTAGGTACCCACGCTGCCCCAAATCCTGCTCGAAGAAGCCCTGAGAAATATCACCCAATTCCCTCCTCCTCTTATTAAAAAGACAGGGATGTTAGGTTCCTTAAATATGGCAGCACTATTGCCAAGCTTGCTGCCAAGCCATTATGAACTCTGTATCTGACACATACAGATGGCCTCCTGGTGCCAGAGGGTCTGAAGCAACAGGAAAACCACTAAGAAGAAAAACAAGTTCCTGCTTTAGCCGATTGATCAATATTCTGAGTTAACAACCCCCAACTGTAACAATGACCAGCTGTAACTTTCTACTTGCTGCCCTGGCCTATAAAACCTGCTTTGCCCCACACCTCCACGCTGACTCCCTTTTCGGACTCGGCCCACTCGCACCCTAGTGAATAAACAGCCTTGTTGCTTACACAAAGTCTGTTTGGGCTGTCTCTTTGATCAGACACACTTAACAAAAATGTTGCACTGTTTCTCCAACCCCAGGTATGATCCATTCTTCCAGTATATGAAGACAAGATCCCGGGATACAGAAAGCCCTCTGACAAGGAAGAGGGTCTAAGTGAGCTGGTTAACACAAGCTGCAGACAGCAGAACTAAAAGAGCACCTTGTAACACGTGCCCACAGGGGCTTCAGGAGCTGTAAACATTCACCCCTAGATGCTGCTGTGGGGTTGGAGCCCCACAGACTACCCATCTCTATGCTCCCTGAGAGGTTTGAGCAGCGGGACACTGAAGAAGCAAGCCACACCCCCATCACATGCCCACATGCCCTGTGAGGGGAACAAGGTAACTTTTCCTGTTTCAATGGGATCCATAATCAAATTTTATCAAGTTCTCTAAGTGATGCTATGTACACCACGTGGTGCCTCTCTACCTCCTTTCATGGACATTGATTTCTCTTTTCATACTTTGCTAGCTCTTGTAAACCAAATATAAAATTCCAAGGCCCCCAAACATCTGAATGGACTTCCCCTTTGGCCAGGGCACTCTAAACCTTAATCTGAAAGACGGGTTCAGGGCATTAAGGGAGGTGGGTGTTGGACATGTCTTTTTTTTTTTTTTTTTT
>NW_016107357.1:3362038-3371591 GCF_001604975.1 Cebus imitator
CCACAGTGCTGGGATTACAGGCTTGAGCCACCGCGCCCGGCCTAGTAATACATAATTTATTTGGAAAAATGGAATTAAACATTATGAAACAAAATAAATTTGCATCATCTTTATCTTAGAAAATTTAGATATTTTTGAACTATGTGTTAATTCTTAGAACAAAAAATAAATTCAATGTTGAATGTTTATATCTGTTATTTGAGCCAGAGATGATGAAGCCAGAGCTGTGGGCCAAGACCTAAAGAACTGTCCTGGTGGAAATCACTTCCACAGTATCTGGAAACTGCTTAATAATAAGACTTTGCATGTTTTTGCCTATTAGTGATTCACTAACTACCTAGAATAGGTTTTATTCATTTTATTTTGGGACAAATACAGGAATCTTGGCTTGCTCTTCTAGATGCCAATTTTGAGGTATATTAGGAAGCCAGGTACATGAGAGACATGCAAAACTGAAGACAGAAAGTTACCTGGGATCTTACCAAGTTTGGTTTGTTTGTTCAGACAGGGTCTTGCTGTGTTACCCATGCTGGCGTGCAGTGGCATGATCACAGCTCACTGCAACCTTGACTTCCTGAGCTCAAGTGAGCCTCCCATCTTAGCCTCCTGAGTAGCTGGAACCACAGGTGTGTGCCACCCTGCCCAGCTAATTTTTGTATTTTTGGTAGAGATGAGGTTTCATAATGTTTCCCAGGCTGGTCTCAAATTCCTGAGCTCAGGCAATTAGCCTTCCCAGGCCTCCCAAAATGCTCGGATTACAGGCATGGGCCACCATGCCCAGCCCTTATCAAGTTTAAATTGTATTTGTTTACTTATATTTTCTTCTTTTGTTATTTACTTATATATTTGTCTTGTTGGATTGAATTATAAGGTTTAGAGTGAATTTCTTAGTCTTGATTCTGCAGTCCAACAGACTGTTTGTTATGATTTCACTTCTTTTCCATTTGCTGAGGAGTATTTTACTTCCGATTATGTGATTGATTTTAAAGTGCCATGTAGTGATGAGAAGAATGTATATTCCATTGTTTTGTGGTCAAGAGTTCTGTAGTTATCTACCAGGTCCATTTGATCCAGTGCTGAGTTCAGGTCCTAAATATCTTTGTTAATTTTCTGTCTTGATGCTCTAATATTGTCAGTGGGGTATTAAAGTCTCCCACTGTTATTAAGTGGGAGTCTAAGTATCTTTGAAGGTCTCTAAGAACTTGTCTTACAAATCTGGGTGCTCCTGTGTTGAGTGCATATATATTTAGGATAGTTAGCTCTTCTTATTGAATTGAACCCTTTTCCGTTATATAATGCCCTTCTTTGTCTTTTTTGATCTTTGTTGGTGTAAAGTCTATGTTGTCAGAAATTAAGATTACAACCCCTGCTTTTTTCTTTTTTTTTCCATTTGCTTGGCAGATTTTCCCTCATCCCTTTATTTTGAGCCTGTCTGTGTCATTGCATGTGAGATGGGTCTCTTGAAGACAGCCTACCAATCGATCTTGGTTTTTATCAAGTTTGCCATACTGTGTCTTTTAATTGGGCCATTTAGCCCATTTACATTTAAGGTTAGTATTGTTATGTGTGGATTTGATCCTGTCATCATGATGTTAGCTATTTATTTTGCAGACTTGTTTATATGATTGCTTTATAGTGTCATTAGTCTGTGTACTTCAGTGTGTTCTGTAGTGGCTGGTAATGGTTTTTCCTTTCTATATTTAGTACTTTCTTCAGGAGCTCTTATAAGGCAGGTCCGGTGGTAACAAATTCACTCGGCATTTGCTTGTCTGAAAAGGATCTTATTTCTCCTTCACTTATGGAGCTTAGTTTGGCCAAATGTAAAATTATGAGTTGGAATTTCTTTTCTTTAAAAATGTTGAGGGCTGGGTGTGATGGCTCATGCCTGTAATGCCAGCACTTTGGGAGGCCAAGGTGAGTGGATCATGAGGTCAGGAGATCGAGACCATCCTGGCTGGGCATGGTGGAGGGCACCTATAAGCCTAGCTACTCAGGAGGCTGAGGCAGGGAATCACTTGAACCCAGGAGACGGAGGTTGCAGTGAGCTAAGATAGTGCCACGGCACTCCAGCCCAGCGACAGAGCAAGACTCCATCTCAAAAGAAAAAAAAAAGGAATGTTGAGTATTGGCCCCCAGTCTCTTCTGGCTTGTAGGGTTTCCACTGTGAGGTCCACTGTTAGTCTGATGGGCCATGTTTCCCAGACTGGTCTTGAACTCCTGGGTTCAAATGATCCAACTATGTTGGCCTCCCAAAGTATTGGGATTACAAGTGTGAGCCATTGTGCCTGGCCAATATTATGAAGTTTCATAAAGGTTCCAACACAGTTTCCTGTGCATCACAGACAGGTGCTAACTAAATATTGTTGAGTAATCAAATCCTATATAATACAGAAGAGGAAGGTGAGAAACCCTAGAATTTAAAAACAAAATTCTTTTTTTTTTTTTTAGAGACAAAGTCTCACTTTGTCACCCAGGCTGGCATGATCTTGGCTCACTGCAACCTCCACCACCCAGGTTCAAGCAATTTTCCTGCCTCGGCCTTCTGAGTACCTAGGACTATAGGCGCATGATGCCATGCCCAGCTAATTTTTTTTGTATTTTAGTAGAGATGGGATTTCACTGTGTTGCCCAGGCTGGTCTCAAACTCCTGAGCTCAGGCAATATGCCCACCTCGGCCTCCCAAAGTGCTAGGATTACAGGCATGAGCCACCACACCCAGCCCAAAATGCTTTTCATAAATACTCTATCCTACCACGTAATGCACTAGGGATACAGAGAATCCTGTAATCATTTATTCAACAAATGAATAACCAAATAATCTGTTTTTGAACACCTCCAGTGATTGAAACTTAATATTGCCCAAGACAGCCCTACTGTTCTAAACTGTTATTATTATTAGATACACCTCTGCTTTTCTACACCTCTATTTGCTATATCCTCTGAGGCTATACAGAAGTCTCAAATTCCTGAGCTCAAGCAATTAGCCTAGGATCCTCCATGAATATCTTTCATATATGTCAGGCCATCATGTCTTCCATGTCTTTGCTATCTAGGCCAGATGTCTCCAACCCTTTTAGCAGTCCTTCAAATTATAGTTTTAATCTATTCCAGCTGCCCTCCTTCAAATATACACTTGTTCATCACTGTGTCTTTTAAAATGTAATACTCAAAACTGAACAAAATGTTCTGGGCATGATGTCATCAGGGCAAAGTAGAGGAAGAAGTATTGTCACTTTTATTCTGCCCATTACAGTTCTATCAACACACACCACATTAGATTTTTACAGCCACATTAAACTGTTGACTCATATTAAAATTATAATAAACTAAAATCCACATTCTCTAATGATCTAATGTAAGATACTGCATGTGTTAACTTAAACTTGGCTTGATCCATGGGGAATTTGATAGAACTTCCTCATCTTAAATATCCTTGCTAGATTTTAATTCTTGAGATCCTTTTAGTTCCATCTTTATTATTCAGTACATCTCCCATCTCCCATTCTCTATTATTCAGTACATCTCTCTCTCTTTTTTTTTTTTTTTAGATTTAGTCTTGCTCTGTTGCCCAGGCTGGAGTGCAGCAGTGCAATCTTGGCTCAACGTAACCTCTTCCCCGGGTTCAAGCGATTTTTCTGCCTCAGCCTCCCAAGTAGCTGGGACTACAGGCACACACTGCCACACCCAGCTAATTTTTGTATTTTCAGTAGAGACGGGGGTTTAACGGTGTTAGCCAGGATAGTCTCGATCTGCTGACCTCGTGATCTGCCCACCTTGGTCTCCCAAAGTGCTGGGATTGCAGGCGTGAGCCATCACACCCAGCCCTCCTATTTTCAAAGCAATATGAAAGGTTCTGAAAAGACTATAAAAGTAGAGTGTTCCAAGTAACTAATAACTGGTTGAGTCCGTAAATCCTTTAGGAGTTCAGAAGAGAGAGATCATTCAGTGGGGAAGTCAGAGATTAGTGCTAGGAAGTAATGATAATCTTCCAATTGGTTTAGTTTTACAACATTATTACTCTTCACCGTCCCAGATACAGATAATTGATGATTTTGAGAAGCATGGAATCATCAAGGAAATGGGTATAAAAATGACCAAAAAGGATGTACTGTACACAAACAGAAGCCTACCGTATTATTGTGTACATAAATAGGAGATATAGAGATGAAAGGCAAAGTCCCTGTCCTCAAGAAGCCTTTGTTTATTTTTTGAGACAGAGTCTCACTCTGTTGCCCAGGCTGGAGTGCACTGGCATGATCTTCGCTTACTGCAACCTCTGCCTCCCTGGTTCAAGAGATTCTCCTGCTTCAGCTTCCTGAATAGCTGGGATTACAGGTGTCTGCCACCATGCCTGGCTACTTTTTGTATTTTTAGTAGAGACAGAATTTCACCATATTGGCCAGGCTAGTCTCAAACTCCCAAACTCAGGTGATCCACCTGCCTCAGCCTCTCAAAGTGCTGGGATTACAGATGTGAGCCACTGCAACTGGCCTTTTTTTTTTTTTTTTTTTGGCAGAGCAGGCTGTAGTGCAGTGGCACAAATATAGCTCACTGCAGTCTCAATCGCCTGGGCTCAAGCGATCTTCCCACCTCCTACTTTCCCTCAAGTAGCTAGGACTATAGGCATGTGCACCATGCCTTGCAAATTTTTTATTTTCTGTAGGTACGGGGTCTTGCTATGCTGCCCATGTTGGTCTTGAATGCCTGGAATCAACTGATACTCCTACCTTGATCACTCAAAGTAGTGGAATTACAGGCATGAGCCACCATGCCTGACCAAGGAGCCTACAGACTTTGGGAGGCTGAGGCAGGTGGATCACCTAAGGTCAGGAGTTCGAGATCAGCCTGGCTAACATGGTGAAATCCCTTCTCTACTAAAAATACAAAAATTAGCTTGGCAGGCATGGTGGCGCATGCCTACAATTCCAGCCACTCAGGAGGCTGAGGCAGGAGAATCACTTGAACTCGGGAGGCGGAGGTTGCAGTGAGCTGAGATTCAGCCACTGCACTCCAGCGTTGGCAAGAGAGTGAGACTCTGTCTCAAAAACAAAACAAAACAAGGTAAATAAAAATTGCTACATAGTGAGATATACGTAGCAATAGAAATATGTTCCTATTAAAAACATTTTGGGGCCGGGTACAGTGGCTGACACCTGTAATCCCAGCACTTTGGGAGACTGAGGCAGGTAGATCACTTGAGGTCAGGAGTTTGAGACCAGCCTGGCCAACATGGTGAAACCCTGTCTCTACTAAAAATACAAAAATTAGCTGGGCGTGGTGGTATATGCCTGTTATTCCAGCTACTCGGGAGGCTGAGGCAGGAGAATCACTTGAACCCAGGAGGCACAGATTTCAGTGACCCAAGATCACATCATTCCACTCCAGCCTGAATGACAGAGTAATACTCTATTGAAACAAAAAAAAAATTGGAAATGAGAGTAAAAGTAAAGTTTTCAAAGTACAAATAGCTCAGAAGATGGAAGATGATTATCCATGGTGAGGGAGGGAGGGAAGACAGAATGGTAAAGCTTTGGCTAAAAGATGGCATATTTGGCTGGGCACAATAATATGATTGTAATCCTGTATGCCTATAATTATACCTATAATCCTAGCACTGTGGGAAACCGAGGTGGGAGGATCGCTTGAGGCCAGAAGTTTTTTTGTTTGTTTGTTTTACCAGGAACACGTGCATTTTATTGAACGCCATTGTAGAAAAGTGTGTGAGGATTAAGGGCTGATACAGGACTCCGCTCGGGGACAGGGCAAGGAATGGAAGGTGGAGTACATGGGAAACAGGTCACGGGCAGAACCCCTGGCCTGGATGATTCCTCTTGATCTGTCAATAGACTTGCAAGATCAGTATTGGGATGATGATAAGCAGAATGGTCATGATGATGCTCAAAATCAGGGCCCAGATGTTCAGGCACTTGGTGGTGGAGGCGTAGGCCTGGGCCCCTATCAGGTCGCCGACCATCTTCCTGTCCCTAGACTTCACAGAGTAGGCAAACACTATGAAGCCCAGGCAGCAGGAGTTCATGAAGAGGATGTTGAACAGGGACCAGACGACGTGGTTGGGCACAGACAGGGAAGCAGGGTTATGGGTCACCCTCAGCACATCCACCTCGTGCTCCTCCTTCAGCATCTCATGGTTGGGGGAACGGTCAGTGTTGATGGGAGTGAAGAAGGTTTAGATAGTGTGGTTCATAGTGTCCAGGGAAGACCAGCCGTGGTCAGGTTGCTGGGATGGTTCTCAGAGGGCCCTCCCTTTCCCCACTAGTTTCGATTTCTCAGCCACTTCCTTTTCCTGGCATTCATCTGAGGCCAGAAGTTTGAGATCAGCCTAGGTAACAAAGCTTTGTAACATAACATAGCTAGGTAACCCTCTCTCCACAGAAAAAAAAAATAGCTGGGTGTGGTGGTTTATGCCTATAGTCCCAGCTACTTGGGAGGTTGAGGCAGGAGGGTCACTTGAGTCCAGGAGTTTGATGTTGCCGTGAGCTATGTTCATGCCATTGTATTCCAGCCTGAGCAAGACCCTGTCTCGCTGTCTCAAACAAAGCAAAACAAAACAAAACAAACAAAACAAAGGTATATTTAAGGGGTGGGGAGAAAACAGGGTAAAGGGAGAACATGAGCTAAAACCTGAAGTCATGAAGCTGTGTGTCCTGGGAAAACTCTGACCAGTTCATTATTGCCAGAATATAAAATATTTTGGAAGTGGGGGACTAAAAGCCTGGAATACAGGCAGACTAAATTATGAAAAGTTCTGTAAATCATGCTGAGGAGCAAGATTTTATGCTATGATAGAAATTCAGTGAAAAGTTTTAGGCAGGAGCAGATACGATTAGGATCATATTTTACAAGGATGACTTTGACAATAATATAGCAGTTGGCTAGGAGTGGGCAGCACTGGCATTAGGGAAACAAGTTAAGATGTTATTACTACAGTTCCTATGAGAGAAGATAAAAGATGACGGCCTAAACTAAGGCAGTGGAATAAGAACTGAGAATAGGGAATAAGTTTCAGACATATTTAGGAGGTAAAATCAATAATGACAGATGAGATGTTTGGGGAGGTGACGGTGAGAGAAAGAAGCAACATTTTTTTTTTTCTTTTTGATACAGAGTCTCCCTCTGTCGCCCAGGCTGGAACAGTGGCACAATCTCAGCTCACTGCAACCTCTACCACCTGGGTTCGAGCAATTCTGGTGCGTCAGCCTCCCAAGTAGCGGGGGTTACAGGTGTGTGTCATCACATCCAGCTAATTTGTATTTTTGGTAGGGATGGGGTTTTACCATGTTGGTCAGGCGGGTCTCAAACTCTTGGCCTTAAGTGATCTGCCAGCCTTGGCCTCCCAAATTGCTGGGATTACACTACACCTGGCTGAGAAGCAAATTTGCCTGTTTATTCCTAGATTTCAGCTGGATAAATGGGTGGGTGGTTATGTCATTATCAAAGGAGGGAAGATAAGAGAAGAAACAGAGTTGGCAAATTATTTGGTTCCAGACTGATTTTTTTCAGATGTCTGTAAGGTATCTAGGTGAAAATTCCTTTACAAACTGCAGACTGTAATAATTTAATAAAGTCTGGGACTTAGTTGAAATGTTTTGCTAAAGATGTGAGTAGTTACTAAAATTGATGAGATAAGCCAGAAGACGACGATACAGAGCTATGCTGTGCAGTGTGGTAGGCACCAGCCACATGTGGCCATTTTCTTTTTTCTTTTTTTGAGACAAAGTTTCGCTCTTGTTGCCCATGCTGGAGTGCAATGGTGCGATCTTGGCTCACTGCAACCTCTGCCTCCCAGGTTCAAGCGATTCTCTTGCCTCAGACTCCCAAGTAGCTGGGATTACAGGAATGCACCACCACGCCCAGGTAATTTTGTATTTTTAGTAGAGATGAGTTTTCTCCATGTTGGTCAGGCTGGTCTCGAACTCCTGATCTCAGGTGATCCACCTGCCTCGGCCTCCCAAAGTGTTGGGATTACAGGTGTGAGCCACTGCACTCGGCCCATTTTATTTTTTGTAACAGCTTCATTCAGATGTAATTCACATACCATAAAATTCACCTATTTAAAGTGTACAATAGTTCAATCATCACCACAATTAGTTCTAGAGCATTTTATCATCCCCTAAAGAAACTTTGTACCCTTTGGCAGTCACTTCCCATTTCTCCTCAACCCTTAAAATATTTTTAAAAACTGCTTAAGGGTATAGATGACTTGACCCCTACCTGCATCCCTAACCTCATTTCTTTTTTCTTTTTTAATAATTTTTAATACCCAAGTTCTGCCTTAGGATCTATCCCAACCTCATTTGATAACACTCTTCCTCTTGCTCATTTTACTTTAGCTACTGTGGCTTCCTTTAAATCCTTTTTCTGTCTTCTCAGAGATGTTGTGTTTGCTATTTCCACTAGAAATCTCAGCTGCTAGCCTGCCTGACCAGACATCATCGCTACGAAAAAGATACTCCTATTTTATCTAGAGATGATCCTTTCAGCCCTTTCACCCCACCCTAGTTGCTTTCTAGCTCATCTTCCTGATTCATAGCATTTACCACAATCTAAAATAATTTTATTTACTTATTATCTATCTTGTTTCACACATGCTCAACAAAGGAACAGACTTATGGTCACTGTTACCTCTACTGTTGAATGTTCAGTACCTGGCTGGGCGCTATGGCCCACACCTGTAATTCCAGCACTTTGGGAGGCCGAGGCAAGTGGATCACCTGTGATCAGGAGTTTGAGAGCAGCCTGGCCAACATGTTGAAACCCAATCTCTACTAAAAGTACAATTAGTCGGGTGTTATAGCAGGCACCTGTAATCTCAGCTACTCAGGAGGCTGAGACAGGAGAATCACTTGAACCTGGGAGGTGGAAGTTGCAGTGAGCTGAAATTGTGCCATTGCACTCCAGCCTGGGCAACAAGCGTGAAACCCTGTCTCAAAAAACAAACAAACAAACAAAAAAAAAGACAAAAAGAATGTTCTGTACCTAATACATAGTAGGTGCTCAATAAATATTTGTTCAATAAATGGAGGCCATGGTAAGAGAAAAAATAGTGTTTTAGGTGAACTTTAAATGGTCGAGCATGGCTGCAGTATAGGTTAGGGCCAGAGTTGATGCTGGAGAAGGAAGAAGACATTAAGAGCTACATATATAATTATAAGGAGCTTGCATTTTATTGTGAAGGCAAAGAAAAGCCATAAATCATTTTGAGTACGAGGAATGGCATTACATTTGATTTTTAAAAATTACTTTGGGCCTGGTGTGGTAACTCATGCTTGCAATCACAGCATTTTGGGAGGCTAGGGTGGGCAGATCCCTTAAGCCCAGGAGTTTGAGACCAGCCTGTGCAACATGGTGAAACCCCATCTCTACAAAAAATATACCAAAATTAGCCAGGAGTTATTACACACACCTGTAGTCTCAGCTACTTGAGGAGCTGAGGCAGGAGAATTCCTTAAGCCCAGGTCAAGGCTGCAGTGAGCTGTGAGCACACCACTGCACTCTAGCATGGGCCACAGAGTGAGACTCTACCTCAAAAAAA
>NW_016107357.1:3371841-3373605 GCF_001604975.1 Cebus imitator
ATTCTCCTGCCTCAGCCTCCTGAGTAGCTGGGATTACAAGCACACGCCACCATGCCCAGCTAATTTTTTGTATTTTTAGTAGACACGGGGAAAACCCCATCTCTTAAAAAAAAAAACAAAAAATCTCTCTGGAGATGATGTGATAAATGGATTAGAGAGAAACAGATGGGATACAGTGGAGGCAGAAAGATTAGTCAAGAAGACACTGCAGGTATCTAGGGGAGAAATAATGACGTATAAGGGAATAAATTAATGTAATTACTGTAGAGGCAGTAGTAATGGAGAGAGGATGTAGGCTCCCACATATCTCACTTACGTAAGTTTGGTTTTCATATAGGAACCCGAAGAAAATACCTTGAAAATTTTTCTCTTGTTATACTTAGATTCTTTAAAAATTAGGTTTAGTTCAATCTTTACAGATAGAGAACTCCATTCATAGAGGGAAACAGATGGACTCAGGTGATAATCTTCTGAACTGGCCAATTGTCAAGATCACCTCGTGGGTTTGTAAAATAATTTCAGGAGGGTGGGCCAGAGTGAAGTGAAGCAGGAGTGGCCAAGGGAAATGGATCTCTCGAACTCCGAATGGAGAAGGAAGAAGTTTATTCGGCCGGGGAGCCTGAGCGATAATTTGTCCAAATCTCAGCTTGTCTAACAAAGGAAGGTTCCGCCTTTATATAGGCTTATACTTTAGATATTACACGTGGAAGAATCTTGGGTTTACAGTCTTAGAAATCACATATGAAAATGGTTTTGGTTTACAGCTTCAGGAATCACGTATGAAAGGGTTCTGGTTTACAGTTTTAGGACTCAAAATCACACATGAAAAGGGCTTTGGTTTACAGCTTCAGGAATCATATATGAAAGGGTTCTGGTTTACCGTTTTTTGGACTCACATGTGAAAAGGTTTCAGTTTACAGTTTCAGGAATCACATATGAAAGGGTTCTGGCTTACAGTTTTAGGACTCACATGTGAAAAGGTTTCGGGTTTGATCTTGTTTTAAGTGAAGACAGTGTTTTCCGGAGTTTCCCCAAGACGGAGCCTGCCACCTACAGGAGGGGGAAACAGGAGGAGCCAGTCGGTCAGCCTTTTCTTCTATTGAAAATGCAGTGTGGCTGGGCGTGGTGGCTCATGCCTGTAATCCCAGCACTTTGGGAGGCCGAGGCGGGTGGATCACGAGGTCAACAGATCAAGACCATCCTGGTCAACATGGTGAAACCCAGTCTCTACTAAAACTACAAAAAATTAGCTGGGCATGGTGGCGCGTGCCTGTAATCGCAGCTACTCGGGAGGCTGAGGCAGGAGAATTGCCTGAACCCAGGAGGCAGAGGTTGCGATGAGCCGAGATCGCGCCATTGCACTCCAGTCTGGGTAACAAGGGCGAAACTCCGTCTCAAAAAAAAAAAAAAGAAAATGCAGTGTGATAGTCAAAGGGGAAGTTGATCTCAAATGCCTGGGTCTCCTTCCTCAGAAGAACTATTTAGACATAATAATTCAGATATCTCCGTAAGGCATCTAAGTAGGTTTTGGGGTATATAGATCCAGAGTTTGAGAGTTTTAAGCTAAAGATTTTGGATTAATGAGCAAAGGGTACCACAAAAGCCACACAAGTGGATTAGATCATCTGGTGAGCAAGGAAAGCATATGCCAGGTGCAGTGGCCCACCCTATAATCTCAGCACTTTGGGAGACTAAGCGGGGAGGGTTGCTTGGGCCCAGGAGTTCAAGACCAGCCTGGGCTATGTAGCAAGACATCACCTCTAC
>NW_016107357.1:3374110-3377638 GCF_001604975.1 Cebus imitator
CAATGGCATGATCTCAGCTCATTGCAACCTCTGCCTCTCAGTTTCAAGCAATCCTCCTGCCTCAGCCCCACTAGTAGCTGGAATTACAGGCAAGCGCCAACATGCCCGGCTAATTTTTGTATTTTTTTAGTAGAGATTGGGTTTAACCATGTTGGCCAGGCTGGTCTCAAACTCCCAACCTCAGGTGATCTGCCCACCTCAGCCTCCCAAAGTGCTGATATTATAGGCGTGAGCCACCACGCCTGGCCTGTGAATTCTGCATTTTCAAAAAATCTTCCTAGATGATTCTGATAGGCATTTGGGTTTGGGAACTGTTAAATAATTAACTTTTTTTTTTCCTTACAGAGTCTCACTCTGTTGCCCAGGCTGGAGTGCAGTGGGATGATCTTGGTTCACTGCAACCTCTGCCTCCCAGGTTCAAGCAATTCTCCTGCCTCAGCCTCCTGAGTAGCTGGGATTACAGGTGCACACCACTACGCCTGGCTAATTTTTTATTTTTTTAGTAGAGATGGGGTTTCACCATGTTGGTCAGGCTGGTCCTGAACTCCTGACCTCATGATCTACCCGCCTTAGCCTCCCAAAGTGCTGGGATTACAGGCATGAGCCACTGCGCCAGGCCTGGGAACTGTTAATTTAAACCACTTATTTGATTTGAAAAGAGAGAAGTTTAATTAAAAGCAATGGACAGAGACCTAAAAATTAAAACCTAGGTATATTATCAGAATAATTTTGATAGTTTATTATCTCTCATTGGAAGGAACAGAAATAAGTACTCAGCTTTCCACAATTAAGCTTTATAATGATGCCATAAAAATAAACTAGGCCAGCCACGGTAGCTCATGCCTGTAATCCCAGCACCTTGGGAGGCCAAGGTGGGCGGATCACGAGGTCAGGAGTTTAAGCCCAGCCTGACCAGTGTGGTGAAACCTTGATACCAAAAATACAAAACTTAGCTGGGTGTGATGGCACACACCTGTAATCCCAGCTACACGGGAGGCTGAGGCTGAAGAATCGCTTGAACCTGGGAGGCGGAAGTTGCAGTGAGCCGAGATCACACCACCGCACTCCAGCCTGGGCGAAAGAGCATGACTCCATCTCAAAATAAATAAATAAATAAACAAATAAACTAATCCCCAAAGTAGAGAATTTATAATTTTCAAACACTTTTTTAAAAAGCTGGTGAATAACAAAGAGCTAGGATTAAATATTTTTAAAAAATCTTTTCTCATAAATCTGTTTCATCAGCATATATAATAACATATGTATTCTTAATTGAAGTAGAAACATGTTTTAAATTACTGGGAAAAACAAGAGTGAGGTTCCAGGAACAATTGTGCCCTAAAGAAATCTGGTTTAAAAGATAGGAATGCTGATTGAACAATTGACCTGAATTGTCAATTGGAACTAAACCTTTTTCTCTTTTCTCCACCTAAATAGAGGAAAACAAATATAACATATTGAGTTTATAAATTCTCCAGACATCAAAATTGGTCTGGTTGATAAATCAAGTGAAATTATTTAATTCTATTTTCTATTCCTAAATATAATAACTAAATATAAATCACTGCTTAACAATGAATAAAGGTCAAACTCTAATTCTATCCAATTAGTTTTAAAATGCATTATTTTGAGAACTAAGTCTTTCTCGTAGCTAAGTAAATGAAACTTTTGGTCCTTTCTGGTGTTTTTTTTTTTTTTTTTTTTTTTTTTTTTTTTTTTTTTTTTTTTTTTTTTTTTTTTTTTTTTTTTTTTTTGCTGCGTCACCCAGTCTGGAGTGCAGTGGTGCACTCTTAGCTCACTGCAATGTCTGCCTCCTGGGCTCACGCGATTCTCCTGCCTCAGCCTCCCAAGTAGCTGGGACTATAGGCGCATACCAGGACACCCAGCTAATTTGTATTTTTGTAGAGATGGGGTCTCACTATGTTGCTGAGGCTGGTCTCAAATTCCTGAGCTTAAGCAATCTATCCGCCTCGGCCTCCCAAAGTGCTGGGATTACAGGCATGAGCCACCGTGCCCAGCCAAATGAAACTTTCTTTTAAGGAACAAGTGCATTTTTAACAGATTCTGGAACTCGGCTTGCATAGTAGTCATAATTTCTCAGTGTGGCCAGGACTCCTGCAGAGTTCATATGCTTCACATCCTTGTGGTACTGAAGAACATTCCCATGGATATCAGTTAGCTTGCCTATAGAAAAACATCAATCAATCAATCAAAGTTAGTGGCTAATTGGATTGTGGCTTTTCTAGTTATTACTAAGTGCCTTTTGCTTTCTTATCCAATAGTAGCCAATAAATTCTGGATAAAATAAGATAATGAGTGTCCATAAAGGTTAAGTTTTAATTCACTTGAAATTTAAGACTATAGAACAATTGTAACTAACTAAAGGATATAAAATTCTTTTTTCTCTGATTAAGATTAATTTTATTTAGCATTTTCAATCTGTATTTTTTGTTATCAATTTCTCTACTACTGAGGTATTACTTTTTCTTTTGATAATACTCCATCATCACTACTCCCATTTCCAAAAATGTTTTTCTTCACTCTAAATTATTTAATATTAATAATTTAATTGGTAAAAGATTAAAGGATATTAAAAAAATGTAATTCTATTATATTGCAGTCTCATTTCACATCCCAGTAAGAATCGACTGTGAAGAAGTACAATTTAACATCCTTGTCATATAATATGCTAAGCTGTTGATAAAATAATATATTAGGAGAAATAAAAAATAAAGTGTTTTGTTTATTGCCATTTTTAAATCTGACAGGGATTTTAAAAGGCACTGCTTACTAAGGGTAGATGTGAACTGATGTCTATTGAAAATTGAAAAATTACCTTACTATGTATTTATTTGCAATGTATTTTCAGTCAGATTAAAAAAAAATTCTAACTGTATGATCTTTAAAGCCAGTACTGAGATATTCACCAATATTGGCTTAAAAGAGACTAAGTGAGGTGACACTAATGATGATGGACAGTTTGCTTTACAAGAAAAAAACCCCTAAAAACATTTAAACCATAAATAGGCTGGGCACAGTGGCTCATGCCTGGAATCCCAGGACTTTGGGAGGCTAAGGTGGGAGGATTGCTTGAGTCTATGAGTTTAACACTAGCTTGGGCAATGTGACAAAACACCATTGCTACAAAAAATACCAAAATTAGCCAGGCATAGTGGCACATGCCTGTAGTCCCAGCTACCTGGAGGGGTAAGATGGGAGGATAGCTTGAGCTGGGGAGTTCAAGGCTGCAGTGAGCCATGATCACGACACTGCTTTCCAGCCTGGACAAGAGAGACCCTGTGTCAAAAAAAAAAATAATAATAAAATAAAATAAAAAAGCCTATAGGCCAGATGCAGTGGCCTATGCCTGTAATCCCAGCACTTTGGGAGGCCGAGGCAGGCAGATCAGCTTAGGCATGCAGTTTGAGCCCAGCCTGGCCAACATGGTGAAACCCGTCTCTACTAAAAATACAAAAAATTAGCTGGGCATGGTGGCATGCACCTGTAGTCCCAGCTACTTGGGAGGCT
>NW_016107357.1:3377818-3381997 GCF_001604975.1 Cebus imitator
AAAAAAAAAAAAAAAAAGGCCATAAATAAGGCCTAAATTAAATTAACTGTATACAGATCAAAGTTTGAAAAAAGAGACTATAACTGAAGTAAAACTTGCTGAAAATCTACTCTCTCATCCATCTGTCATATGAGGGGTTTGGACTGAATAATCTCTAAGCTTCCTTCCAGCTTTTATATCATAAGGGTCTAACTAAAATAATATTACTGAAATATTATGTTTTAGCATGATATAATTGCATAACAACTATGAATTTCCCAAAATGAAACAGACTAACCTCCCACAGCATGTAAAATAACTTCTGGAGCACAAGTATCCCACTTCTTACATCCAGGACTTGCAAATACATAAGCAGAGGCTTTGCCTTCAATCAGCTGAATAATCTGTAAGGGTAAAAATAAGAACTATCCTTTGATAATTGAAAGAATAATAGAAAGTCATGAAAAGATTGAGGTACAGATAAGAAAAACTGCTTGTTTCTATCATGGATATTTAATCGGTTCCTCTATTAAACTTAGGTTAAAGCCTTTAGCAGATTTAAATTATACCATAATTATGAAGAAATACAGAGAATAAATGCATAATAATATAGTGATATGGAGAAAATATAATGGTCAAAAAAGCTACAAAGAGGATATATGAACTATTTCTATATTCCAAGTTACATAAAATAACATGTTCCTTTTATTCATTTTTTTAGTGTAAAAGCAATTACATTTATTGCAGAATTAAAGTTTTTTTAAACATCTAAAAAATTGACCATTATTAGAGGCTGCTCTCGGTGGCTCACTCCTATAATCCCAGAACTTTGGGAGGCTGAGGCAACTGGATCACTTGCAGTCAGGAGTTTGAGATCAGCCTGGCCAACATAGCGAAACACCATCTCTACTAAAACTATAAAAAATTAGCTGGGTGTGGTGGTACACACCTGTAATCCCAGCTACTTGGAAGGCTGGGGCATGAGAATTGCTTGAACCTGGGAAGTGGAGGTTGCAGTGAGCCAGGATCTTGCCATTGCACTCCAGCTTAGGCAATGAGAGCAAGACTTCATCTCAAACGAACGACAAAAACCCTTCTGTTTCTTTTTCTTTTTTTTGAGATGGAGTTTCACTCTTATTGCCCAGGCTGGAGTGCAATGGTGCGATCTTGGCTCACTACAACATCTGCCTTCCAGGTTCAAGCAATTCTCCTGTCTCAGCCTCTCGAGTCACTGGGATTATAGGCATGTGCCACCACACCAGGCTAATTTTGTATTTTCAGCAGAGATGGGGTTTCTCCATGTTGGTCAGGCTGGTCTTGAACTGCTGACCTCAGGTGATCCACCCACCTTGGCTTTCCAAAATGATGGGATTATAGGCATGAGCCACTGTGTCCGGCCCCCTTTAGTTTCTTAAACTCCCATTTTTCATTATTGTTAGTAAATGCCTTTAGAAAACCTAAAAATAATTACTTCTAATGCATAGGTGAGGACAAATAAATTCCATTCAATTCATTAAACGTGTATTACCTTCCCTGTGCTACACACACGTGTGAAATACAAACGTATCAGGCAGTACAATATATGTAGTTCCATATCACTAGAGCTGAAGTATGAGTTGGATGATGGGAAATGAGGCTTGGGAGGGTCCAAGGACCAAGATATAGAAGGCCTTACAATTCTTGCTAATAGGCTTCTATTTTAAATTGTGATGGGGAGTCATCTGAGGATTTGGGCCATAGGAGTAGTTTTGCATTTTTAATTGGAAGACTGGATTGAACAGGCAGACCACTTTGGAAGCTATTGGAACAGCTGGGTGAGGGATGATGATAAGTTTCAACTATAGTAGCAATTGATATGGACAAGAGGAGACATTAGAAGTATTCAAGAAGATATGTAAGTAGGACCAGATTGATAGGATGTGAGGGAGGAATGAAGGAGTCTAGGATGACTTTCAAGTATTTGGCTGGATCAGTTAGCAAAATGGTGGTGCCATTAGCCAAATAGTAAAACAGAGAAAGGAACACTTCCAGAGGTGGGTAGAAAGAGGATGAACTCAAATTGGACACGCTGAATTTGAGATACCTGAGGGATGTCATAATGATGATATCCAGGGGACAATCAGATGAGAAGAGATCAGGGCTAGGGATGTAGATCAAATTGTGTCCCATTTCATAATTCTCTCAGCAGGTTGGAAACCTGGATGAATGGGGGAAATAGATAGGAAGTGGGCAGGCAGGCCTGAGCTTAAGGCTCCAGAAGGTCTAGGAAATAATCTAAGAGGGTCCTTGGGAAAATAAGGTCTTTGGCAAGAAGCATGAGTCTTATCCTGATGACTTTTATTAACACTGAACTCTCTCAGATAAAAAAATAAAAAAAAAAACTTGACTTAAATTTATTTTTAAAATTTAAATACTGCTGAAATGTACAAATTATAATCCTTACTCCCATCTCTTTAAACTCTTATTTGATGTCTTTAAAAGTTCAGTATTTCAACAATTCACTTGCATTTCAGAGCGGATGACAGACCTTTTTCATACCTTATTTCCTGCTCCTCCTACTCGCAGCACATCGTCGGGGTTCATGGCAGTAACACAGTCAGTAACCAACTTGTTGCTATGGGATCGGGTAGTTGTGATAATGTGTTTCCCAGCAGGGACTTCTTTCAGCTGAAACCCAAAGGCACCTAAACCTAAAACTCCCCAGATTGTCCTCCCCAACACAGCATCTGGTCCCGCCTATGTAAACAAGTGAAACAACAAAACTTGTGATTATTTGGAGAAGAATGTTAGCCATAGATGGAATATTTCATATTAGCATCATGATTAAAAAAATAAAAACACAATAATTTTATAAAGTACAAGAACAGTATCACTGACAAAGAATTTTTCCTGAGAGAATCTACCAATTATTATGATTATTGTTCTGGTTAATAGTTTCAAAGAACGTTTGGTTTGCCCATTCTGAAAGTAAGGGAAATAGAGAAAAGAAAAAAAAGAAAAAAAAAGAATGTTTGGTTATTCCCTGGAATCCTTATAAACTGATTACTGGTTATAATGTATTGAAACATCATAAACTTATTACTGTTTCTCTGAATCATCTAGTGATCTCTTTGTTGTATTTGAAAGTGGCCATTTTCAGAAGGTACTAAGATCCCCAGGAAATGAAATACCAGGCATTGATTACTACTCTTCATTATCCACGAAATATTAAAAAGCATGTTGCTACTGGAATAGGTAATGATGACAATGTATTTTACTGCTATGGAGATAGGGCAACTGAATAGGCCAATACAATATTGATGAAGTAGGTACTGTCATCCTTAAAGATGAGAAAAATGAAATATGGAATAATTAAGTAATCTGGGTAAAGGCTCTAGGAAGTTTATTACCCAAAATTGGCTCATCTGTCTTCAAAGATGGTATTCTTCAACACTAAATTAGACTACCCAAGTTTACTTGCCAAAATGTCGTCAAACACATCATCTTATTTGTTCTACAGCAGTACCCTGGGTGCTTTATTGTGAAATATGCTTGTGTTGCAGGTTGGGTTCCCTGGGAAGCAGGCTCTGAGACAGGTGATATGTTTGTTAGGAAATGCGCTTGGTATCAACACCTGTTGAAGGAGGAGGGCATGCGCAGAGGGAAGAAATAAACTGTGATGCAGGCACAAGAGCTGACCCTATGGGGAGCTGTTCCTATGGTAGCTCTGGAGCTACGACAGCCCTTCAAGGTTGTCCCAAATTGGGATGAAATGGCAGCTCTTTGAACTCCTGCAATAATCAGTCACTGGAAATGGACTGCCTTGGGAAGAGGTGTGGCCCTGGGTGAGATAGCTCTCCGAAGATAGGGCAATCCCAAAAGAGTCTGACGGCAAGTGTGGCAACAAAAGAGCCAAAGAACAGGCACTGGGTGCTCGGTATATGTTAATGTGCTTCTTCCGTTCCCACCTGCATTTACACTACAGGAGAGGCTTGGAATCTGAAAAGTACAGATGGCCTCTATTGCTGAGACTAATTCTATACTCCTAAGAAACCTATTTATTAATGCAGTTATTCTGGAAAGGAAAAAAAAAAAAAGGAAAGGAAAATTAGCTGGCCGTGGTGGTGCGTGCCTGTAATCCCAGCTGCTCAGGAGGCTGAGGCAGGAGAATCGCTTAAACCCGGGAAGCAGAGGTCACAATGAACCAAGATTGTGCCATTG
>NW_016107357.1:3382337-3386526 GCF_001604975.1 Cebus imitator
GAATTGTTTGAACCCAAGAGGAGGAGATTACAGTGAGCCGAGATTGCACCACTGCACTCCAGCCTGGGTAACAGAGCGAGACTTCATCTCAAAATAAATAAATAAACAAATAAAACTGGCTTCAATATAAAACTTGATTGCGTTTCTTCATGCTATTTCCTTTAAGTGCCTACCAATTTCAGTATATGTTGGAAGCAA
This sequence comes from Cebus imitator, assembly GCF_001604975.1. NCBI lineage: Eukaryota > Metazoa > Chordata > Mammalia > Primates > Cebidae > Cebus > Cebus imitator. Next base: position 3,382,536 of record NW_016107357.1, read on the forward strand.
TAATAAAGTTTGAATTGCTAAGTCTTTTCTCTGTCTGAGGAGGGCAATATAAAGTAATACAGTAGCGGTTTGGATTTGAATTTGAATCCCAGCTCTGCTATTTACCACCTGGGTGACCACAGGCAGGTTAATTGCCTCAGTTTCCTCTTTAAAATGGGGACAATAGTTTCCTCAAAGGGCTGTGGTGAGTATTCAATGAAAGGATACATTTGAAACCCTTGAGCCTGGCAGCGTACAGTAAATTCTTAATAAATTTTAGCTATTATGGTGATGATGATTATTTAAAATTGAATCTTTAGCCTGAATACCACCAACACAGCTGAGCAACTTTTCTACTTCCATTTATTGTAATGAGTTTTAAGGCATAAGCAAGAGAAGCAAAAGAAAGGATAAAGAGAGCACACAGAAGGGGAAGTGATACAGAGAGAGGTCATGAAGAGAAGCAGCACAGGAGAAAATGAACTGTATGTGGGTGGGATGCACAGTGACCACCTGGGGTACTATAAGTTGCCTACCTCTTTTCTGCCTGCTAGTGGAGCCAAAACCCTAGCTATTTTTCTCACCTTTGCTTCATTCCTGTGTTCCCTTAACTGCTGCTTTTCATTGTTCTGTGGAAAATGAATACAATTTTTCTAATCTCAGAAAGAAGTGGTAAAAATTATTAACTCCTAAGCACTTAGATTTTTTCTTGATGAAAGGTACCATGCATTACAATGCTTTCTATGAATTAAATGCCCCTTTCTAAAGTAATAGTCTTGCCTGGCATGGTGGCTCAGGCCTGTAATCCCAGCACTTTGGGAGGCTAAGGTGGGCGGTTCACGAGGTCAGGAGTTTGAGACCAGCCTGGCCAATATGATGAAACCTCGTCTCTACTAAAAATGCAAAAAAAAAAAAAAATGAAAAAAAAAAAAAAATTGGTCATGCATGGTGGCGCATGCCTGTAATCACAGCTACTTTGGAGGCTGAGGCAGAAGAATCGCTTGAACCCAGGAGGTGGAGGTTGCAGTGAGCCGAGATCGCACCACTGTACTTCAGCCTGGGTGACACAGTGAGATTCTGTCTCCAAAAAAAAAAAAAAAAAAAAAAAAAAAAAAAAAAAAAGTAATAGTCTTAAAGTTTACATAAAAACCACAAACTTGTGTCTGCATATAACAGTATGAACATTAAAATCATATTTAAAGAATTAATAGACACAAGCAATTTAACCCAAGAGACTTTCTCAATAACATATAACTATTTTGGTAAATCCTAAGAAACACATGACTCGTTAAATAAAATTTATGATCAGATGAACAGCAGAAAAAAAACAAATTTATATTAGAAATAAAGATTAACTCTGCTTTCAACTCAGAGTGGAAAATCAGAACTAATATTGCCCATTCTGATTATTTTGTTCCTGTAAAGTTCTATCAAGGTCTCATTAATATAAATACCTTAACTACTTTATCTCAACAATTTTCTATAAAATGTAATTTAATGGTATATTCTTATTCTTGCTTTGAAATTACACTAGTCTCTTCCTTCTATGGAAGGCAATTTCTCTGATATATAATAGAAAATCAAAGCAGATTACTAGAGACAAGAGAAAAGAGGGCACGAGCATAATAAGTTCTGTTACGAATGTGGACTGTAATTCAGGCACTATGCAACATTACCTGGAAAACAACATGGCTAGCATCTTTCCTTGGTTGAAATGGTTCATTTCTCTAATGTGCTTCAAGAACCAATCGTAAATCAGGTGTCTTGATGCCCAAGTTAATCAAGAACCATATCAGTAATTCTCTAACATTTGTATTTGAATTATAAGGAATTAATTTAAAAATAGATAATGCATACAGTATATCTGTGTATATACACATACGTATATTTACATGCCCAGTACCAATGCCACCAGAGATTTTGATTCAATAGGTCTCGGGAATGGCCTGGGAATCCATATTTTAAAAAGTTTCTCAACAGTTAATAGCATAGCTAAAAAACGTTGAAGATAATAAATAAAATTTTAAAAGTGAAAAGTTCCCCAGATGATTGCATGTGCAACCAAGCTAAAAACTACTCACTTAGATAACATGAAGAATCATATAACACTATAATTATTTATCTAATGAAATAACTTTGTATCACTTGTAGTAATACCTCATAGTTGTAATATGGCTGGTTAATAATTCCTGCTATGGCTTTTCCTTCGTAAGCAATTCCAATAAGAACTGTTACATTATCAAGTAGACCTGTAAAGAAGAAATAAATGTCAATTATATAACTTGCTCATGTTATGACTCATCATTATTACATCAATTGCTCAAAGTTATTTTTGCAGTTAAGCAGTTCACAGATGAGGGGAGAGTGAGTGAGACGGGCATGGGATGGTGGAGGTGGCAGAGCACGAGCTACACAGCTGTGCTGGTTATCATTTTTCTACCCCATTAAAGCTGGGGGTTCAGTACAGGTTTCCCTTTGGTAACAATGGTTTACTATATTAGTTATTCTCGTCTGGGAGACATTAGAAGTGTGGCGCTGGTAGAGTATGTGGGGAGTGGTATTTGAAAAGATGAATTTCCTTCCTCTGTCTTGATAATCAGTGATGTATGATAACCAATGACCACAAATGTAGCTTTAGAGCAAAACATAACACATGATACTAGCTTTCCATGCAACATACAAAATATCAAATATTTACAACTAAATATCATATCCTTGTCCTGCTGTCAAATATGAATACAAAAGAGATACCAACCTTCAGTATACTCCTTGGTTCCATCCAGAGGATCAACCCAGACCACAAGCTAAAATTAAAAAGAGAGAAGGAAAATATCTAAATCAAGCATACAAAATTCTAAAAATTGATTTAGATGGATCAAAATTACTCTTCTTTTTTCCTTTTTGATATATTATGGATGGCTAAAGTTAATGTCATCTGTTTTTAAATAGTACAAAAACCACATTCTTTTGTAATCATGGAAGAATTCCATTTGAATAAAAGTCTGATTTAAGAATTTTCAACATAAAATGCTTAACTAATAAAAGGTTGTTGTCATTTGAATACTAAGCACAATGAATATACTGATCTCTAGATCATAGTACAGGGAAAATTTGTAAAGTGGCATAAAAAATGTTTTGAGCATGTATAGCTGCCACTCATTTTTATATATAAGTGCTGATTTAAAAAAAACGACAGTCTGGGAGCCATGGTGACTCAGGCCAGTTTTCCTGGCGCATGAGGAGGTGAGGCTACGCATTCCAGGCCAGCCTGGGCAACATAGAAACCACTCATCTATCAAAAAAAAAAACAACAACAGTCTGATTATCTTAAGGGCACAGTCCATATAATCCAGTGAAAAATGAACGACTAATAAAACTGGCAGCAGATTTAAAAGGAAAATTCCTTCTGTTTAGTACATTTAACATGATTTGGGATTTGCTGCTTTAAACACTAGAATTATAAAATGATGTGAATTTATGGGTTCGGGCATGTTTCTGATAGAGAGCACCATGTCTCATTTTCTTTGTTTCCTCCATACCACAGAGCAACGTGTCTTACTCATAGTAAGTCTCCAATGAGTATGCATTAAATGATTAAAAATTAGAAAACTGGCTGGGTGTGGTGGCTCACACCTATAATCTCAGCACTTTGGGAGGCCGAGGCAGGCGGATCACCTGAGGTCAGGAGTTCAAGACCAGCCTGGCTAACATGGTGAAACCCTGTCTTGAAAAAGAAATTAGAAAACTAAGGAAGTTATGGTGGCTAACTGAAGTCACAGATTTAACTTAAGCAACTATAAAAAGCAAGCAGGATGATATTTATGGCCTTCTAAAAATATGAGGTACCAACCTGTTTTATAGCCTTCTATCCCTAATTACCAATGAATGTTTTACTACCAAATCTACTAAATAACAAATTAGATTTTCTTCCTAAAAGTATTTTTTATTTTTAATGAGACAGGTTCTCACTCTGTTGTTCAGGCTGGAGGGTATGTGTAAAACCGTACAAGGT
>NW_016107357.1:3387996-3395757 GCF_001604975.1 Cebus imitator
AAAAAAAAAAAAAAAAAAAAGTGGTGCTGGTTGCAGCCTCAACCTCCCTGGGCTCAGACGATCCTGCCACCTCAATCTCCCAAGTAGCTGAGACTACAAAAGCGCACCACCATACCTGGCTAATTTTTGTATTTTTTATAGAGAGACAGTTTCACTATGTTCCCCAATCTGGTCTTGAACTCCTAGGCTCAAATAATCCAACTGCCTTGCCCTCCCAAAATGCTGGGATTACAGGTGAAAGTCACCATGCCTGGCCCTAAAAGTATTTTAAATCATGGTTTCAGAGTGGAAAGGAAATCCATAGGTAGTGAGAAACTGAACTCTAAATTAACAGGTCATACAATCCATATGGTTGCCTAATACTTCCATGTTGGCTCTGAAACATCAAGTTTCTGGTTGCCCCTATTTTATAACTACCAATTTTCATCTTACAGGCACATTTTATTTCCTTTACTATGACAAAAAGCACAGGTTAGTAGAGAGTAGAGTATAAATGTAGATCATACATCTTCTTCTTTAATAGCACAGTACTGCGATGGGCATGGTTGCTTCAGTATTTCCTCCCACTGACCATCTTCAATCAGCTCTTGATCCACTTCCTCAGAAGGCAGATCCTAAAGCAGAGATAATGGTTACTGAAGCTGTTTAGTGTTTACAGAGTACGCTTTGTCTCATCAACAGAAGAAATGCAGCATCATAGTTTTCACTAATTCTTCCGGTTTACCATTTATGTTTAGAGCTTTTAAAGCAAACCTTAAAAATTTACAAAAACAACCATATGTGGCTCATCAAAGTTGACTAAATGGTTCCAACATCATTATCCTGAACAGAGTTTAAAAAGAAAAGAATTTTTAAGTATTATACACTCATTTAAATAAGTGTCTCTGACAACAGATAGTTCTCTGTATTACATGAGATGTCAATTCCCTCACTTTCAAAGTGTTATAGTCTTTGGATAAGTATGCAAATCAGCCTAATTTTAAAAACAAACAAACAACAAAACCCATTTTATTCCAAAGTTCTAGAACTCTGCTCATCTTATAGTTTGCATGCTGGGTATAACAGTAACTGTTATCTTCCATGGTCAATAATGAAGACATCTGGCCTGGAAATAGACCAAAATATCTTAAAATATTTCCCCCAAATCCAAGAAATACAATAATTATTTTTGTGTTTAAAACAATATGATGCTTGAAATCATAATAGTGGTATATAAATCAATAAAGTGTCAGTTATAAATCCATTTGGTAAGCAGGGATTTAAAAGAAAAGCCTCTGACAATTCTTACCTCTTCCCCTATAATTGTTAGTTTGGGGAATTTCCGGGCCAATGAAGAACATATGCTCATCTGTACCAATCGGTCAGCTTTGGTCTGCAGGTCTGTTGCACAGGTCTATAACAAAGAATGCAAATTTTCGCAGAACAAATGAGAAGTAAGTTGTCCTCTGATTCCTTGTGCATCAGTGCCTACATAATTGACATTACATTGTCAGTTTTTAAAGTCATAGATCTTAACACCAAATGAATTAACTAGTTTCTTGACTTGGTTTTTCTTAAAGGATTAATAGTGGTTAAAGTTTGGAAAGGAGTTTTTTTTTTTTTTGAGATAGAGTCTTGCTCTTGTTCCCCAGGCTGGAGTGCAATGGTGGGATCTTGGCTCACAGCAACCTCCAACTCCCAGGTTCAGGCAATTCTCCTGCCTCAGTCTCCCAAGTAGCTGGGATTACAGGTGCTTGCCACCACGTGACAGCTAATTTTCATATTTTTAGTAGAGATGAGTTTTGCCATGTTGGCCAGGCTGGTCTCAAACTCCTGACCTCAGGTGATCCACTTGCCTTGGCCTCCCAAAGTGCTGGGATGATAGGCGTGAGTCGCCATGCCCAGCCTGAGGAAAGCTATTCTCTTTCCTTCTCTAAGATAAATATTCCCTGTTCTATCAACATAGCTCCAGACCTTATTGTTGGAACCTTGTGTGACAAACTGATTATACTGTTTTTTAAAAATAAGGTATCAACAAGAGGACATAAAGTACTAGAAATGCCTGAGCATACAGAAGACAATGAGACTATTACCTTTTTTCCTAACTTGGCACTACATCCCTGTTCCTTTCTAGCTACCTGTGTTTCAAAGTTGTATGTCTAATATAGTTTCAACATAAGATCAGCTTAAAGTAAGTGATGTTAAGGAAAAAGATCCGAAAAAAAAAATTATCCAAAATACTGGCAATGGTGGCATGATGGATGATTTTGGTTTACTTTTTGCTGTTTTTCTCCATTTCCTATTTTTCAAAATAGAAAAAGCTTTATAAAAAATAAGATTAGTAGCCCTCTGAAAGCAGCAGTATTATTTTGTTGGTTATTACTAAGCATATCTATGGTCAACTAAAACCTCTTTTTCAAACAAATTTGAATCAGATTTATCTTACATAACTTGAACATGAATACAGGACTTTATATTATTCCTGTTATAATATCCTGTTCGATTTGGTCCACTTTTCTCAGAGGTTGCAACTATTTCTGAATACTTATTCTGTGATTAAATGTATTAACTAGCCTGCCCAGCTTTATCTTATTGACAAATTTGATAAGTGTGTTTTCTGTATCATCCTCTTCCACTTCAGATAACACATTCGATATTTTTAAAAAACTGTGTGTTATTTAATAAAGAAAATAGTACAATGTCAGGAGCAGAGTCCTGTGATCAGCCAATAGTGAACCTTTTCCAGGATGAAAATGACTCATCAATTTAAATTTCTGGATAATGTTATTCAACCAGTTATGAATACACGTAACCATGGCTCAGGATGGAGGATGTTGGCCATATGACTAAAAATAGTTTGAATCTTTTTAAAATAGAGAATGACAGACTATAACAAATATTTTCTTTAAATCAAGATACCTCTATTTCCTCTATGAGCAGGCCCATCAATCTATCAAAAAAGGAAACAAGATTTATTTCATTTGTTCTCACGAGTTTTATTTTTATTTAATATTATTTGTTTATTTTAGAGATAGGGTCTTACTCTGCTGCCCAGGCTGGAGTACAGTGGTGGGATTACAGTTCACTGCAGCCTCTAACTCCTGGGCTCAAGCAATTATCCCACTTCAGTTTCCCAAGTAGCCAGGACTATAAGCATGTCCCACCATGCCAGACAGGGTCTTGCTGTGTTGCCCAGGCTGATTTTTATGTTTACTTTTTAAAAGCAATTATGTTGAATGTTCTTTTGTTTTTTTGAGATGGAGTTTCGCTCTTGTTGCCCAGGCTGGAGTGCAATGGCACAATCTTGGCTCACTGCAATCTCTGCCTCCTGGGTTCAAGCGATTCTCTTGCCTCAGCCTCCTGAATAGCTAAGACGAGAGGCGCCCGCCACCATGCCCTGCTAATTTTGTATTTTTAGTAGAGACAGGGCTTCTCCATGTTGGTCAGGCTGGTCTCAAACTCCCAACCTCAGGTGATCCACCCACCTTGGCCTCCCAAATTGCTGGGATTACAGGCGTGAGCCACCACGCCCAGCCGTGTAGCATGTTTTATAACGAACCCACATCAACTTTTTTCTATATTGTTTTTACTCACATATCTCACTTTTTCTTATGCTAACAACCTAGACAGATTTATCACTTACAAGTGAGTGGCTTAACTCACTGTATTTTAAATCATTAAAAGGTCAATGATAAATCATATCCTATTAATACTCTCACTTGGAAGAAACTACGAGTTTCCTTAAAGACTATAATAAAGATTTAGGCCAAGTGTAGTGGCTCAGACATGTACTCAAACCCATAATCTCAGCACTTTGGGAGGCTGAGGTGGGAGGATTGCTTGAAGCCAGGAGTTCAAGACCAGCCTAGGCAACATACTGAAACCCCATCTCCACAAAATAAAAACATTAGCTTGGTGTTGTGGTGTGTGCCTGTAGTCCTAGCTACTCAGGAGGCTAAGTCAAGAGGATCCTTTGAGCCCAGAGCTTGAGGCTGCCACCAGCTATCAGTGTGACTCTGCCACTGTACTCCAGCCTCTGGCAACAGAGTGAGACCCTGCCTCTTAGAAAAATAACAAAAAGATTATAATAAAGAATTTAAGGATTAAAAGTCAATATATGAAAGCTTATGTGTAAAATTTATAATGTGAAGTAATAACCAAATCCTATGGAAGATTATATTTTAAACTGGAACACAAGCATGGTGGTATTTCTTTTAAAAATCAACTATCACTATAAACTTTGTAATAAAATCTATTTAAGTTTGTAATTCCTATACTGGGAAAAACACTCTTGTTTTGAGTTTCTTTTCCATGAGGAAGAAAAAAATGTATCACTTTGATTGTAACAAATACTTATGTAAATGCCAGATTTTACCAAACATGTTGAGTTCACTAAGGATTGCATGGTGTTACATGCAAGAGATTACTCTAGAATTTGAAGCTTGGTTACAATGCCTTGGGGATGAATATGGTTCAGAAGACCCAGACATATAAATAAAGATCTTGGATGCAGGAAGTCTGGAGTCATTTTCAAAGCAGAGATGTAATCCTTTTGAACGCTTTTGATGGCAATCTCCATAACAGAGCCATCAACTATTTTAACTGATAAAGTCTGTCCACAGTTTTACATCATTTAGCTAAACCTCAAGAACAAAAATAAAGTTGGTATGAAATGATATGAGAGTTTGAGTACCTTCTCCACAATACCCAGGTCTCCTTCAGCAATAACACGTCTGACTATCATTCCTGCCTTTTGAGCAATAGAATATGCTGAGGCTACCAACCGCATCAACACAGCGTTACTGGAAGCCATGGTAAACTCTAAAAAGAGATCAAGAAAAATATGTTGTTAGTTTCAAATACTGGTTTTATTTACTTAAATTCAACTGAACATATATTAATTGAGTGCTAACTTGGGATTGCTCCCATTAAGTTCTTTAATACATATTTACTAAAAGAGACTTGAAAAAAACTCCATTTGGACATTAACTCTTTCAATAAAGTCTACATTTTTTTATGTCCCTCTGCAGATGGGGCATTTGAAAGCATAGGAGACAATGACCCAGGCTGCTGAGCATGTGAGACAGTTTGTATGTGAGGTGGGTAATGTGCAAAGGATGTGGAAGGTGCTTTGGAGGCTAAAATATAAGATGTAATAGTTGTGTTTGAGGAGCTAATATTTTGGTGGGTTGTAGATAAAATAATGTAGCCTAATGCCTATAACATAAATTTAGGAAGCACCAAAAGAGGTATGGATAGTATAGGGATGTACATGTGTAGGGCATAATTAAAAAGGCAGGTTTAGCCCATTTTCATGCAGTTATAAAGAATGACCCAAGATTGGGTAGGCCAAGCATGATGGCTCACACCTGTAATCCCAGTACTTCAGGAGGCCGAGGTGGGCAGATGACCTGAGGTCAGGAGTTCAAGACCAGCCTGACCAACATAGTGAAACCCCATCTCTACTAAAAATACAAAAATTAGCTGGGTGCAGTGACACACATCTGTAATCCCAGCTACTCAGGAGGCTGAGGCAGGAGAATTGCTTGAACCTGGTAGGTGGAGGTTGCAGTGAGCCGGGATCATGCCATTGCACTCTAGCCTGGGCGACAGAGAGTAAGACTCCATCTCAAAAAAAAAAAAAAAAGAATGACCCAATACTGGAGAATTTACTACTTTCAATGGCAAGAACACAATTACTTTTGCACCAACCTAATATAAAGATGAGGTTTAATTGACTCACAGTTCAGCATGGCTGGGGAGGCCTCAGGAAACTTATAATCATGGCAGAAGACAAAAGGGAAGCAAGGCACCTTCTTCACAAAGTGGCAGGAAGGTGTGAGAAGTGAAGGGGGAAGAGCCCCTTAAAAACCATCAGAGCTCATGAGAACTCACTATCACAAGAACAGCATGGGGGAAAACTGGCGCCCAGGATTCAATTACCTCCATCTGGTCTCTCCCTTGACACGAGGGGATTATGGCGATTATAATTCAAGATGAGATTTGGGTGGGGACACAAAGCCTCACCACCTCAGAGGGATTACCTGTGACTACAATTATTTTCTGAAAATCAGTGAATATTCTTCAGAGATTGAATAAAATTTAATCTGCTATTATTTATCTCCATCCTTGTCAGTAACCACATAAAGAGAACAAGCAACATAACTAACTATAATAAAGACCAATCATCTGGAAAAGTAATGTGTGTCAGAGAAGTCCCTAGCTCCAATGAAATAAATGGAAAAAACAGCCTTTAGAATCAAGTACATTGCTCTTAGAAAATATGACTTCAAATTCTGAAATTTTAGTGACTGTTCTGGATGTACCACCCACATTCCCTTCAGGACTGAAGGGCTTATTTCCCCAGTTGCTGAGACAGCTGTCAACAGATGGCCCTTAGCTGCCGTCTTTCTTTGGGAGTCTATCTTCTCAGAAGGATCACTTCATCTGAAACTTCACAACAGGGAGATTTAAAGACCACTTCCAACCCCAAGTGGGCTGCAACCCAAGCACTGAAGGGCATCCAGCTTCCAGAGTACCCTATGGGGTCAACTGAGGCCTTAGCTGAGACTGCATTACAGTCCAAGATACCTTCTTCTACTTCTCCCTTCCTGCCCTTCCCTCCCACAGTGATCTTGAAAGCACTCCCTAATAAACTTCTTCCACTTTATCTGTGTCTTAGAGTTTTATGGGGAACCAACCTATGACAAAAACTTTCACCTCTAAATCAAGTCAACCTTATTTCATCGAAACAAGAGAACATATGATTATTCCCTATATATAAGGACTATAACATATATACATATTATATATAGCGATTCTCCTGTCTCAGCCTCCCGATACCACGCTTGGCTAATATTTTTTTAGGAGAGATGGGGTTTCACCATGTTGGCCAGGCTGGTCTCGAACTCCTGACCTCATGTGATCCGCCCACCTTGGCCTCCCAATGTGCTGGGATTACATGCTCAGCCCTGGGACTACATGCTCAGCCCTGGGACTATAACATAAAGGACATTATAAACCTCTATTCAGCAATAGTCATTGTTCTACCATGAATTTCTGCATGAATATTTGATTTGACGTGCCTTTTTACCCCTTTACATCTTTTTTTTTTTTTTTTTTTTTGAGACAGGGGTCTTACTTTGTCACCCGTCTGGAGTGCAGTGGTGTGATCTTGGCTCACGGCAACTTGTACCTCCCAGGCTCAAGAGATTCTCGTGCCTCAGCCTCCCGAGTAGCTCAGTTTACAGGCAAATGACACCATGCCTGGCTAATTTTTGTAATGTTAGTAGAGGCAGGGATTCACTGCATTGGCCAGGCTGGTCTTGAACTCCCGACCTCAGGTGATCCACCTGCTTTGGCCTCCCAAAGTGATGGGATTACAGGTGTGAGCCACTGTGCCCAGCCTCCTTTATATCTTCTATCATCCACATTCTATTGACAGGTATTATGAACCTAACTGAAACAATAAGTGAAGTGCTGGAAACTCTTCAGAAGGAAGATGGCATTGAAATTTATGGTAGGTGGCTGGGCATGGTGGCTCATGACTGTAATGCCAGCACTTTGGAAGGTCGGGGCGGGCTGATCACGAGGTCAAGAGATCGAAACCATTTTGGCTAACATGGTGAAACCCCGTCTCTACTGAAAATACAAAAATTAGCTGGACATGGTGGCATGCACCTGTACTCCAAACTACTCAGGAGTCTAAGGCAGAAGAATTGCTTGAACCCGGGAGGTGGAGGTTGCAGTGAGCCAAGATCGAACCACTGCACTCCAGCCTGG
>NW_016107357.1:3396777-3397894 GCF_001604975.1 Cebus imitator
CAAAAAAAAAAAAAAAAAAGAAAGAAATTTATGTTAAGGTAATGAATATCATACTGTGACCAATAGCTGCCTGGAAATTAAGATGAGAATAAAATGGGTTTCTTTTTTTCTTTTCTTATTTTTTAACTACTCTGCCCTTATTGGTAAGGTATTTATAAAATGGGTTTCTAAGTGCAGCTGACAGTCGAACCACACAGGCTTGAACTTCAAGGGTCCACTTTGTGGATTTTTTCCAACTAAATGCAGATAGAAAAGGTATGCAAAACCTGTAGGCAGGAAAGCCTGACTTTTTAAAATGTATTTTTATTTTCAAGAGAATCTGTGATCTGCTAAAAGTGACCTTTCATATATGAGTGTTTTGGAGGTTCAACTGTGGGACTTGAGCATGTGCAGATTTTGGTATTCTCAGGGGTTCTTGGAATCAATCTCCCTTGTATACTGAGGGATGACTATATATAAATTGTTTATTTTATGATGTCATAATCAGGCTAGATTAATTTTCTTGGCATACTAGGAGTTACATGTGGAATAAACCAGTTACAATTACTACTAATTCAGAAGCACTTCAGCTGGAAAACAGAAATAATTTAGAAAACACTTCGTTCGTCTTACTTCTATTCCTTTATATCCATATCCAGACATCTGTCTCATTCATTCTGCACTGGAAATATAATCTTTGGGCAACCAATTTGTTCTACCCAGATGTCTTAACCATATTTTAATATGTTTGTATACTCCTTCAATTCCTATGTTATATGAGTTCTTTTGTAAATAGGAAGATCACCTTCCCTCACTGTATGGTGTTGTTAAAACTTTTCACAGATATCATTTACCTTTGAGCCATTAAGCAACCATTTGAGCCTAATCAGGCTTCATAAATGATAAACTACTTCCTCTTGTATTTGCCAAGTCCATGGTGTTTTCTTCCAAGGAAAAATCTTCAGCCATTTTCTACTACCTTCCTCACAAAATGATATTACATATAGTAACTACCAATTAAAGCTAACATCAGCTTATAAAATGTAAGTGTGGAAAAAATAAGAAACGCAAGAAAACAAAAATGGGAAAAATAATATTGATGGAGGCCGGGCGCGGTGGCTCAAGCCTGTAATCCCAG
>NW_016107357.1:3398112-3399194 GCF_001604975.1 Cebus imitator
ATATATATATATATATATGTAAAACACACAACAATTTATAAAGAGATTCCACAAATCACTTTTAATTGGCAAATAGAGAAATATTATTACCATTCTTCTTTGAAGTACTCCTCTGGTCCAAACTGAATTAGTAATAAAATAGTACTATGCCCTAGCCTTAATAGTTTTCTTACATATTTTATTTTTATTTTTTGACATACAGACAGGGTTTCTTCATGTTGGTCGGGCTGGTCTCAAACTCCCGATGTCAGGTAATCTGCCCACCTTGACCTCCCAAAGTGCTGGGATTCTGGCCTCTTAACATTTTTTTTTTAAACAGATGAATACAATTTTCGTTCTTTGTTAAAAAAGAAAAAATATATAGTCATATTATCAAAACACAAAATCAATACGAGAGGTTCCTTTTAGCTTTTTCAATTGTGGCCCTGCCTAGACTATAATGAGATTTACCTTTTGATGATGATGCTGGTAGATTAAGAGGAAGGCCCAAACTAGCTACAAGCAAGTTAACTTCCTTAAAGCAGTTCAAATTACACCACTGTACTTGCTTCTCTACCAGTTTTACATCTTCAGGGCCTTAAAACACTTTTTGTGAAGGTGTCTTTCTGAAAGCCTAATCTAAAACAGCATAGTGGTTAAGGGCACAGGCTCTGGAGCTAACTACCTGTGTGCTCAAATCCTGGCTCAGCTGTGGACCTTGAAAAAAACCACTTCAATTCTCTGTGCCCCAATCTGTAAAATAGAGATAACAATAGTACTTATAGGGTTGTTGTAATTGTTAAATGAGTAACACCTGTAAAGAAAGCGCTTGTCAGGCTGGACACGGTGGCTCATGCCTGCAATCCCAACACTTTGGGAGGCCGAGGCGGGTGGATCACCTGAGGTCAGGAGACCAGTCTGACCAACATGGAGAAACCCCGTCTCTACTAAAAATACAAAATTAGCCTGGCATGGTGGCACTTGCCTGTAATCCCAGCTACTTGGGAGGCTGAGGCAGGAGAGTTGCTTGAACCCGGGAGGTGGGGGTTGCGGTGAGCCGAGATTGCGCCATTGCACTCCAGCCTGGGCAACAAGCGTAAAAC
>NW_016107357.1:3400605-3401715 GCF_001604975.1 Cebus imitator
TAAAAAAAAATAAAAAAAAAAAAAAAGAAAGGAAGAAAGCACTTGTCCCTTGCACAAGGTAAACACCAAATAATACTGGCTAACTATTATTATTATGATTGTCATTTTGGTTATTTTGCAGGAACATTAGAGCAGTGTCAAGGGCAAAAAGTTCCTATAACTTCTCCAACAGTATTCTGACCTTGAGAATACAAAATGATAATCAACATGACCCTCAATCAGAGGGTCATGGTTGACCTATAGTACAGGCTTTTTTTCATAACATTCTGGGCTTGAGGCTTACAGTAGACAAGAAAAAAAGCTGTATAACACTTAAGGCCATCAACCTAACACCTATCCATTTGAGAAGGCTTTCCATCTGCCAAAGGGCTAGTTCAGAAGGATGGAAAACAACAGGGCTCAAATGATTCGTTTCTTCTCATATAACGATTGTGAGCATATGAGGATTAGGATCTAAAAATGATGAGTTCCAGATCAAAATAATACAGTTATTTATCTTTTGGAACCTGGCCTGATGACAATGTTCAAGGTCATCTGAAAAAATAAAAATGTAAGCATAATGGAGCAAATTCTGGAAAAAGAACAATGAGCAGAGGTACTCCCCTTATCAATTATCAAAATATGACAAAATGTGATTTATTCAAAATATGATATAAAAGTTTGGTTAGTGAGACAAATTAAGGAAACAAATTGCAGAAATAGAACCTAATACACTAAAGGTGGTGTTTCAAATCATGGGGGAAATTCAATTTTTCATAAATGGCAGGGCAGTTGCTAAACTTTTAAATACTTTTTTTTTTTTGGATACGTAGTCTGGCTCTGGAGCCCAGGCTGGAGTGCAGTGGCTGGTCTTGGCTCACTGCAATTTCTGCCCCCAGAGTTCAAGCGATTCTCCTGCTTCAGCCTCCTGAGTAGCTGGATCTACAGGCCTGCACCACCATGCCTGGCTAATTTTTTTATATTTTTAGTAGAGATGGGGTTTCACCATGTTGGCCAGGCTGGTCTTGAACTCCTGACCTCAAGTGATCCACCCTCCTCGGCCTCCCAGAGTGCTGGGATTACAGGTGTAGCTACCATGCCCAGCCATGTTACTTATTTAAAAGAATAATG
>NW_016107357.1:3403340-3404677 GCF_001604975.1 Cebus imitator
GGCTTGGAGGCACATGCCTGTAGTCCCAACTACTTGGGAGGCTGGGATGAGGTGGGAGAATCACCTGAGCCTGGGAGGTTGAGGTTGCAGTGAAACATAATGGCACCACTGTACTCCAGCCTGGGGGACAGAGCAAGAACATGTCTTACAAAAATAAAAGAAAAAGAAAAGAAAGAAATTAGAAGAAGAAAGAAGAAGGAAGAAGGAGGAGGAAGAAGGAAGAAAGAGGGAATAAAAACAAACGGTGAGGGGGCGGGGAAGAGGAGGAGAAGGAGAAGAAGAGTTTGTCCTTTGTCGGGTTTGCAAGGGTGTGAGGGAACATGTTCCTGATCATTGCTGACAAAGGGTGAACCCCTCAGGAGAGTTTTGAGAACCTTAGTAAAAGTATAATGTACATATCTTTTGAACCAGCAATTATATTTCCAGGGAAATCCAAATAAATCATGCAAACCTACAAATATGTAGAAATGGCAGTTGGAAGAATATTTGCTGCTTAAAGAAATTTAATTTTAGGTGCAAGGCAGCTTCTAAATTTGGGTGCATCAATGAACTCAATGTCTAGGTTTGTCTTGTTTCTACAATATATGGCTATAAAAACCTTCCGGATCACGAAAATAAAAGCACAGATAAACAATTAAAATATTGACACTCATGAGTCCAAGTCCGAAATTAGAATATCTGCAGAAGCAATCTGATTCACATAAACCTTTTTTTAAAAAAAAAAACAACATAAATCCTATCTACCTGGCTCTTGCCCTGACCGGCGGGAGAGAAACTTACGTTGACAAACCTGGAACAACGTTGGACCAAAGACTCTTCAAGAACAGCAAAAACGCGTTATGGAGACCCAGTCCCTCGTTGGGTCCAGTACCGCGCTTTCGGACTGTCAGTAGGTCACTCCGGGAGGGAAGGCTCCCCTACCTCAGGTACTGAGCATGCGGGAAACTCCGCGCAGGCGCACAACGGAGACTTCCCACTGCCTCTTCAGACTCCCGATCTGCGGGAAAATTCCACTTGTCCGTGTTTTCTCCAAGCTCTCCGTAGATGCGAGTCACCTGTTGCATTAAATATATGCATTAAATACAAACTTTTAAAGATTGGCTTAAAAAAAAAAAAAGGAAAGAAAACAGTAGTCCAGCAACAATGTGTTCAAGAAAAAAAAGAGATTGGCTTTGGTTTCAGCTGTCTTCCAGCCCACTTCGTAGAGTTCACTGTTTTAAAATGTTCATTGTATTAGTTGGCTCTGCGGCTGTTTAACTTTAAACCCCTAGCGGCCACACACACCTCCACCTCCTGTGTTAAAGATGCATGGCTACTTTTTTTTTTTTTTTTTTTTT
>NW_016107357.1:3405117-3406427 GCF_001604975.1 Cebus imitator
CTAATTTTTGTATTTGTAGTAGAGACGGGGTTTCACCATGTTGACCAGGATGGTCTTGATCTCTTGACCTCGTGATCCACCCGCCTCGGCCTCCCAAAGTGCCGGGATTACAGGCTTGAGCCACCGCGCCCGGCCTGTATATTTTATTTTATTTTATTTTATTGAGGAGTCTTGCTCTGTCGCCCAGGCTGGAGTGCAATGGCGCGATCTCTACTCCCTGCAACCTCCACCTTCAGGGTTCAAGCGATTCTTCTGCCTCAGCTTCCTGTGTAGCTGGGACTACAGGCACCTGCCGCCAGGCCTGGCTAATTTTTTTGTGTGTATTTTTAGTAGAGACGGGGTTTCACCATGTTGGCTTGGTTGGTCTTGAACTCCTCACTTCAGGTAATCCACCCGCCTCCATTTCCCAAAGTGCTGGAATTACAGCCGTGAGCCACTGCGCCCGGCCATACATTGGTTTTTATAATTGTATAATTACATAACAAAAGTACAAATGGCTTAAATAAAGACAAACATGACGCACGTTAAGCTCAGCAAGTGAGAATGGAAATCTGCAGTCATCCTCAAGAGTAGCCATCTCCCAAATGTTCATTGTATCCTCTCACAGGTTTTACAAGAAAACAGCAAAGTTGAATTCAGCAAGGTATGCAGAGGTTGGTTAGGAGACTTTCTATGTAAATATATCTTTGTGCTCCTGGAAGACTATAGTTGTGATAGATCCCAGATGTGAAACTGTGGGTCAAAGATTAAGTGCATTTTATTTTATTTTATTTATTCAGAGTTGGAGTTTCGCTCTTGTTGCCCAGGCTGGACTGCAGTGGCGCTATCTCGGCTCACCGCAACCTCCACCTCCCCGGTTTAAGAAATTTTCTTGCCTCAGCCTCCCGAATAGCTGGGATTACAGGCATGCACCACCACACCTGGCTCATTTTGTATTTTTAGTAGAGATGAGGTTTCTCCATGTTGGTCAGGCTGGTCTCGAACCCCGACATCAGGTAATCCGCCCCCGTCGGCTTCCCAAAGTGGTAGGATTACAGGAGTGAGCCACCTTGCCTGGCAGACAGTACATGCTTAACACTGCCATCAACAGTCCACTTTCACACATTCTCCTGTTATCAAACTTCTTAATTTTTGCTCTAATCTGCTCAAAAGAAAATGGTATTTTAACTATTCTCATGACTCCTAAAGTTGAGCATCTATTTATGTTTACTTGCTGTTTTCACTTCTGTGTGTATGAATTGAATGTTCATTTCATTTTTTTTTTGAGATGGAGCTTCGCTCTTGTTACCCAGGCTGGAGTGCAATGGCGC
>NW_016107357.1:3406692-3412626 GCF_001604975.1 Cebus imitator
ACAGGTTCTCACTGTGTTGCTCAGCTGGAGTGCAGTGGTGTGATCATGGCTTGCTTGTAGTCTCAACCTCCTGGGCTAAAGCAATCCTTCCACCACAGTCTCCCAATGAGCTGGGACCACAAGCACATACCACTACATCCAGCTAATTTTAAAAATTATTTTGGAGACGAGGGTTTCCCTATGTTGTCCAGGCTTGTCTCAGACTCTTGGACTCAAGTGATATTTCCACTTCAGCCTCCCAAAGTGCTGGGATTATGGGCATGAGCTACTGAGCCCAGCTTCTTTTATCCTTTTTTAAAATTGGGTTGTTTATCTTTTTGATCTGTAGCAGCTCTTTATACATTTTGTATATTACTATTTTTTAATGTGTAGCAAATGTTTTCCTCCACACTATAGTGTAGGGAAGGCAAGATAACATGGTGGCTATACACACAGGCACTGGAATCTAACTGCCTGGGTTTGAATTCCAACTGTGCTACTTAGTTGTATGATCCTGAGCAAGTTACATAACTCTATGTGCCTCAGTTTCCTTATCTGTGAAATGGAAATATTCATAGTTCCTATCTTGTATGGTTTTTTGGTGTACTGTGTCTTCACCTCATCTGGTTTTGAAGATTAAATGAGTCAATTCAGGTACAGAGCTGGAGTCTTTGACTGGTGAAAGGCTGACATTGATTGAGTGCTTTCTATCTGCCATTTGGTTTCTCATTTTATGCTATCTTTTTTTTAGTATATACATATTTTCATGTTTGTAGAAAGTCAGTCCTTCTTATTTATGTGAACTAAATGTTTTGGATGTTGTGTTTTATGATTAGGAAGGCTATTCCCAAGAGGTATACTCTACAATGAAATGGTAACAATTGTGAACTATTATGAACTGGATAACCACATAGAGCAGAATCTGTCAGAAACAGGAGCAGAAGTTGCTTTACATAGTACACTGTTCTATGAGTGAGATATAACAGGG
Organism: Cebus imitator; assembly: GCF_001604975.1. Lineage (NCBI taxonomy): Eukaryota > Metazoa > Chordata > Mammalia > Primates > Cebidae > Cebus > Cebus imitator. Next base: position 3,407,660 of record NW_016107357.1, read on the forward strand.
ATTTAGGGAATCTTTAAAAAAGTCAGATTGTTTTATAATATTGTTAAAATTTATGGGAAGTCATTGATCTGGACTGAGCTCCGGCACTAGGATGTTTGCTTGTAAGGTCTGAGTTCCAGGAAATCAGGAGAGATGATAGCCAAATCCATTAAGCCAAGTAACTTTGAAATGTCGTCTGCTTTTCGTTCCCTGTTTCTCCTTTCTTCAGCCTTTTCTGTCTATAAACCTCACCCTGCCCCCTCAGCTCATCAGAGATCCTATTTGTAGAAAGGTTTAGGAATATCTAATTCTAGCCAACTAGATCTGTAAAACTCGATTTGCTGAAATTTTACTGTTTTACAATATTTTCACTGAAGTTTGTGCTGCCCACAATGGTAGTCATGACCCAAGTGTGCCTGCTGGGGCCTTGCCATGTGTTTAGTCCAGATTGAGATGTGCAGCATGTGCAAAGTACACGTCAGATTTCAAAGGCTTCGTATGAAGAGAATACGTAAAATATCTTACTTCTTATTGGCTACATGTTAAAGTGATGCAATAGCTATGTTGTGTTAAATTAAAATAACTGTATTTTTAAAAAGGAGGGCACAGTGATTGGAATATAAGCCCCACCTTTCCCAGCCCCCGTGAAGCTGGGCCCGCCCCCCGGCGGCTGCAGGGAGGACCCGGAGGTGGCTCCGTCTCCGCGGACTCCTGGAAGGCGGTGTCCCCCGCCCCTACCCGCTTCTTCCCCGCCCCTTCCGTTTCCCCGACGCGTGCGCCCTTTTATTCGGCTCTCCTAGGTTTCCGGGGGTCCTGCCCCTTCCAGCCGGGGCGGGAGCGGAGGACCACACGCCTAGGAGTAGCCCGACCATGCGTTGGGGGCTGCGCCCTCGCGGGCCTGGGGCCGCGGCCCTGGCCACGGCCCGAAGTTTGTGGGGGACGCCTCGCTTTCCCTGCCGCCCGGGATGGCTACAGGCGACGAAAAGGCTTCTGGTGCAGTCGGTCTCCGGGGCCAGTAACCACCAGCCGAACTCGAATAGCGGCAGATACCGGGACACGGTGCTGCTACCACAGACCACCTTCCCCATGAAGCTGCTGGGCCGCCAGCAGCCGGACACGGAACTGGAGATCCAGCAGGTACGGGCGCTGCCTCGGCGCGGGGCCTCCAGAGAGGCCCGACCCAGCCGCGGGCTCCTGGCGCTCGGCGGGAGCCACACCTCTGCGCTCCACGCCGGTGCGGGTGGGCGGGGGTGTGACCAGATTGGTGGAATTCATCTGCCTCGCACGGATTTTGTGGGCTCAAAACCTAAGTGTAGAAATCTTTAGATGAGTCCCTCCTTTGTAGCAGGTTCTGGGGCGGGAAATTAAGGGGGACACTAGCGATACCCAGGTACCAGCATGTATCGCACCTATGCCCCATTTCTCCCGTAGGCAAAACAGATCAACTTTGGGCACTTTTCCAATGCCTTGTAAAAAGTAAATTCACATGTCCACATGCAAATAAAAACCTAGGCTGGGCGCAGTGGCTCACGCCTGTAATCCCAGCACTTTGAAAGGCCAAGACAGGAGAATCAATTGAGCCAAGAGTTCAAGACTATATTGGCTGGCCCCCTCCCCCCTCCACCTCGTTCTTAAATAAAACCTTTTTTGTTTTATTTTATTTATTTTTTTTAAAGACGGGGTTTCACCACATTGGTCAGGCTGGTCTTGAACTCCTGACCTCAGGTGATCCGCCAGCCTCAGTCTCCCAAAGCGGTAGGATTACAGGTGTGAGCCACCGCGCCCGGCTTAAATAGAACCTTTAAAACCTCAATTATGGTGAATGAGGGGGAAGCTGAAGTCCACCTTTTGGGTTCTTTAGATCCCTAGTTGAAATTATGACTCGTTTGAAATATAAAGTAGCAGTACTTGCTCAGAGTCTTTAGACTGTGCCTCTACTAAACTAAGCCTTTTTTTTTTTTTTTTTTTTTGAGTTTTTTGGAGAGAGTCTTCCTCTGTCGCCCAGGCTGGAGTGTAATGGCGCAATCTTGGCTCTCTGTAACCTCCGTCCCCCGGGTTCAAGCGATTCTCATGCCTCAGCCTCCCGAGTCGCTGGGATTACAGGCCTATGCCACGACTCCTGGCTAATTGTTGTATGTTTAGTAGAGACAAGGTTTCACCATATTGGCCAGGCTGCTCTTGAACTCCTGACCTCAAGTGATCTACCCGCCTCGGCCTCCCAAAGTGCTGGGATTACAGGCGTGAACCACCGTGCTCAGCCTAGACTGAACTTTCCAAGGGCAGAGATTCCTCTTGTTGGTTTCTGTAATTCCAGTCTTTAAAAATCTCTGGTATTCTTGGAATATTGGTTAATATACTTAGCTAAATATTCTGACAGTTAATCTAATTTTTTTTTTTTTTTTTTTTTGAGATGGAGTCTTGCTCTGTTGCCCAGGCAGCAGTGCAGTAGAATGATCTCAGCTCGCTGCAACCTCCACCTCCTGGGTTCAAGCGATTCTCCTGCCTCAGCCTCCCCAGTACTGGGACTACAAGTGTGCACCACACACCTGGCTAATTTTTGTATTTTTCGTAGAAACAGAGTTTCACCATATTGGACAGGCTGGACTGGAACTCCTGACCTCAGGTGATCTGCCCACCTCAGCCTCCCAAAATGCCGGGATTACAAGCATGAGCCACTGTGCTGGCCCAGAGTTCATCTGATTTTTTAAAGGGTTTTTATTCATTACCTTCTGTATGCCAGAGTGACAGTTTCCAATGTTTTCTTGTTTAATCTTCACACCGGCCCTGTACTATGGATGCTATTAACACATTTTTTTTCAGATGAGAAAGCAGGCTCGTAAGTGCACAGTAACTTCGCCAAGATCACACAGCAAATTGAGGGAACGGAAGTGAGACTGCCATACATGTTGTTTCCAGATTTTGGGAGTGGCAAGCATTGCAGCCAAAGAATAGCAAGAATGTGTGTATTGGGAATCTGTAGGTCCTTCAACATGGCAGGGATGGGGAGTGATGAGAGAATGCCCAAGAACTTAGTGGTACTAAACCTTTGGAGGGTCCAGCATGTCATATAAAGAGTTTAGACTTCAGTCTGAGGTGCGTGGGGAAACTACTGAAAGGTTTTAAGAGATGTGTACTCAGACACACATTTCAGAAACCTCACCTTGTATTTCAGAGTTGAATAGATTGGAATGGAATTGGAATGGAAATAAGCAAGTGTTGGCTGTTATTTCTTGTAAGACTCAGGAGTATGTATTTATATGATGTTTAGATATCGTTGTTCTTTTTAAACAGAAATGTGGATTTTCAGAACTTTATTCATGGCAAAGAGAAAGAAAAGTAAAGACAGAATTTTGCCTTCATGATGGACCTCCTTATGCAAATGGTGACCCTCATGTTGGACATGCTTTAAATAAGGTAATTATAATTAAGTTACGACACTTGAAAGAAAGTGTTTATATAAATACTCTTTATAAGGGAGTGTACTCTAATTATATGATAATTATGTAAATTTACATTGGCATGTAAAACGAAAACGTTTTCATACAAAGCAATATATAATTTTAGTACTGCATAAAAAAACATTGCTGGTATTTGCTTTGAGCTTAATGTTATTTTATATTAGTAAACATCATCTTATTCAGTACATAATTATCGTGTGAGGCATTGTTCTAGACTCTGGGAATAGCAGTAGACAAAAAAAGTTATGTCTTGGTTGGGTGCAGTGGGTCATGCCTGTAATCCATGCCTGGGCCACAGCATGGATATCCATAATCAGTTCACTCATTTTTCAGTTCTTTATGTAGATTTCAGTAGAAATTTTGGGGAGCATGTGGCCTTGAGCATCTGTAGTTTCAAAACCAAGAATTTGGTCACTGAATGGGTCAATAGTGTTATTAGAGGCCAGGCGCAGTGGCTCATGCCTGTAATCCCAGAAGTTTGGGAGGCTGAGGTGGGTGGATCACTTGAGGTCAGGAGTTCGAGAGCAGCCTGGCCAACATGGCAAAACCCTGTATCTACTAAAAATACAAAAATTAGCTGGGCGTGGTGGAGCACTCCTGTAATTTTAGCTACTCAGGAGGCTGAGGCGGGGGAATCATTTGAACCCAGGGTGGGGGATGGAGGTTGCAGTGAGCTGAGTTTGCACTATTGAACTCCAGCCTGGGTAACAGAGCGAGACTGTCTCAAAATACAAACAAACTGCTATTAGAGTAGTATTACTACATATTGTGATATACATTGCATATTGTATTATGTAGTAAATTATATTGAAAACTGCTGAAACATTTGAGACATATATACATCTTGCACATTTGTCAGTATTATTTGCTTCCACACAAGACAAACTATACTCTACTGCTTGCTGGTTTACTTTTTAATTTTTAGACATATGATATCAGACGGAATAAAAAAGCATTTACTTCTTTCAGTGGAGAAAACTGATGTGCTTGGTTTTATTTTGGTACATGCTATTTGATATCAATTTTTTATTTTTGTTAAACTTTACATTTCAGATATTGATTCAATGAAATTTTAAGAATACAGATCTCTTGTACATCTTACTCAGTTTTCCCTAATGATGACATTTTGCAAAACTATAGCGTAATATTACAAGTAGGATATTTACATTGATACAGTTAAGATTCATTGCTGTAAGAATCCCTCATGTTGCCCTTTTATAACCAAGTTATCTTCCTCGTGTTGCACTCTCTCTTTAACTCCTTTCAACCATGAATATATTCTCCATTTCTATATTTTTGTTATTTCAAGAATGCTATGTAAATGAAAACATACAGTTTATAATCTTTTGGGATTGATTTTTTTCACTCAGCATAATTCCCTTGAGATTCGTCTAAGCTTTTCAGTAGTTTTATTTTTTCATTGCTGAGTAGTATTCTATGGTGTGGATGTATCGCAGTTTACCCATCAACCTGTTGAAGTACAACTGGGTCGTTTACAGTTTTTGGGTATTATGAATAAGGTGCTAAAAA
>NW_016107357.1:3412649-3429120 GCF_001604975.1 Cebus imitator
TTGAGACAGGCTCTTTCTCTTACCCAGGCTGGAGTGCAGTGGCACAATCATAGCTCACTGCAGCCTCAATTTTCTGGGCTCATGCTATCCTCTCACCTCAGCCTCCCAAGTAACTGAGACCACAGGTGCAGGCTACCATGCCTGGCTAGTTTTTGTAATTTTTGTAGAGATGGTGTTTTGCCATGTTGCCCAGGTGGGTCTTGAACTCCTGGGCTCAAGCAGTTCACCTGCTTTGGCCTCCCAAAGTCTCTAACTTGCACCTTTTTACTGTGCTCTAAGCAATACTCAATCTTTTCTAAAGTGATGGAACTTATAACGATGCATTGTATATAATAAATTAAAATATCTTTCCAAGTTTTTCCATTTCTTTGTGTTTTTTCCTTCTTGGAGTTCATTGAACTTTGTGGATGTATGGGTTGGTGTTGTTTAATACATTTGAGAAATTTTCAAATGTTCTTCAATACATTTGAGGAATTTTCAGTTACTATTTCTTTGGATATTTTTTCTGCCTCTGTTTTCTTTCCTTTCTTCTGAAACTCTCATTATGCATTTGTTGGTATGCTGAATGATGTGTGTAATGATGGCTCTGAGGCTCTGTTTAGTTTTGTTATTATTCTTTGGATTATACAGTATTTATTGATCTAACTTAAGTTTATTTTTTCTTCTGTTAGATTGTATCTACTGTTGAACCTCTCCATTGAATTTTTCGTTTTGTGTCTTTTTTTTTGGTTGTTTGAGACGGAGTCTTGCTCTGTCGCCCAGGTTGGAGTGCAGTGGCGCAATCTTGGCTTATTGCAACCTCCGCCTCCCGAGTTCAAGCAATTCTCCTCCCTCAGCCTCCTGAATAACTGGGATTACCACCATCATGCCTGGCTAATTTTTGTATTTTTAGTAGGGACAGGGTTTTGCCATATTGGTCAGGCTGATCTCGAACTCCTGACCTTGTGATCTGCCTGCCTTGGCCTCCCAAATTGCTGGGATTACAGGCATGAGCCACTGAGCCCGACCATTTTGGGTCTTTTAAAAAAAAAAAAAAATTTCTATTTCTTTATTGATATTCTCTGTTAGATGTGACATTATCATCATACCTTCCTTTATCTCTTTAATCATGGATTCTGTTAGTTCTTTGAACATTTATAATGTCAGTTTTGAAGTCTTTTTCTGTAACATTTGACATCTGATTACTTTTATAGGTAGTTTCTATTTTTTTTTGTGAGACTGAGTCTCACTTTGTTACCAGGCCAATGTGCAGTGGCATGATCTCGGCTGCTATCTCTGCCTCCCGGATTCAAGCGATTCTCCTGCCTCAGCCTCTTGAGTAACTGGGACTACAGGTGCATGCCACCACACCCAGCTAATTTTTGCATTGTTAGTAGAGATGGGGTTTCACCATGTTGGCCAGGGTGGTCTTGATCTCTTGACTTTGTGATCCACCTGTCTCTGCCTCCCAAAGTGCTGGGATTATAGGAGTGAGCCACCGCTCCCAGCCTCTATTTTCTGCTTTCTTTTCCAGTGTGTGTGTCATACTTTGTATTTCTTTGTATGTCTTGTAATTTTTTTGTTGGAAATTGGGCACTTTAGATGTAGTAAATCTGAATACTGGTCTCTCCCACCTCTCAGAGCTTGTAATTGTTATTTACTTGTGACTGGCTGTAGTATTTTCATGAAGTCTGTTTCTGCCTCCTCCCATTCTTCCCTTGTGGTAAGCCTCTGATTCTCAGGGAGGCATGGCTTTGGGTATGTCCACAGTCACCCTGGGATGACAGTGATTTTGGCAGTGCTCCTATCCTCTCTTTCCCTGACAACACCAATGTATTTAGCTCTGAAATTTTCCAGCTCTTGACTCTGTTGTTTTCAACAATTCCCTGGGGCATAAACTGCTGCGTAGACTAATAGAAATCAAATTTGAGGTCTTTTGAAGGACTAGTTCTTAAGGTCAGTGTCTGGTATTTGTTCTGATCCTAGGAGGGCTTCTCTCAGCTGTTTCTCTCCATGGCTCTCTCCTCCAGGCTATGTGGCCTATAGGTTAGCCTGTATCATCTTGAACCTATGGATCTTCTAATTGCCTTTTTCTACAGCTTTCACTGTTTCTTCTAAGAGCCCCATCAGGCCTGAACTTCTGAATACTCTAACAATGGGAAGAGTTTAGGAATTATTCATTTTATTGCCTGCTTCTCTTCCAGTCCGGCAGTGTCTTCCAGTCAGGGCTCTGGAGTAGGAACAACTGTGCACGTCTATGAGGTACACTCCCACTTTAGGAGTCAGGTGTTTATGGGGTGGGCAGTAGCATGGTAGCATGAGGTCCTCTTGAGTGGCCTCTCCTGGTATGGAACCACCATCTTATGAGTGAGGACAAGGATGACTGGACTTCCGGTATTCCCAGCAGATGCACACTGTTCCATGATTGAGGACTGAGTGAAGAAAGGGAGCTTCTGCCTCCTGACTACACTTGCCCAGAACTTAGCTGGGGAATAGGTAGCAGCAGGTAGCTGGGGAAGGAGGAGACGTTTTGATGTCCTGCCCCTCCTCGGAAAGATAGGCCTAGACTGGGAGCTGGGAGAATAGGGAACCTTGTGTTCTAGGCTACAGCAGCCTTGGCTTCTTTGAACTAACTGGTACAGAGGAGAGAGGGAGTGTCTTGGGTCAAATACCATAGACACTCACTTTTCTTACCTAGTTTTTGAAGATTTGTCTTATATAGTTGTTTCTTCATTTGGTGTATAACTTTAGGATCAATTCCAGAGGCTTTAAATGGTTGTTTTTTTTTTTTTTTTTTTNTGAGACAGAGTCTCGCTGCTTTGCCAGGTGCCAGGCTGGAGTACAGTGGTGCGATCTTGGCTCACTGCAACCTCTGCCTCCCAGGTTCAAGCAGTTCTCCTAACTCAGCCTCCTGAGTAGCTGGGACTACAAGCACACGCCACCACGCCCAGCTAGTTTTTCTATTTTTAGTAGAGATGGGGTTTCACCATGTTGGCCAGGGTGTTCCTGATCTCTTGACCTTGTGAATTGCCTGCCTCGGCCTCCCAAAGTGCTGGGATTACGGGTGTGAGCCACTGTGACCAGCCCTAAATGGTTGTTTTTAAAAATAATTTTTACCAATTTTACTAGGAAACAGGGCCACATGGCTTCTCATGCTATCGTTCCTGAAGTCAGACTTTGTTTCGTTGTTTTTTTTTCTGTTTTAAATTTTGCTGATTTCTGCTTTCACCTTTTTTTTTTTTTTTTTTTGAGACAGAGTCTTGCTCTGTTGCCCGGGCTGGAGTGCAGTGGTGCGATCATGGCACATTGCAACTTCTGCCTCCTGGGTTCAAGCAATTCTCGTGCCTCAGCCTCCTGAGTAGCTGGGATTACAGGTGTGTGCCACCACACCTGGCTAATTTTTGTATTTTTAGTAGAGATGGGTTTTCACCATGTTGGCCAGGCTGGCCTCAAAGTCCCGACCTCAAGTTATCCACCCACCTTGGCCTTCCAGAGTGCTGGGATTACAGGCATGAGCCACAGTGCCCAGCTGGCTTTTATCTTTATTTTCTTATTTTTGCTTGCTTTGGGTTCATTTTGCCCCACTTTTTCTAGTTTCTTGAGGTGGAATTTTACACTATTGACAGGCATCCCTTTTCTAATGTATGCACTTTAATGCTATAAATTTTCCTTTCAGCACTGCTTTAGCTGTGCCCCACCAATTTTGACATGTTGTACTTCAATTTTTATTCAGTTGATTGTGTTTTTAAAATTTTCTTGAGGCCAGGTGCAGTGGCTCACGCCTTAATCCCAGCAATTTGGGAGGCCAAGGCAGGCGGATCACTTGAGGCCAGGAGTTCCAGACCAGCCTGGGCCACATGGTGAAACCCTGTATCTGCTAAGAAAACAAAAATTAGCTGGACATGGTGGCATGCGCCTCTAGTCTCAGCTGAGGTTGGAGAATTATTTGAGCCTGGGAAGTCAAAAGTGGCAATGAGCCATGATCGCACCACTGTACTCCAGCTTGGGAGACTGCAAGGTCCAGCCCTACAGGGTCCTGTGAGGCCCTCTCTGCTGGTGTGGAGACAAGAAATTGTAGAAATAAAAGACACAAGACACAGAGATAGAGAAAAGAGAGATTGGGACCCAGGGTCCACTGCCAACCAAAGCGTGGAGTCCAGCAGTAGCCCCGAGTGCCTGGACGCTCTGGCTTTTATTGAGTACAAAGCTGGGGGCAGGGTAGGTAGGGCATGGCACTGGTGGTCAGTGATAGGGTCAGGTACATCACGTGTCATATAGGCGGGGGCCCAAGGCTTTCAGGTTGCCAAGATGAGGTAAGGAACATAATGTGTCAGCACTTTTTCTGTACTTGTTAAGAAAGAATAAAAACATTAAGATTTACGTTACTTTTACTGATTATTTCTTCTGAGGAAAAAGGAACCAGGTAGAGAAGTGGAACATGAGAGTGGACATGGAATGTGACCACTGAAGCACAGTATCACATAGAGACATTTAAGCCCCTGGATGCCTGGGGCCTACCTGACAGCGTCAGGCCTACCACAAGAGCTTGGAGGAGTTTTTTTCTAACCCCCCCCCCGAGGAAGAAGATGTCTTGGTCATCTTGGACATCTCCTTCCCTAGCTGGCTAAACAGTGGGCACTTTCCCAGCACTGGCGCAGCGGCACAGCTGAGACGCCCTCCAGCAGCCCTTACGCAGGCCAGCGTGACAGAGGGCTTAAAGCATCTTGCTTTAGTGTCATTTCTTTCACAATATCACCCCAGGTTTGCTTCCGACCTAAGAGGTATTAATAAAAGAATTAGTAACTATGAGTAACTAAGATCACCTGTGAATAGCTAATAACTACTACGATTATATTTCTAGTTACTTTCTTCTTCATTATTTATATGGAAATAGGCTGAGGCTTCTGGCTCCTGCCTAGGCACTTACGGGGTCTCCCCCCTACAGGCAAGAGTGAGACCGTGTTTCAACAAGTACAACAAAAATTTTCCTTGGAAATTCCTTTCTGATTCATGAAATTTTTACATGTGTGCTGTTTATAGTTTTTATTTACTTTTTTTATTTTTTGTAGAGACGAATTCTTGCTATATTAGCCAGGCTGGTTTCAAACTTCTGGCCTCAAGTCATCCTCTTGCCCTTGACATCCCAAATTTTGAGATTACAGGTGTGAGCCACTGTGCCTGGCCTCATATGTGTCTTGTTTAGTTCTTAAGTGTTTGAAGATCTTGCTGTTATCCTTCCCTTATTCATTTTAATCCATTATGGAAGAAGAGCATATTCTATGATTTCAGTTCTTTTTTTTTTTTTGAGATGGAGCCTTGAACTGTTGCCCAGGCTGGAGTGTAATGGCAGGATGTTGGCTTGCTGCAACCTCCGCCTGCTGGGTTCAAGCGATTTTCCTGCTTTAGCCTCCTGACTAGCTGGGATTACAGGCACTCACCACCATGCCTGGCTAATTTTTTTTTTTTTTCTCTTGATGCTCAGGCTGGAGTGCATTAGCGCAATCTCGGGCTCACTGCAACCTCTGCCTCCCAGGTGTAAGCTATTCTCCTGCCTCAGCCTTCCAAGTAGCTGGGATTACAGGCATGTGCCACTATGCCCAGCTAATTTTGTAGTTTTAGTTTTGTAGGTTAGTAGTTTTAGGGGTTTCTCCATGTTGGTCAGGCTGGTCTCGAGCTCCTGACCTCAGGTGATCCACCTGTTTCGGCCTCCCAAAATGCTGGGATTATAAGCGTGAGCCACCACGCCTGGCCCATTTTTTGTATTTTTAGTAGAGATGGGGTTTCACTATATTGGCCAGGCTGGTCTTGAACTCCTGACCTCATGATCTGCCTGCCTTGGCCTCCCAAAGTGTTGGGATTGCAGGCGTAAGCCACTGCGCCCAGCCTGATTCCAGTTCTTTGAAATTTGTTGAGTTTTATTTTTATGACCCAAGATATGGTTTATTACATTTTTTGTTTTGTTGACACATGATAGAAATATGCATGTTCATGTCTCCTTTGCAGGGACATGGATGTAGCTGAAAACCATCATTCTCAGCAAACTAACACAAGAACAGAAAACCAAACACTACATGTTCTCACTCATAAGTAGGAGTTGAACAGTGAGAACACGTGGACACAGTGAGGGGAACATCACACACTGGGGTCTGTCGTGGGGTGGGGGTCTAGGGAAGGGATAGCATTAGGAGAAATACCTAATGTAGATGACAGGTTGATGGGTGCAGCAAACCACCGTGATACGGGTATACCTATGTAACAAACCTGCACGTTCTGCACGTGTACCCCAGAACTTAAAGTATAATAATAATAAAATTTTTTGAGATATATCACATTTTTTTCATAACACATGTTTGAAATTGGGTATATATTTCATAATTTAAATCACGTCTGAATTTGGACTAGCACCAAAAATACAGTGGCCAGTGGCTACTGTATAAGATACCATGGCTTAGAGTATATATGATGAATGCATGCATTCATGTATTTGATAAATATTTACAGAATAGTGCCAGAAACTATTTCAAATGCTGGAATTCATGGGTGAAGAGGAAAGATGGGCTCTCTGAGCTCATGGAGCTTATGTTTTACAGAGAAGAGACAGATAATAAATAGACAATTTCCAAAGAGATAAGTAGAAAGAAGGTTATTTATATGACGATTGATTTAAATAATTACCCAGAGTAAAGTATACCAATCTTAAGTATATATAGCTAGATAATTTTTTTTTTTTCTCTGAGATGGAGTCTCACTCTGTCTCCCAGGCTGGAGTGCAGTGGCACTATCTTGGCTTACTGCAACCTCCAACTCCTGGGTTCATGTGATTCTCCTGCCTCAGCCTCCCAGGTAGCTGAGATTACAGGCGCATGCTACCATGCTCAGCTAATTTTTCTATTTTTAGTAGAGGTGGGATTTTACCATGTTGGCCAGGCTGGTCTCGATCTCCTGACCTTGTAATCTGCCCACCTTGGCCTCCCAAAGTGCTGGGATTACAGGCGTGAGCCACCACACCCAGCCTCTGATAATTTTTTTTTAATGTGACAACCACTCAGATTACAAGGCTCCTTCATGTTCACTAGTAAACAGTTTGAAATTAGAGTTTTTAAAGAGGGCAAGAGATGGGAGAAGAACATAATATCTTTTTGACTTTTGATAGGTATGGAAAGGAGGAAATTGTTTTCTGGACTACTGGGCTAGTGGTCAGAGCACTGTTTCCTCTTGGGAAGAGGGAAATTGAGCTTTTGGAGCCAAGTCTAGTCTTTGCCTTTGATTCCCCCATTCTACTATAGTGATACATTTTTAAAAAGGCTCTGCTGCCCTCTAGTATTTAAAATGAACTTAAAAAGGTAAATTAGTTCTAAAACTATACCTAACGAAGAGGTCTACTGTATTAGTAAGGGTTTTGTCAATGACAGAGTTAACCATAATATTCCATTCTCTGAGTACACTGTAAGTTCTGCAATGATCCGATCATACTTCTTAGCTCAATATAAATAATATTAGGCTATTTGTGTTAATAGTTTTTAATAAAAGTTAGTTTATATATTTCCTTTTCAAATTGCAGTTTTTAAAATGGGATTAAATTTAAAAAAATCTAAATTGTAGGCCAAATGTTATATGTATGAATGATAATTATAATTTTATCTTTGCAGATTTTGAAAGACATAGCCAATCGATTCCATATGATGACTGGTTCCAAAATACATTTTGTGCCCGGCTGGGATTGTCATGGGTTGCCCATTGAAGTAAAAGTATTATCAGAACTTGGTGGAGAAGCTCAGAATCTTTCAGCTATAGAAATTCGAGAGAAAGGTAAAATAATGTCTATTTCTATTTTAAAATGATATTTGTAAACAGGTTCCTTGGAAAAGTCAGAGCTTTACCAAAGGAACCTTTTGTTTTGGTTTGGTTTGGGTATAATGAGATTTATTGGAAATGCCTTTCTGTCACAGAAAATTCAGATTTTTTTTTTTTTTTTTTTTTTGTATATCTTTTTTTTTTAATTTTTTTTTTTTTTTTTTTTTTTTTTTTTTTTTGAGACGGAGTTTCACTCATGTTACCCAGGCTGGAGTGCAATGGCGCGATCTCGGCTCACCGCAACCTCCGCCTCCTGGGTTCAGGCAATTCTCCTGCCTCAGCCTCCTGAGTAGCTGGGATTACAGGCACGCACCACCATGCCCAGCTAATTTTTTTGTATTTTTGGTAGAGACGGGGTTTCACCATGTTGACCAGGATGGTCTCGATCTCTTGACCTCGTGATCCACCCGCCTCGGCCTCCCAAAGTGCTGGGATTACAGGCTTGAGCCACCGCGCCCGGCCTATTTTATTGATTTTTATAAGAACTTCTGAGATGGAGTTGTTGCCCTGGCTGCAGTTCAATGGCACGATCTTGGCTGACGGCAACCTCTGCCTCCCAGGTTTAAGGGATTCTCCTGCCTCATCTTCCCAAGTAGTTGGGATTACAGGCATGTGCCACCATGCCTGGCTAATTTTTGTATTTTTAGTAGAGGTGGAGTTTCTCCATGTTGGCCAGGCTGGTCTTGAAGTCCTGACCTCAGGTGATCTGTCCGCCTTGGCTTCCCAAAGCGCTGGGATTACAGGCGTGAGCCACCACGCCCGGCCTATGTTTGGATATTGAAAGAAAGACTTTGTGAGCATTTTTAATTGCATTCTCAGTTTCTCAATGTTCATATTTTATACAGTCTTTTTTTGTGATTTTTTTTTTTTTTTTTTTTTAACTTTCCGCAAGGGGGCTTGCCGACTTATTTCTGGGGTTAAGACGAGTAAATTCTAAAATACATATATTTTACATTATTCTCTTATTTAATCTTTTTTCTTTGTACACTGGGCCAGGGAGGGCTCGCTTTTTCTTATATGTTATACTTTGTATATTTGGATATAATTATGAAGGTTTTTTTACTTTCTTGTGAAACATATTATCATTGGCTTAGATTTGATATTCTGATTAATTTTTTGTGTATAATGAAATGAAAATTTTTATCTGACCTTTTCTTAAATTAAGAAATAATAAGGAATAATTTTTCTAGTTTATTTTTCCTAAATGTGAGGTCATTGTATAAAGTCTGGAAAATACAGAAGACAGTAATAACATTTTAACTTTTGCAATTCCAGTTAATTTTAGAATTTGTTGTAGGTATCTCCTGAACACTGTTGACCTTCATATTATTTTTCTATTACAAAATTTTATAAGCTGGGAGCAGTGGCTCACACCTGTAATCCCAGCACTTTGGGAGGCCAAGGTGGACAGATTGCCTGAGGTCAGGAGTTCAAGATCAGCCTGGCCAACATGGCGAAACCCCATCTCTACTAAAAATACCAAAAAAATTAGCCGGGCGTGGTGATGCATGCCTGTAGTCCCAGCTACTGCAGAGGCTGAGGCACGAGAATTGCTTGAACCTGGGTGGTAGAGGTTGCAGTGAGCTGAGATCATGCCATTGCAGTGCAGCCTAGGCAGCAAAGCTTGACCCCCTCTCAAAAAAAAAAAAAAATCTTATATTCTAAACTGTCTGTAGCATTTGTATTTAGAGAGATACATGCTAAACCATGTTTATAAGAGTTCAAATTCATTGGTGTTCAGAAGCTTTTCTTTTCTTTTCTTTTTTTCAGCTAGATCATTTGCTAAAGCAGCCATTGAGAAACAGAAATTAGCATTTATACGTTGGGGAATAATGGCAGATTGGAATAATTGCTACTTTACATTTGATGGGAAGTATGAAGCCAAACAGTTGAGAACTTTTTACCAAATGTATGAAAAGGTAAAGAGATATTTTTTCTTCTTTGAGTAGGTTGAAGTATGTGTTACAAAATCCTACCTTTAACATAATATTTTGTCTTTTATAGGGCTTGGTTTATCGATCTTATAAACCTGTGTTTTGGTCTCCCTCATCTAGGTATATATGCATTTTTTGATCATTAAAAGGGAGAAATTTGTGGGGCTTCCACATATTAATGCTTAATATTTCTAAACCTTAGGACTGCATTGGCTGAAGCAGAACTTCAATATAATCCTGAGCATGTCAGTCGTTCCATATATGTAAAATTTCCTCTCTTAAAACCTTCTCCTAAATTGGCATCTCTTATAGGTAAGATTTATTCATAGCTTGAGTGTACTAAAGTTATAGAATTATCCCATTTGCTAACATATTTAAAATTTTATTTTCACAGATGGTTCATCTCCTGTTAGTTTTTTGGTCTGGACCACACAGCCTTGGACAATTCCAGCCAATCAAGCTGTTTGCTATAAGCCAGAATCGAGGTGGGTATATTATTGCATTTTTTATTTTAGCCACAAATTGAATCTATTCCGTCATTACCATTATTTTGAATTTATTTTATCTTCTTTATTATTTTAAAATTTAATGAATTATACCTTAGTTGTTATGTTCATATAGATTTTATTAACCTTTAGATGATCCTTTTTAAGACCTTATCCAGCTTTTGAGGAAAATGAAATAGGCACATATGTTATGAAGTCTTTTGAAAATAGTACAGTTTGATCTTGAAGTTAGTTTTTCTAAAACGATATTTAAAAATTAAAATGATATCTGTGGCTTTTCCTGTTTCATGATTGGTAATTCTTTCCTAAAATTTTATGTTAGGTATGCTGTTGTGAAATGTTCTAGGTCTGGAGACCTCTACATACTGGCTGCAGATAAAGTAGCATCTGTTGCTTCTACTTTGGAAACAACGTTTGAGACTATTTCAACATTTTCAGGTGAAGACTTTTAGATATCTGACAACATAGTCATCAAAATACTGGGCTGACTTGAATTTACTATTTTGATGAGCAGTGCCCATTGTGAATTGAAACAGTTAGGGCCTTTACCTTTCTAGAATACATTTTACATGGATTACACTAAAGGAGAATATACATTAAGCATGATAGGAGTATAGAAAAATATGAATATTAATAAATGTACAACAGATAAAAAAATTGCTTGCAATAGCCAATAGTTACTTGGTAACATTTTATGCAAAATTAATTTTTAAAATTGTTTTTATCTGTTTTATAAAAAGGGACAAGAAAGGAAATGAATGTATTCATTTTTTGGCATATAATTTTAATAGAGAATTGAATAAATTCTGATAATTATCAAAAAGCAGTTTTTCTATCAAAGGAATTTTATGTTATTTGATTATTTTTTTTGAGACAGAGTTTCACTCTTGTTGCCCAGGCTGGAGTGCATTGGTGCAGTCTCGGCTCACTGCAACCTCTGTCTCACGGGTTCTGAGTAGCTGGGATTACAGGCATGCACCACCATTCTTGGCTAATTTTGTATTTTTAGTCAAAACAGGGTTTCTCCATGTTGGTCAGGCTGGTCTTGAACTCGTGACCTCAGGTGATCTGCCTGCCTTGGCCTCCCAAAGTGTTGGGATTATAGGTATGAGCCACCGTGTCTGGCCTTTATTTTATTTTTTTAAAGAGACAGGGTCTCATTCTGTTGCCCATGCTGGAATGCAGTGGGCCAGTCAGCTCATTGTGGCTTCAAACTCCTGGGCTCAGGTGATCCTCCCACCCTGGCCACCCAAGTAGCTGGGACTATAGGCACGTGCCACCACACCTAGCTAATTTTGAAAAAATATTTTGTAGAGACAAGTTCTTATTGTATAGCCCAGGCTGGTCTGGAATTCCTGGGCTCAAGTGATCTGCCCGCCTTGGCCTGCCAAAGTGCTGGGATTACAGGCTGTGAGCACTCTGCCTGGCCCAGAAGAATTCTTTGTGAGGTATAATTTGGGACTTTTGAGGTAGTGACTTTTGAGGTTTTGAAATATAATTATGGAAGTCTAGGGAAGTTTAAAATTAACTATTTTTTGGTCTTTTTTTTTTGAGACGTGGTCTTGCTCTGTCACCCAGGCTGGAGTGCGGTGGTGCCATCTTGGCTCACTGCAGCCTCTGGATCCTAAGCTCAAGTGATCTTCCTGCCTCAGCCTCTCGAATAGCTGAGACCACAAGTGTGTGCCACCATGCTGGGCTAATTTTAATTTTTTATTGGTAGAGATGGGGTCTTGCTACATCACCCAGGCTGGTCTTGAACTCTTGGCCTCAAGTGATCCTCCTACCTTGGTCTTTAAAAGTGCTGGGATTACAGACATGAGCCACTATGCCTAGAATTTTATTTTATTTTAATTTTTTTAAAGAGATGAGGTCTCACTACGTTGCCCAGGCAGGTCTTGAACTCCTGAGCTCAAGTGTTCCTCCTTCCTCTGCCTCCCAAAGTGCTAGGATTATAGATGTAAGCCACCACGCCTGGCCTAAAATTATCTTTTATCCTTAGGTATGATAAAAAAAAAAATTCCATCATATAAATAAAGGTACAAAAATTGCCTAGAAAGACTGCCTAGCTAAATAGGAAAGCCTCCAAATTAATCCGTTCAGATACAAGCCAATGAGAAGTTTAAACAACCTTAACAAAACTAAAAAGATTTTTATGTCAAAGACAGGAAAGGAGCTTAAGAATTTTTAGATGATTTGATCCTCTTTGGTGCAATAGGATAATAAAAATAAAAACCAAAATAATAATTTACTTTGTACCCTCCCGTTTTTTGTTTTTTTTTTTTTTAAATAGAGATTGGATCTCGCTGTGTTGCCCAGACTTGTCTCAAACTCTTAGGATCAAACAGTCTTCCTGAATGCAATTACAGACATAAGCTATTGCACCCAGCCCCCTGCCTCTTTTTTAAATGCAAAGGCTATTAAAGAATTCATTGTCAGGCCGGGCGCGGTGGCTCAAGCCTGTAATCCCAGCACTTTGGGAGGCCGAGGCGGGTGGATCACGAGGTCAAGAGATCGAGACCATCCTGGTCAACAAGGTGAAACCTCGTCTCTACTAAAAATACAAAAATTAGCTGGGCATGATGGTGCATGCCTGTAGTCCCAGCTACTCGGGAGGCTGAGGCCAGAGAATTGCTTGAACCCAGGAGGCGGAGGTTGCGGTGAGCCGAGATCGTGCCATTGCACTCCAGCCTTGGCAACAACAGTTAAACTCCGTCTCAAAAAAAAAAAAGAATTCATTGGCAAGTTACATGTTATCATAGAAGCTAAAAATCATAAGGTGTTTGAAAGTTTTAAGGTTGAATTTAAAGATCTTTTGTCTATATAACATAATTGTTTCAAATTCTTAGTATCAGATAATTATTGAGTTGCTATTTGAGTCACCACATTGTGGAGGATTATATATATATTCCTTATCCCTGTCAAAATAAGCTGGTGTCATGTAGCTTTCTACTTATTGAAGTAGTAGAAATTTTGAAGAATTAAGTAATTCATATGGGGTAGGTTTTCTTTCCAGAAAAAAATGAATTATTTTTTTTTAATTTTAATTTTTATTTATTTATTTTTTTGAGACGGAGTTTCACTCTCGTTACCCAGGCTGGAGTGCAATGGCGCGATCTTGGCTCACCGCAACCTCCGCCTCCTGGGTTCAGGCAATTCTCCTGCCTCAGCCTCCTGAGTAGCTGGGATTACAGGCACACACCACCATGCCCAGCTAATTTTTTGTATTTTTAGTAGAGACGGGGTTTCACCATGTTGACCAGGATGGTCTCGATCTCTTGACCTCGTGATCCACCCGCCTCGGCCTCCCAAAGTGCTAGGATTACAGGCTTGAGCCACCGCGCCTGGCAAAAACATGAATTATTTTTAATTGATTACTTAGAGATCTTTTTGGGAGGGTGGTGAGGAAGAGAATATTAAGTGGTAGATACAGTAAGTATCAAAACACAGAAACTACATTAACTTGTTTATTCTCACAGCAACCCTCTGAGATGGGAATCAGAATTATCTGCATTTTATAGATTCCAGAAGGTCACAGGACAAGTTAAAGGGGAAGGTGGAATTTGAGCCTAGCCAGTCTTGTTCTAGATTCTGCACATTTAACCTCATATTCTATTGTTAAGCTTAAGGAGATAGATTCGCCATATAAAATGAAACTTAATAGTGGTTTTCTTTCCCCACAGGTGTAGATTTGGAAAATGGTACTTGTAGTCATCCATTAATTCCTGATAAAGCCTCTCCTCTTTTACCTGCAAATCATGTGACCATGGCAAAAGGAACAGGATTGGTTCACACAGCCCCAGCTCATGGTATGGAAGATTACAGTGTAGCGTCTCAGCACAACCTGCCCACGGTACTGTTCTTCTTTTTTCATTTTTAATTCATCTTAATGAAAGGAAATGATAAATTCTAACCAACATCTTTATTTTTAAAAAATGATGACTTTTGTCATATAATTGTGCCATGCTTAGGGTTGTGTAGTACTCCAAAGTTTCAAAAATTCATACTAATTGAAAAATATTTCCAAGAATCAGGAAAAAATTTGCACGTTAGAATTGAAGAATATATATTATGAGGCACTTCTAAAATATTTTCTTTCTAGGATTAAGTCACATAGACAAATTACTTTTACTCCCTGAAAAGGTGTGTTTGTTTTAGCTAAACAGTCCTTTCTACACTTACCTTACACACTTCAGTTACTTAGCAAGTATTTCCATTTAGTTAAAAGGTGAGTCTGAAAGGGAACAACTGTGTACGTTGCCATAGATTTAGAAATAATAGAGACCATTCAAAGATGTTTTAATATATTTTGTTACTTAAGTTTATGTATATGTTTCAATAACACATTTTGCCTTTGGTGATTTAAATGTATAAAATTCACACATTCTTATTTCTTTTTTTTTTTTTTTTTGATGGAGTCTTACTCTGTGTCCTAGACTAGAGTGCAGTGGCACCATCTCGGCTCACTGCCACCTCTATCTCCAGGGTTCAGGTGATTCTCCTGCCTCAGGCTCCCAAGTAGCTGGGACTACAGGTGCATGCCACCATGCCTGGCTAATTTTGTATTTGTATTTTTAGTGGTAATGGGGTTTTGCCATGTTGGCCAGGCTGGTCTCGACCTCCTGACCTCAAGTGATCCACCTGCCTCAACCTCCCACAGTACTGGGATTACAGGCAATGAGCCCTGCTCCCAGCCAAGTAACTAGGGTTTCAATGTAGAGAGGGACTAGGCTATATGTTTTATATATATTGGTTTGCCAGATCATCATAAGAGAAAATGTCTTGATATTTTAATTGTTCAAAATGATACTTTATAGGATTGTTTAGTGGACGAAGATGGAGTTTTCACAGATGTCGCAGGTCCTGAACTTCAAAACAAGGCTGTCCTCGAAGAGGGAACTGATGTGGGTAAGCATTGCATCTGTTGATACCATGTATGTTTTCTGAAAAGCAGCTAGCAGTAGCCTTTGCTACCTATTTTCCCTTCTTATACTTTAACAGAAACAAAAAACTAAAAATATATCTTGTTTCGCCACATGTTTTGAAATGGAGTTTGGTACACTTTTTTATCTTTTGCTCTGAAGCTGCTCTATTCAAGCAAGTCAGGGCAGTAACAGGGAGTGAAGTTATTTTAGGGCTATGGAGATAATAATCAGCAGTATTACTTTTGTGGAAGGATAAAATCAAGATCAGGGCTGGATGTTGACTGTAAATTACACATTCCGCATTCACTGTTTAACCCTTGTAAATAACTGACCCATATAGCATGGTTTATGTATTAGGATCTTGAGAATCCTTCAGTCTTGAATTGTCTGTCTTTCTTTACAGATTCAGAGACCAGGTGCTATGAAAACCTTTCTTTGCCCACACTAAGACTAAGGCTAATTAGACCTGATATATTACTTTTCTAGGGCTACTGGAAAAAATCACCGTAAACTTGGTGGTTCAAAACAACATAAATTTATTCTCTCTTGCCTCTTTCTAGCTTTTGTGGTGGCTCCTGGAAATCCTTGACATGCCTTGGTTTATAACTGCGTTATTCCACTCTCTGCCTCTCTCGTCACATGGCCTTCTTTAGATCTTACTTGTTTTTTCGAGACAGAGTCCCACTTCTTCACCCAGGCTGGTGTGGAGTGGCATGCTCTTAGCTCACTGCCACCTCCATGTCCTAGGTTCAAGTGATTCTTGTGCCTTAGCTTCCTGAGCAGCTGGGATTACAGGCACACATCGTCACACCCAGCTAAATTTATTTTATTTTATTTTTATTTTTTGAGACAGAGTCTCACTCTGTGGCCCAGGCTGGAGTTCTCTTGCTTCAGCCTCCCAAGTAGCTGGGATTACAGGCACACACCACCACTCCTGGCTAATTTTTGTATTTTTAGTAGAGATGGGGTTTCGCTATGCTGATAAGGTTGGTCTTGAACTCCTGACCTCAGGTGATCTGCCCGCCTCAGCCTCTCAAGTGCTGGGATTACAGACATGAGACCCTACCGTGTCAAGCCACAATTTTTCAATTTTTTATTTTTAGTAGAGATGGGGTTTCACCATGTTGGCCACGCTGGTCTTGAAGTCCTGGCCTCAAGCGGTCCATGTTCCTAGGCCTATCAGAGTGTTGGGATTACAGGCGTGAGCCACTGCACCCGGCTACCTTCTTTAGGTCTTATATGTCTCTCTGTGAATCCTTTTTTTTTTTTTTTTTTT
>NW_016107357.1:3429141-3433459 GCF_001604975.1 Cebus imitator
TGGGATGTGTTTACATTTTTTTTTTTTTTTTTTATTGGAGGGACTTGTTCTTTATTTCAAGAAGACGCTTGTCAGTATTTAGTATCAAAACAGTTGCACTATTGATTTCTGTTTCTCCCAATCAGCCTACATGAGTCTACATCAAAGGAGAGTACATTTAAGCCAGTAAGCTGCAGGATGTACGCCTGACAGACCTTACAGAAACTTTACCAGAAAGTGGGGATTGGGTAGGGAAAGAAACTTTAAAAGATCAGCAAACTGCCAGCCTAAGTGGACGTGTTGGCTCACGCCTGTAATCCCAGCACTTTGGGAGGCCAGGGTGGATGGACCGTGAGGTCAGGAGTTCGAGACCAGCCTGGCCAACTTGGTGAAACCCCATCTCTACTAAAATACAAAAAATTAGCCAGGTGTGGTGGCATGCGCCTATAATCCTAGCTACATGGGAGGCTGAGGCAGGAATCACTTGAACCCGGGAGGTAGAGGTTGCAGTGAGCCGAGACCACACGACTGCCCTCCAGCCTGGGCAACAGAGCGAGACTCCATCCTGAAAACAAAGAAACACCTAAAAAAAACCTGCCAGTCCACAGACTGTAGAGGGTTATCACTGTCAGATTCAGTGGCCAGGGTGCCACAAAGAAGCAAAGATGCTCAAAATAATATAAAAATTTAAAAGTTTTGTACATAAGCTGTTCAAGATTTCTCTAGTATTGACTGAGTAAGATTTCTCTAGTATTAACTGATACTGAGCACAATGAGATGGCACTTTTAGAGACAGCAGCTTCAAACCCAGAAAAGGATATTGAAATGAATTTCACATGGCTAAATCAGTGGCAAAAACAATCTTCTTTGTATCCTCTTCATTTTAAGAACATCAGTGCTCCCTAATGCGGTGTGACCTCACTGAAACTTGATTTAGGGTCCTTTTTAATGCAGTGTGACCTCATCTTGATTACATCTGCAGAAACCTGATTTCTATGTAAGGTCACATTCACTGGGGTTGGGGGTTAGATCTTAGGGACACAGTTCAACGTATTACTCCTGTTTTTTTCCAGATTACCTGGAGACCATTTTAAGATTCATGGCATGAAAGATTATGACTAAATTTGAAATCTAGAATTCTAGATAGAATCTGTTCATCTTTTCTTTGATGCTGAAAGAGGTGAAAGTGGCATAATTTGGAGTCTGATTAAGATTTTACAGTTCCTGCTTTTTTTTTGCCAGGAGATGCCCAGAGCACGCCTTTGATACCTGAAAGGTGACTACTTTTTTGTGTGTGCGTGAGATGGAGTCTTGCTTTGTTGCCCAGGCTGGAGTGCAGTGGCACGATCTCAATTCACTGTAGCCTCTGCCTCCCGGGTTCAAATGATTCTCCCACCTTAGCCTCCCAGGTAGCTGGGATTACAGACGCATGGCACTACGCCCTGCTAATTTTTTTGTATTTTTAGTAGAGATGGGGTTTCACCATGCACAGCAGGCTGGTCTTGGAATTCCTGACCTCAAGTGATCCTCCTGCCTCTGCCTCTCAAAGTGCTGGGATATAGGCATGAGCCACCATGCCTGGCCAAGGTGACTACTCTTTTTTTCTTTTTGAGACAGAGTCTCACTCTGTCACCCAGGCTAGAGTACAGTGATGCGATCTCGGCTCACTGCAACCTCCGCCTCCTGGGTTCAAGCAGTTCTCCTGCCTCAGCCTCCGAAGTAGCTGGGACTACAGGTGCGCGCACCACCATGCCCAGCTGATTTTTGTAATTTTTGTATTTTTAGTAGAGATGGGGTTTCACCATGTTGGCCAGGGTGGTCCTGATCTCCTGACCTCGTGATCCACCCACCTTGGCCTCCCAAAGTGCTGGGGTTACAGGCACGAGCCACCACACACGGCCCAAGGTGACTACTCTTATTGACACCTATTCCTGCAGATTTAGTACTTTCTGGAAGTTTAGAGCATTATTAGGATTTTCATAGTTCTTTTAAATTATGTGTGATATAATTTTTTTTTTTTTTTTTTTTTAAGTTATAAAGATGCTTCAGACCGCAAAGAATTTGTTGAAAGAAGAAAAATTGGTACACAGCTATCCCTATGACTGGAGGACTAAGAAACCCGTGGTTATTCGTGCCAGCAAGCAGTGGTTTATAAACATCTCGGATGTTAAGACTACAGCCAAGGTATAAAAAGCATCCTAGTGTAAGAGTTTGGGTGTATCATTCCCTCAGTGTAAAAGGGCTGCATATGAGGTTGTGGTGGGGTGTCGGAAGTGGAAAGCATTGTTGCTATTATGATTTAGTTTCATAAAATTGTAGAAATTTAGATCTGAAAGGACCTTGGACTTCCATTTTTTTCATTACACATGTGTGGGAAATGTGGCATAAAAAGGTTAAGTGATTTGTCCAGATCACACTGTTAGTAGATAGACTTTCTTGCTCAGTGTAGTCAAAGTTGCATAGAATTTGGACAGAACTATGTCCTAGTTTAACCTGCTGCAGCCTCTGTTTTCTCATCTATATAAAGTGATGATAATGCCTATCTTATAGAGTAAGGGAATACAAGTTTCCAGAATATGGTCTGATACATAATAAGCATTCAGTAAAACTTTTTTAAACCCTTTGCTTCCTTGAGTTTGGAATTGCAATTAATTTAAAAAGTTACTGTTATAGTTACAAAGGAAGCATATTAAAAAGTAAAAGTTGAGACAGAAGGCAAGGAAACCAGTTCCAGACTGTGGTCTCGGAGGTAGTGAAGGGTAAAACTGGTAGAATTTCAGGATGACCTGGAGAAGGTGGGTGGGCAGAGGCAGTGGAAGGTTGGCAACTTCCTGCCAAGGGGAGGGGACGGGGTGGAGCAATTCCCGAGATGGCAATGACAGCGATAATGACAACCAGTGCTAAAATTAGTGCTTACTATATGCCAGGGAATGTGCAAAGTGCTTGATCGCCTTATCTCAGTCTCAATCCTGGAATTGTGATAAAAAATAAAATAAAATAAAAAAAGTAAAAGTAATAATATACAAAGTTGTTTCTTTTAGTTAACAAATATTACTAGTGTTCTAAATACTACATATATGTTTGAGCCCTTTAATATATATCTTTCTATATGGGTGTATGTAAACATCTCTCACAACTTCATTCTATTTAATGAAAGCTTAAATATATATGTGTTTGGAGAAATAGGAACGCTTTTACTGTTGGTGGGAGTATAAATGTCTTCAACCATGTGGAAGACAGTGTGGTGATTCCTAAAGGATCTAGAAATAGAAATACAATTTGACCCAGCAATCCCATTACTGGGTATATACCCAAAGGATTATAAATCGTTCTTTAAAGACATATTCACATGTATGTTCATTGTGGCGCTGTTTACAATAGCAAAGACTTGGAACTAACCCAAATACCCATCAATGATAGACTGGATAAAGAAAATGTGGGATATATACACCATGGAATACTATGCAGCCATAAAAAGGGATGAGTTCATGTCCTTTGCAGGGACATGGATGAATCTGGAAACCATCATTCTCAGCAAGCTGACACAGGAACAGAAAACCAAACACTGTGTGTTCTTACTCATAGGTGGGTGTTGAACAATGAGAACACATGGACACAGGGAGGAGAACATCACACACTGGGGTCTGTTGGGGGCTGGGAGTCTAGGGGAGGGATAGCAGGGGATGGGAGATTGGGGAGGGATAACATTAGGAGAAATACCTAATGTAGGTGACGGGGGATGGAGGCGGCAAACCATCATGGCGTGTGTAACAGTCCTGCAAGATCGGCACATGTACCCCAGAACTTAAAGTCTAATTAAAAAATAATAATAATACACACACACACACACACACACACACACACACACATATATATATATATATATATATATATATGTTAACCAGGTTGAATATATAGATATTTTGCTTTACAGTTTGAAAATACTAGTGTATTAAGCTGGTTTATTTATTGGCCTGGCAATTTGGGGTCCTTGCCAAAGCTATTTATAGCAGTTTATATTTTCTATACTTGTATAATGCGGACAACGGTAATATATAGTACGTTTTGGTTTTTTTCTTCATTTAAAAACCTCTCTTCCTTATTTGTCAATGTTAAAATTTGTAAATTGCAGATTTGTAAATTGCAGCTCTGCATCGATTTTTGGTTGTAGAATGTCTAAGTCTGATGCAATATATTTAAGCCCAGTTTTTTTTTTTTTTTTTTTTTTTTTTTTTTTTTTATTATATGTGACTTTGGACAAGTTACTGAACTTCTCTGTGCCTTGGTTTTCTCATCTATAAAGTGGCAATGAGTAGTACATTTTTCTTTTTTTTTTTTT
>NW_016107357.1:3433474-3450514 GCF_001604975.1 Cebus imitator
GATCAAGAGCATCCTGGCCAACATGGTGAAACCCCGTCTCAAAAAAAAAAAAAAAAAAATTGTTCTTTGCAGAAGCAGTGAGAATAGGATAATGTATTGTCGTAGTCCAGTCACTCAGTTTCAACAATAATGAGCTTTTGGTTAATTTTGTTTTTGTTTTATTTTGTTTTGAAATGGAGTCTTGCCCTGTTGCCAGGCTGGAGTGCAGTGCCCTGATCTCTGCTCACTGCAACTTCTTCCTGCTGGGTTGAAGCAATTCTCCTGCCTCAGCCTCCCAAGTAGCTGGGACTACAGGCGCGTGCCACCATGCCCAGCTAATTTTTGTGTTTTTAGTAGAGATGGGGTTTCACCATGTTGGCCAGGCTGGTCTCGAACTCCAGACCTTGTGATCTGCCCACAAAGTGCTGGGATTACAGGTGTGAGCCACAGTGCCTGGCCAATTTTGTTTTTATCTACATTTCTTCTACCATCCACTTTTTACCCCTTACCAATTGTATTATTTTGAAGCAAACTCCAGGCTTTATTTTATTTTATTTTTTTAAGTAGGGTCTCACTCTGTCACCCAGGCTGGAGTGCAGTGGTGTGATCTCAGCTCACTGAAACCTCCACCTCCCAGGCTCAAACGATCCTCTTACCTCAGCCTCCTGAGTAGCTGGGACTACAGGTGTGTGCTACCACGCCTGGCTAATTTTTGTATTTTTTGTAGAGATAGGGTTTCGTCAGGTTGCCTAGGTTGATCTTCAACTCCTGAGCTCAAAGCAGTCTGCCTGCTTCAGCCTCTCAAAGTGCTAGGATTACAGGCGTGAGCCCAAGATAAACTCTTTAAAGCATAAATCCCATGCTATTATCACAACATTTAAAAAGCAGTAGTTATTCCTTAGCAAAATCAAGTATCTATTCAATATTCACATTTCTTATACTTTTAAACCAAGTATAGTATTAATCAAATTGATTTATAGGCATTTTGCCATTCTGCCAATAGATGGTGCTACAGAGAGTTTTGGGGGAGGGGACTTCTGGTAGTAAATGGTGAATGAGGAAACCATTTAAACCTTCTCTGAAAATGTAACAATGCTTTTATTAATGGATAGAAAGATTTTTTAAAATGAAATTAACATTTTGACCTTTTTAGAGACTATTAATAAACATTTTTGCTATACAATTCATCTTTTGCTAATTGACAAATGAAATCAAATGGTAGCAGTTTTTAGCCTTTTTGTGGGAGTGAAGGAAAGCAGCTTTATTGATAGGAAGTAACTTATCCATTTGTCTATTTATAGGTAGATATTTATTTTAGAGACAGGCTCTTGCTCTGTCGCCTAGGCTGGAGTGCAGTGCCATGGTCATAGCTCACTGCAACCTTGAACTCTTGGGCTTAAGTGATCCTCCCACGTCAGCCTCCCAAAATGCTAGGATTACAGGTGTGAGCCACATGCTTGGCCTTATTTTGAGAAAGTGTTTTCTACATTGTAAACTATATTATGTAAAATTAGGTATATTGCGATCTTTTTTGGCAGCTTACGATAGTAATTTATTTTATGTATTTTTATTTTTTTTGAGATGGAGTTTGACTCTTGTTGCCCAGTTTGGAGTGCAATGGCGTGATTTCAGCTTATCGCAACCTCTGCCTCTTGGGTTCAAGTGATTCTCCTGCCTCAGTCTCCCGAGTAGCTGGGATTACAGGCATGTGGCACCATGCCTGGCTAATTTTTAATTTTGGTGAAGATGGGGTTTCTCTATATTGCTCAGGCTGGTCTTGAACTCCTGACCTTAGGTGATCCACCCACCTCGGCCTCCCAAAGTGGTGGGATTACAGCGGTGGGCCACTGCGCCCAGTTCAGTAATTTATTTTTTAAGCATTTTTAAAAATGCTTAAAAAATGGTGGAAATCAAGTTTGAATTGATTTTAACTGTACAGTAGTTTAGTGAAGTATTATACTTCTATGAAAGCTTTTATTACCAGTTTTGATCTAGGGTTGGTGTAAATTGGAAATTGGCATAAAATCTTTTGTAACATTGTTCAAAGGTGAAGTCTGCTCCTGATATTATTTATTAAGTTCTTTGTGGCTTCATTTTTACTTTGCCTTATTTGCTCTGAAATCTTTTAGTTTTTCAGATTTTTTTTGGGGGGAGGAGCAGGTAAGAAAGGCATGTGGATGGCTACAAACATCCAAAAGAAAGAAATGCATTTCGAAAATTCACTGTCTAGAATCTTTGTTCTGCTTTTCTCACAAGACTTTATTTATGAATTAAATGCAGGAATTGTTAAAAAAGGTGAAATTTATTCCTGGATCAGCACTGAATGCCATGGTTGACATGATGGACAGGCGGCCATATTGGTGTATATCAAGGCAAAGAACTTGGGGTGTTCCAATTCCTGTGTTTCATCATAAGACAAAGGATGAATACTTGATCAACAGGTAGAATGCTTTCTAAAATTTTTCAGTGTTTTAGAGTGAGTTGTTTTTTCTTCAAAAATGGAAAAATAATGTGGACAATTGAGAACTGTTTATATATGTTAAAATAAAATACGCTAAAATAGTCTTTTTGGGGGACTAAAATATAAACTAAAAAAGATTCTTTCATATAGTTAAAATATTAAAAACCAGATTTACATAAATATTGATACTTAGAAGTAAAGGCTCTGATTTTTTTTCTATGAGAATTTATTGGGCTGGATTAAAACATCCTGGATCCAAAGGTGGACAGTATTTAGCAGGTGAACCTGAAACGTCATTTTTCTTCATAAATGAAGAGAATCACTCTCATATTCTGAATCTTCTCTCCTTTTCAGTGGAAATGGAATTATGTAATTGTATGGATACTTAAAATTCAAGAAACGATAATATAGTTAAATATACATGATTACACTGAGCGTTATATTCCCAGTTCTTTCTTCTTTCCTTATTATTATTTTTTTTTAATTTGAAAAGATAATAGATAACATAGTGAATAATTCATAATAGAAAAGCTTGTACACTGAAAAGTAGGCTTTTTTCTGCTGCAGATACCCGGAACCATTTATTTATTTTATTTTATTTATTTATTTATTTTTATCTTAGGGTTCCGGGAAAATACAGGCCACAGATATTTTTTGTTTTTTGAGACAGAGCCTCGCTCTGTCATGTAGGCTGGAATGCAGTGGTGCAATCTTGGCTCACTGCAACCTTTGCCTCCTGAGTTCAAGTGATTTTCGGCCCCAGCCTCCTAAGTAGTGGGACTACAGGTACCCACCACTACACCTGGCTAATTTTTTTGTTTTGTTTTGTTTTGTTTTCTTGTTGAGACGGAGTTTTCTGTATGGCCAGTCTGGAGTACAGTGGCACGATCTCTGCTCACTGCAGTCTCCACCTCCTGGGTTCAAGTGATTCCCCTGTCTCAGCCTCCTGAGTAACTGGGACTATAGGTGCATGCCACCATGCCCGGCTAAGTTTTTTTCATTTATGAGAGAGCAAGATATCTAGGGAATTTTACTGAAGTGATTGATGTGGGTGGGGATTCCTCAGTGAAATAGCCCCCTGGACTCTGAGGTGGATCATATGTATGTATTTGTAAATATAGCAAACTGGTTTGACTATAATTTCATCCTGACAATTAAATGGTACATCAGTTGATTGGTCAGTAAGTTAGGTGAAATAAATATGAGCTTTGTCAGAAAAACACAAACGAGTTTTCATTAGGTATATTTATGTTTTATTTACTCAATACATTTACGTGGTAGTGTTACAGATTCTTCTGTGTATCTGCCAATGCATTGGTTGCGTGGTGTTAGTTGATTTCTGGTATTGAAGTAGCACAGTCATACAGAATATTGGCCTAAAGAAATGACAGACAAACTTAGCCACATTATCTGTCAATTCATAGGTCATTTTCCTGTATACCATTTCTGAATGATGACTCTTATCCTCTTCCATTACTGGATCTTTTTGGTGATATAACACTTGAATTTAAGAAAATTGATATTAATTCTTAACCATTTGTTAATTTTATAAAACAGGCTGAAAGCTTATCTTGTTTCTGCCAGAATCAAATCAGATTCCAAGTGACCACAATTTTCTGTCTTTCTTTATTATACTTTTATATTGTAGCAAGTTGGTAGCCATCAAAAGTAACAGCATCTCCAATGGAAATTGGTACACAGTCCACATGGAGTTGCTGTTACACTTGGTAACACCATTAAACATAGAAGAAGATTCCTTTTGCTCTAGATGAGATCTGTACTATATCTCTAAGTAAACCTGTTTCACAGAAGAGTCTCAATATATTCATGTTCTAAATACATTTAAGGACTGGTAGATTTGAAACTCTGTTTCATTGTGATTTGAATTAATGGTGTAATTTGTATTTTATATCATATTTGTATTTTCTCAAGAAATAATTCCAATTCTGACTTTACTGTAATTGATCATTTTTTGAATCTGTGATATAATGCCATTAGAAGTTAGGTTGAAATCTGTTACTAGTCAATAAAAACAGAATAAATAATTTTTAGCATAAAAAAGATAAAATTTAGAAACACTGGCTACCTAGGAAGGAAAAGAAGTTGGTTAAATTTCTTTCATCATTTCAGACAGTTATTATCGCTTTCATGCTATTAATGTTATAGCTAACATATGGAAACTTAGCCCCTGACTTCTGGAAGTTATGAGAAATTTAGTAAAAATAAGCAAGGAATTTCCAGTATAATTTGAGTGTTAACTTTAGCTACCTCAAATTTTTTCTCAATTAACAACAATAAACCTTTTGTTCAAAAAATTTTTTTATTAAAGAAAAATTTCTCCAAAATAGTTTCCTGTTACCTTTAAAACATAAATCTAGGATGAAATTAAAAATAGAATTTTCCCTCCAAATTTCACTGTGTTCTAGAATTAAATTTAGTAAGCAAATGTGAAACATTTAGCCTCTTACCTCATTCTTCCAGTAAGTTCTACAGAAGAAGAGTTGTCTTAATAATCCTTAATATTTTTGCTTTTAAAGGCAAAACACAGAAGACCGTGGGATGATAGCAGCAGTAGTTTCTTTGTTACTTAGCAATCTTAATGCTGCTTAATTTCCACAACACGCTAAATAAGCCTCATTCCAGTTGATAGCGAAGTTCAAAATGATTGGTTGGTGTTTTAGTTGCTCATGCTACCCACTGGTATTTCACAGATTGAAAGCTAAGAAGGAACACGTAATGCATGTGTTTAGATAAGGCCTTTGAGTAAAGTACAAGGTTTTATGATTGAATTATTACTTTGTGAAATACAGCATTAAGATGGAAGCATATAGATTACATACTGATAAGTGGTTTCACCCACTTTTATCAGCACTCATTTATACTGATCTTTGGGTTATAAGTTAACTATGTGTTTGTGTTAAGTATAGGATATTAAAGAAATAAAGGGAGAATTCTTAAATTTCAGATAAATTTAGACGTTTTTCTTGTATTTTTTCTTGAAGAATATTAAATGTCACAAGGAAATAGAAAATGGTGTACAAAATTTTTTAAGTATTATCTCAGTTTCATTATTTAAAAAAAATTCCACTTCTAAGTATTTGCCAAAGGAAATAAGAGGACTGGTGTCTCTTGTATGGAGATAGGTATATAAGATGTCCAATACAGTTGTTTTTATAAAGGAACATAATGATATACAAAAGAAGATGTAATTTAAGTTAGTGATAGAAGAATGAATATGCACCTGTTAAAAATGTCAGCTTAGCTCCTAATGGTTGCCTAGTATCAAATGAACATAATGTATTCAACCTTTGGATTTTGCAAGATTTTTGTCATATCTCTGTAATGAGTATCTTTTGAACACTTGTTCACTGTTAACTTTATATATTTTTTTCAAATTATTTTTTCAAATTTTGTTTAAACATTAAATTCATCTTTGTTTTTATCATCATTATACCTAGCTCAAGTTTGCGGGTTATATGTCTATTTTTATTGTAATTTTTGTTTTCAAAATCTCTATCACACTTTTTACAGAAATTCAGACTACCAGAGTATAAGGCTAGAGAAAGCTTTCTTTTGGTGATACCAATTCTGTGCACTTAAATTTTCATTTGTTTGGATTGTGAGGATGTTTTTGTCTTAGAAATCTGTATTTTTGTTTGTTATAAATTTTGGTTTATTTATTAAAATTAATTTTTCTTTTTGTTTTGAGACGGAGTCTCACTCTGTGGCCCAGGCTGGAGTGCAATGGTGTGATCTTAGCTCACTTCAACCTGTGCCTCCCAGGTTCAAGTAATTCTCCTGCCTCAGCCTCCTGAGTAGCTGGGATTACAGCTGTGTGCCACCATGCCCAGCTAATTTTTGTATTTTGAGTAGAGACGAGGTTTCACCATGTTGGCCAGGATGGTCTTGATCTCTTAACCTCCTGATCTGCCTACCTTGGCCTCCCCAAGTGCTGGGATTACAGGTGTGAGCCACTGTGCCCAGCCTTTTTTTAATTTTTTTTGAACAGGATCTTACTCTGTCACCCAGGCTGGAGTGCAGTGCTGCAATCTCAGCTCACTGCAACCCTGCAACCTCCGCCTCCCGTGTTCAAGTGATCCTTCTGCCTCAACACCCCTCACCTCCAAGTAGCTGAGACTACAGTCATGTATCACCATGCCTGGCTCATTTTTGTATTTTTTTAGAGACAGGGTTTTGCTATGTTGCCCAGGCTGGTCTTGAACTTTTGAGCTCAAGCGATCCACCCACCCCAGCCTTCCAAAGTGCTAGGATTACAGGTGTGCGCCACTGTGCCTGCCCAAAATTAATTTATTTGACAAAAATTGCATATATTTATTATGTACAACATGTTTTGAAATATGTATGCATTATGGAATGACTAAATCTAATTAAACATATTGTTGGGTTTTTCTTCTCATTTTAAAGTTGACTTTATCTTATTGTTTTAAAATATAAATAATTTGTCTACAGTCTCAAAATAGAACTGAATTACAGAACATACTGTTTACTAAAGTACATTTAGTAAACTTTAGTACATGGTGTTTTCATATTTTACAATATAAAGTAAGGAAGGAAGTCTTGTTCTTTAAATATTAGTGAGACTTGCTCTCTTAATGAGATAAAGCTTCTGCCCTTAAAAATATTTCATGTTTCTTTTGAATACATTGAACAAATTTCTCTTTTGTTCTGATTTATATACATAAATAACAAGGAAAACTTAACTGTGTTGTTTTATTTACAATAGCCTTTTTGAAATTGGATTTTTAAAAGTGATTGTAGGATTGCTTTTCATTGGTGTAGCTAATGTGTAGTTACATTGTTTCACATAAGTATAATTAGATAAGCTAAAAGAAAAACCAAAAACCTTTCCTCCTTACTAAGAGACTTTTGTCCGTTTTTTAAAAAGTTTTTTTTTCTTTTGAGACAGTCTTGCTCTGTCACTAGGTGCCATGCTAGAGTGCAGTGGCACAATCTCAGCTCACTGCAACCTCTGCCTCCCGGGTTCAAGCAATTCTCTTGTGTCAGCCTCCTGAGTAGCTGGGACTACAGGTGTGCACCACCACGCCCAGCTAATTTTTGTATTTTTTAGTAGAGAGGGGGTTTCACCATGTTGGCTAGGATGGTTTTGATCTCTTGACCTCCTGATCTGCCCGCCTCGGCCTCCCAAAGTGCTGGGATTACAGGCATGAGCCACCGCGCCCGGCCTAAAAGGTTATTTTAAACTTACAAGTAAAGTGTATATAAAGCACAAAATTACATTTCTTATACTAAAATATATTCTACATCTAAGTAAATTACTAATATTAAAGAAAATGTGGCAATTAAAATGAATTTTAGACTAGAGGTGTTTGACTAAACTTGGTGGGATTTTACAGTTGCCTTGATAACATGCCAACAGCAAAATTGGACTCTTTCTTTCTCAAAGCTTTTAGTTATAGACTCAGTAGGTTACTTGAATATAGTTAAATAATATTTAAAATGTAATTGAATTTTCTGATATTTAAGAATATGAAAAATAACTTTATTTTATTAAATAATAATTTTTTACAATAATGGTCTTGAACTCCTGGGCTCAAGTGATCCTCCTGCCTTGGCCTCCCAAAGTACTAGGAGTACAGTCATGAGCCACTGTACCTGGCTAAGAATATGAAAAAGAGCTTAGTTTTATTAAAGTTGAATTTAGCTCTAAAATATGAATGTGGAGCTGAGTGTGGTAGCTCACAACCCATAATCTTAGCATTTTGGGAGGCTGAGGCCTGAGGATTGCATGAGGCCAGGCGTTTAAGACGAGCCTGAGCAGCAAAGCAGATCCCCATCTCTAGAGGGAAGAAAAAAATGAACAGGGCATGTTGGCATGGGCCTGTAGTCCCAGCTACTCAGGAGGCTGAGGCAGGAAGGTTAGTTGATGCAGGAGTTCAGGACTTTAAGTGAGCTATGATCATGCCACTGCAATCCAGCCTGGGCCACAGAGTGACACCTTGTCTCAAAAAACTTAGTTAATTAAAATAAAATAAAATGGATATGTTTCATCTATAGTCATAAGGTTACTCATCTCTCTTTAGTTATTAGGAATTTTAAGAATAAAAATTTTCACCTAGCTGTCTTTGTCACAGCTTTTTCCAGTGTTTACAGAAACTGAAATGATTTATTCTTATCATTATCCAGTAAGTCACAGGTAGAGTCTGGTCTTTGGACTTGGAGCTTGCCATGTCAACACACTAATCTCCTGAGACTGCCTAGTTCCTAACTTCATCTCTGATACACAGTCTTCATTATGCCTGAGTAAAAGAGCCTTTTTGCCATTGCTTAGCAAACTCCAGTGAGTTCAGTTACAGTGTTGTCTTTATAGATGAGTTAGAGAGGGAGAATAAAGAAGTAAAAACAGTACCAACCTATGTAAATTTCAAGCCCTGGTTTTAACTGTTACTTGCTTAGCTTTGTAAAAGGAACCTTTAGGTGCAGAACAAATCATCTGTCAAGACCCACTATGTATTTCTGTGAACCCAGTTAGCAAGTGCTTGTAAAGTGCTTTGAAAAAGATGTGTGGTGTATGTATACGTGCTTTGGTTAATAATCTTTATCCTAACATTTTTACCATATTTGCTAAATTAATATGAAATTTCAGCCATTTAGTTTTACTTCGATATTATTTTTATCTGTTTTTCCAGTATATTTAAAACTGTTTTACTGTTTTATTTTACTCTCTACCTAAACTTGCCATCTAAGGATAACGTTGCAAAAAAGAAAGGCAAAATGACACCGATTTTTAGAATTATTTTTTAATGAGAGTTTCGTTAGTGTAAACAGTATTACCTACTATAATTGTGTGTATATATGGATGTAAATGTACTTTACTAGTATCTCTTTTATGGTCGGCTTTGTTTTTTCTTTTGGTATTTAGAGTTATTCAGATTTTTGTATTATAACATATTCATATTTTCTTAACGGAAAATGTTCTGGACAAACTATATAAAATAATAATATGCGACTAAATACTATTGTCATATAACTAGGTAGTTATTACATAAAGTTTTTATGGTCTGATAACAAAAGTTTATCTTTACTGTTAAAGTCCATCTAAAATGAGTGACTGTCTTAGAAACATGCATTTATGCCCATTTTACTCATTATTTTTAAGTTCTTCAAAGTACATGATGGTAGCATGATACTTTTTAAATCTGTCCTTCCTAAAATACCAACTTAGTGATATACAGCCTTTGTAAGGTGTTTCAAATTTAGATTTGTGGAGCATATTTAATTTGTACTCATTTGATTTTTGCTTTCCACAACAATTTTTGACGTTTTAAATCTGTCCTTCCTAAAATACCAACTTAGTGATATACAGCCTTTGTAAGGTGTTTCAAATTTAGATTTGTGGAGCATATTTAATTTGTACTCATTTGATTTTTGCTTTCCACAACAATTTTTGGTAAACACTTCATTTATCTGTGAATTATCAGGCCCAGACCTGACATCAAATAATCAGTTTGAATAATGCTTATATAATATTTAAATGTGCCAGGTATTGTTCTATGTGTTTTATATATATTAACTCAGTTAATATTCATAGAAAGTCTCTTAATGATGTTTTACTATTTGTGTTTTACAAATGGGGAAACTGAGGTAGAAATGCTAAGTGCCTTGCCCGGGTTCAAGTGGTGGTGCCAGAAATTAAGCCAAAGCCCCCTGCTGTCAGGGTCCATGCTCTTGGCCATTATATGTACTATGACTAAATGAAAAACAACCAAAGGAAGCTGTAATAGCAGCAAAGCTGCAATAATAAATTCAGTATTCTAATAAATTAAAAGTGTGTTATTCTCGTGAGAAAATATAGTATGATTCTTTTCCCTGAGTTTAATTTTCAAATCATTTATTATTGTTTATCTTCCCAAAGGTACAACAAGCTTTGTTTATTTGATAGGGATTTGTTGGCTTTCTGTCATGTGTTAAGCACTGTACTAAGTTTTATGTGTATAGTCTCATTTAGTTTGTAGTCGTTCTGAGGGAAGTGTCTAGAATTACTTACAATGTAAGTTTCGTGAGGGCAGGGATCTTGTGTATTTTGCCAACTGCTGTATCTCCAGTGCCTACAACTGTGCTCAAGGCACCGGAGGTATTGCATAATTTTTGAACAAATGAATGAGATTATTCACAACAGAAGGGAAAGCCAAGTCTTAAAGAAGTTTTGGTATTTGTCCATGGTCATATAAATACAAAGCAACAGTCAGAATCTAAGCCTTGATATCTGTCATCACAGTCCTGCTCTAGTATGGCATTGCCACTTACGCAGATGCCTGTAAGCAGGGAGGGAGTCCTGGAAAGTTTTCAAGCAGATTATTAGTGTGATAAAAGAAGTTTCGGAATGCATTTATTTCAAGGTCTGTTTTGTAAATTTAAAGGGATGAGGGAAGGGGGAAGTCCTCTCAGACCATTGATTGCATCAGTCTAGTTTTGAGGAAATGAGGTTGGACTGATAACAGTGTCAGTGGGAACCGCTGTAATCTTTCAAAGGTAGAATGAGAGAATGAGTTGGTTTAATTTAGTTAGAAATCAGAAGAGGAAAGATCATTAGGAGGTTTCAAGTATGTACCTGGATAGAAAATAGATTGGTAGAAATAGCTAAATCAGAACTGAAACAGGGTGGTCAGAAGACTTTTTTTTCTTTTTAGGGATATGTATAATCATTTTTTAATTTATATTGAATTTGAAATGATAGAAGTTTTTTTCTTCAAACTAAGGTTTGAGGAAAAAGTTAGGAAAAAAAATCACTGTTTGTTAATTTGAAAATGTTATTCTTCACAGTAATTAATTGAACAATTCTGCCATGTCCCCCTGAATAGCCAAACTATTGAGCATATTGTTAAACTAGTGGAACAGCACGGCAGTGATATCTGGTGGACTCTTCCCCCTGAGCAACTTCTTCCAAAAGAAGTCTTATCTGAGGTAAATTTCTGTTTGTATTTAACAGCCTTTATTACAGTCCTATATTACAGGACTTAATGACAACATGAGAGATTCTTGAGGGTTAAAAAGCTATCTTACATAAAGTTAACAAATATATTCGCTGTAAATTAGTAGCTAATGCAGTTTGAAAATGGACATTTTGTTTAGCTATAGAGGTGTAGTATTTAAGACTGGGCGTCATGACTCACACCTGTAGTCCCACCCCTTTGGAAAGTGAGACAGGCAGATAGCTTGAGTCCATGAGTTCAAGACCAGCCTGGGCAATATGGCAAAACCCTGTCTCTACAAAAAATACAAAGTTTACCCAGGCATGGTGGCATGTGCCTGTAGCCCCAGCTACTTGGGAGGTTGAGGTGGGAGAATGGCTTGAGCCTGGGAGACAGGTTGCAGCGAGCCGAGATTGCACCACTGCACTGCAGCCTAGGTGACAGAGTAAGACCCTGTCCCCAAAAAACAGTATAGTGTTAGGTTGGGTGCAGTGGTGCACAGCTGTAGTCTCAGCACTTTGGAGTCTGAGGCGGGTGGATCACCTGAGGTCAGGAATTCAAAACTAGCCTGGCCAACATGGTAAAACCTTGTCTCTGCCAAAAAAAAAAAAAAAAAATTAACCAGGCTTGGTGGTGCACGCCTGTAGTCTCAGCTACTTAGGAGGCGGAGGCAGGAGAATTGCTTGAACCCAGGAGGTGGAGAAAAAAAAAAAAAAAAAAATTAACCAGGCTTGGTGGTGCACGCCTGTAGTCTCAGCTACTTAGGAGGCGGAGGCAGGAGAATTGCTTGAACCCAGGAGGTGGAGGTTGTGGTGAGCCAAGATCATGCCACTGCACTCCAGCCTGGGTGACAGAGAGAGACTACATCTCAAAAACACAAAACAAAACAAAATGTGGTGTTTCATATAGTAGTGGAATGTGAGGGTCAGTTGTTACCTTATTGAGGGCCAGGATTGATTGATTTTGACTGATTTGGTTGATTAAGCTCATGTAATTATTACTGTGAGAGAACAGTGTCTAATGTTATATCAGGCCTTTGGAGATTTGTAGTAGAGTTAGCTGATTGTATCACACATTAAAATTTCCAAATTTAAAGCTAATTTCAAGAAAATAGAAAGCGATACATATTACACGGGTAAATGTGTAATTCAGTGGCTGTAGATACTTTTAAATGTGATTGGAGGGAGTTGTACTTAACCGTGAAATGCTTAAAAATATTGTAAATTTCATCTAAAAATGTGAATTTCATGGTTGTATTTCATTTTCTGAAGACTTTTGGGATGCAGTTTTTATTATCTATATTGTGATCTTTGTTTAACTAACGTGCTTTTACATTATCTTATTAGGTTGGTGGTCCTGATGCCTTGGAATATGTGCCAAGTCAGGATATTTTGGACATCTGGTTTGATAGTGGAATTTCATGGTCTAATGTTCTGCCAGGTAATTTTTAAAAATAGATATATGCCGATCAAGAAGTTTTGAAAATATAGAATTGGTATTTAGAAAGGATCTGTGATTGAAAGGTTTTTTTATGTGTGCTTTATTTAGAGATCTGCTACATTTTAGACCTGGAAGGACCCTTAGAATTTAATTAATCCAATGATTTCTAAACCTTTTTTGTTTTTCGAGATGAAATTTCATTTAGAATTTATGGTACAGAAAATAGTTAAAAATGGGATTTTTTTCCCCTCCCTTCAGCCAGTTCATTCTCCTTGGCCCACTTGGCAACCCCAAGGCACCCAGTTTTGTAAAACAAAATTTGGAAGTCACTGAAATAGTCTGACCCCATCATTTTTCAGAAGAGGAAATGAAAATTACTTAGAGCCAAATTAGGTGATGGTCACATAGCTTAATAGTTAGTGTCGAACTAAAACTCAGGTACCCTGATTTTCAGTTCTCGTCTTCTATACTACATTGCTTTTCATGGCTTTTTCTCCTCTCTTTACAAGTAGGTAACTAACGTTATACTTACTGATAGTTAAGGAATGTTTTTGACTGATTGGATAAAGAGAAAGGAGAGACATTGGGCAGGAATTAGAAAGGAGTAGCAGGAGAAGGCACATATTAGGGAATGTGTTTAGATGCTGTGCTAAGTGAAAAGCTAGAGTTCAAATGAAGAAGAACAAAGCTTGTTATCACTGTGAAGTTAGAGACAGGATGAGATGTCACGGAAGCAGTGATGGATCACACAGTTCCTCACACTCCTGCTAAAGGGCCAGCTTTGGCCTGGGAGATCCTGTTAGCTTTCTGGAGTAAGGGAATGTGGGAAAAGTAGCTTGTCTGTGAATCTCACAATAAGATTCCTAGTAAGTGGATATATTTCCTTCATTTAAGCCTTTCTTTCAGCTTAGGAAATTTGAAAAACAAAATGCATGTAAATTCATGTTTACTCTCTATTACAGGAAAAATGTGCATAATAATAATGGCCAAGTATAAGTTACATATGAATTTTTATAATTTTTTGTGTAGTGTTTTTCAGAATGATTTCATCACTTTCTCCCAGCATATTTGAGAGAAAATATTGCAAGTTTAGGTACTTTATTTCTCTAAATTGTGGTCGTGTATTATATATTGACATTCCAGTCAGTAGCAGACTGCATATATGATGACGGCCTCACAAGATGATAATAAATTAGACTCCTGAACAACAGGGTTCCAACTGCACAGCTTCCATCTACTTATATGCGGATTTTTTTCAATGAAATGTGGATGGAAAATACAGTATTCTCAGGGTTTGAAACTCACATGTAGAAAGGGAGGGCTTTTTGTATACGCAGGTTCAGCAGGGCCAACTGTGGGACTTGAGTAGGTACAGATTTTGGTACATGTTGGGGTAGGGGGCTCTCAGGGGTTGGTGGGCCCTAGAACCAATCCTCTGCATATATCAAGGGATGACTACTGTATTTTTATATACCTTTTCTGTGTTTAGATATATTTAGATACACAAATAATGACCACGTGCTGACACTGGCCTGCAGTATTCAGTACAGTAACATGCTGTGCAGGTTTGTAGCCTAGGAGCAATACACTATCCCATGTAGGCAGGTGTAAAGTAGGCTATCCCACGAGGTTTGTGTTAGTACACTCTATGACGTTCACGCAATGAGGAAATCACCTAGGGACACATTTCTCAGAGCATATCTCTGTTATTAAGCAATGCGTGAGTGTGTATTGAAAATGCAGGTCAGTAACACTACTTAAGGTAGTAGGAAGAAGAGATTCCTGCTGGCACATTTTGGGCAGCATCCCGAATTTTAGAAAAGAGTATGACAATTGTGAGACAGGGAGGTATAGTATATTTCACAGTTTATTCACTTCTTTAGATTTCGTGAGAATTAATGCTACTACCATTGTTGGCTTTCAGTTTCTGAAGTGGTTTTACGTTACTGAGTGCAGTAAGCGCACGTTATATTTGATGCCTTCGAGTGGGTTAAACTGTGAAAACTGTCATTAAGACCTATCTGATAGAGTTTAGTCATAATATTTCTAGAGTCTGATTTTTTTTTTTTTTTTTTTTTTTTTTTTTGAGACAGGGTCTCACTTTGTTGCCCAGGCTGGAGTGCAGTGACACAATCTCAGCTTACTGCAGCCTCTGTCTCCCGAGTTCAGTGATTCTCCTGTCTCAGCCTCCTGAGTAGCTGAGATTACAGGCATGTGCGACTACACCCAGCTAATTTTTGTATTTTTAGTAGGGATGGGGTTTTACCGTGTTGGCCAGGCTGGTCTCAAACTCCTGGCCTCAAGTGATCTACCTTCCTTGGCCTCTCAAAGTGCTGGGATTACAGATGTGAGCCACTGTGCCCAGCCAGAGTGTGATATTCTTAACCAAATGATTTTCACTGCAACAGAAAAATTTTAAATTAATTCATAATAATTGTACATATTATTGAGTACATGTAATGTTTTAATAGGTTCATTCAATGTGTAATGATCAAATGAGGGTGTTTAAGCTATCTATCACCCCAAACATTTACCATTTCTTTGTGTTGGGAACATTTTATATCATCTCTTATAGCTATTTTGAAATATATAGTTAATTGTTAGTATAGCCACCCTACTGTATAAAACACTAGGATTTATTCTATATATTTAACTGCTTTTCTATCCCATTAACCAAACTCTGTTGATCCCTCCCTCTCACTCTTCCCAGCCTCGGGTAACTTATCATTCTACTTTCTACCTCCGTAAGATCAACTTTTTTAGCTCCCACATATGAGTGAGAATATGGGATATTTGTCTTTCTGTACTTGGCTTATTTCATTTAACATCATGACCTCCAGTTCCATCCATGTTGCCGCTGATGGGAGGATTTCAGTCTTTTTTTTTTTTTTTTTTTTCATGATGTCTTTATCCATTCATCTTTGATGGATACTTAGACTGATTCCATATCTTGGCTGTTGTGAATAGTGCTATAATAAACATGGAGGTAGGTACCCTGTTAATATGGTGATTTTATGTCTTTTGCATAAATACCTAGTAGTGGGATTACTGGCTCATATGGTAGTTTTGTTTTCAGTTTTTTGAGAAACCTCCATAATTTTTCATAATGACTGTATACTGATTGACATTCCCACCTAAGTTATAGTAGCTCCCTTCTCTCCACATCCTTGCCATCATTTGTTACTTTCTTTTGGATAATAGCCATTCTAACTGTGCTAAGATGATATCTTCTTGTGGTTTTGATTTGCACTCCTCTGATGATTAGTGATGTTGAACAGTTTTTCATATACCTGTTGTCCATTTATATGACATCTTTTGAGAAATGTCTGTTCACACCCTTTGCCCACTTTGTAATGAGATTATTTGTTTTCTGGGTTTTTTTTTTTTGTTTTTGCTGTTGATTTATTTGATTTCCTTTATAATCTGAGTGTTGGTCCCTTGTCAGATGAATAATTTGCAGATATTTTCTCCCATTCTGCAGGCTCTCTTCACTATATTGATTGTTTCCTTTGCTGTGCTGAAGCTTTTTGTTTCTTTCTTTCTTTTTTTTTCTTTTGAGACAGAGCCTCACTTTGTCGCCAGGCACCAGGCTGGAGTGCAGTGGTGTGTTCTTGGCTCACTGTAACCTCCACCCCCCGGGTTTAAGCGATTCTCTTGCCTCAGCTTCCCGAGTAGCTGGGACTACAGGTGTGCGCTACCACGCCCAGCTAATTTTTGTATTTTTTAGTAGAGACAGGGTTTTACCACATTGGCCAGGATGGTCTCAATCTCTTGACCTTGTGATCCGCCCGCATCGGCCTCCCAAAGTGCTGGGATTACAGGTGTGATCCACCATGCCCGACCAGCTTTTTCTTAATATAGTCCCATTTGTCTATTTTTGTTCTTTTACTTGTGTTTTTGAAGTCTTAGCCATAACATTTTTGCCTAGACCAGTGTCCTGGAGGGTTTCTCCTGTGTTTTCCTGTAGTGGTTTTATAGTTGTGGGGGGGTCGTAGATTTAAGTCTCTCTTTTGAGTTGATTTTTGTATATGCTGAGAGGTAGGGGTCTATTTTCATTCTTCTGCATATGGATAGCCAGTTTCCCAGCACCATTTCTTAAAGAGGGTGTCCTTTCCCCACTGTATGTTCTTCGTGCCTTTGTTGAAAATCAGTTGGCAATAAATTGGTGGATTTCTTTGTGGGTTCTCTATTCTGTCCCATTGTTCTTTT
>NW_016107357.1:3451029-3456086 GCF_001604975.1 Cebus imitator
ATGGGCATTTGGGTTGGTTCCAGGTTCTTGCTATTGTAAACAGTCTGTCCCATTGTTCTAAGTGTCTGTTTTTATAACAACACCATGCTGTTTTTTCCTATTAACTTTGAAGTATATTTTGAAATTGGGTAGTGTGATATCTCCAGCTTGGTACTTTTTGCTCAGTCTTGCTTCAGCTATTTGGGAGTCTTTTGTGTTTCCATATGAATTTTAGGATTGCTTTTTCTTTCTGTTTATTTAAAGAATATTAGTGGCATTTTGCTAGGAATTGCATTGATTATTTATTTTTTTGAGATGGAGTCTTGCTCTGTTTTAGATCCCACACGTGACTGAGAATATGGGACATTTGTCTTTCTATGCTTGGCTTATTTCATTTGCCCAGGTGGGAGTGAAGTGGCACAGTTTTGGCACACTGCAACTTCCGCCTCCTGGATTCAAGTGATTCTCCTGCCTCAGCCTCCTGAGTAGCTGGGACTGCAGGCGTGTGCCACCACACCTGTTTAATTTTTATATTTTTAATAGGCTCGCGTTTCACCATGTTGGGCAGGCTGGTCTCGAACTCCTGACCCCAAGTGATCAGCCACCTCAGCCTCCCAAAGTGCTGAGATTACAGGTTTGAGCCACGATACCTGGCTGCATTGAATCTTTAGACTGCTTTGTGTAGTGTGGTCATATAAATGATGTTAATTCTAATTCTTCAATCCATAAGTATGGGATTTTTTTTCCATTTATTTGTGTCTTCTTAAATTTCTTTCATCAGTGTATCATGGTTTTCCTTGTAGTGGTGTTTCATCCCCTAATTAAATTTATTCCTATTTAATTTTTTTGGCATGGCTATTATAAATGGTGTTACTTTCTTGATTTCTTTTTCACCTGGTATGTTGTTATTGGATAGAAATGCTACTGATTTTTGTAGGTTGATTTTAATATACTGCGACTTTGCTAAATTTGTTTATCAGTTCTAAGAATTTTTTTTGTGGTATCTTTAGGTTTTTCTATATGTAAGATCATATAATCAACAAAAAGGGACAGTTCAACTTCCTCTTTTCTTCTTTTCCAATTCTTCAATGTCTTCCTCTTGCCTGATTGCTCTGGCTAGGGCTTCTAGTACTATGTTGAATGAGAATGGGGAAAGTGGGCATCCTTGTCTTGTTCCAGTTCTCAGAGGGAAAGGCTTTTAGCCTCTCCCCATTCAGTATGTGTTAGTTGGGGTTTTTATCATTTATAGCCTTTATTATGTTGAAGTGTGTTCCTTCTTTGCTGAGAGTTTGTTGAGAGTTTTTATTAGGAATGCTGAATTTTATCAAATGCTTTTTTTTTCTTTGTTAAAATGATCATATGGTTTTTGTTCTTCATTCATGAAGGACATAACACATTGTTGATGTGTTGTATCACCTTTTTGACTTATATATGTTGAACCATCCTTGCATACATGATAAATCCCACTTGATCACAGTGTATTATATTATTATTATAGCTATTTTGGTGGTGGCGTCTTGCTCTGTCACACAGGCTGGAGTGCAGTGATGCGATCATAGCTCACTGCAGCCTTGAACACCTGGATCAAGCTATTCTCATGCCTCAGCCTCCTAAAGAACTGGGACCATAGGTGTATGCCACCAGGCCCAGCTAATTTATTTTATTTTGTTTATTTATAGAGACAGGATCTCA
This sequence comes from Cebus imitator, assembly GCF_001604975.1. NCBI lineage: Eukaryota > Metazoa > Chordata > Mammalia > Primates > Cebidae > Cebus > Cebus imitator. Next base: position 3,452,701 of record NW_016107357.1, read on the forward strand.
CTGTTGCCCAGGCTGTCTTGAACTCCTGACCTCAAGCGGTTCTGCCTCAGCCACCTAAGTAGCTGGAATTATACGTGTGAGCTACTGTCTCCTGCTCTATTATATTTTTGATGTGCCATTGGATTCAGTTTGCTAGTATTTTGTTGAGGAGTTTTGTGTCTTTGTTCAACAGAGATATTGGCCCGTAGTTTTCTTTTTTCTTGTGTCTTTGACTGGTTTTGGTATCAAGGTAATGCTGGCTTTATACAGTGATTTAAGAAGAATTTCCTCCTCTTCAATTCTTCGGAGTAGTTTGAGCAGAATTGTTGTTCTTTTATTTTTATTTTTATTTTTTTTATTATTTTTTAAGATGGGGTTTCCCCATGTTGGTCAGGCTGGTCTTGAACTCCCAACCTCAGGTGATCTGCCCACCTTGGCCTCCAAAGTGCTTGGATTACAGGCGTGAGCCACTACGCCCGGCCTAGAATTGTCGTTCTTTATATATTTGGTAGAATTCAGCAGTAAAGCCATCTGGTCCTGGACTTTTCTTTGTTGGGAGACGTTTTGTTGCTGATTCAGTCTGGTTGCTCCTTATTTTGTTTCTTCTCGGCTTAATCTTGGTAGGTTGAATGTGTCCAGGGGTTTATCCATTTCCTCCAGGTTTCCCAATGTGTTAGTTAGCATACATTTGTTTATAGTAGTCTCTGATGATCCTTTGTATTTCTGTGGTGACTGTTTTATGTCTCCTTTTTCTTTTCTGATTTTGTTTATTTGGATCTTCTTTTCTATCTTCTTAGTCAAGCTAAAGATTTGTTTTCACTGCATATGCGTTTACCTTTTTATATTATCTCAGACTTTCCTGGCTGCACAGGCTGGGTTAAACCCTCTGTTTTCCCCTTGGTAACACCCATCACAGTTATTTCTTTTCTTTTTTTTTTTTTGAGACGGAGTTTCGCTCTTGTTACCCAGGCTGGAGTGCAATGGCGCGATCTCGGCTCACCGCAACCTCCGCCTCCTGGGTTCAGGCAATTCTCCTGCCTCAGCCTCCTGAATAACTGGGATTACAGGCACACGTCACCATGCCCAGCTGAATTTTTGTATTTTTAGTAGAGACGGGGTTTCACCATGTTGACCAGTATGGTCTCGATCTCTTGACCTCGTGATCCACCCGCCTCGGCCTCCCAAAGTGCTGGGATTACAGGCTTGAGCCACCGCACCCGGCCTTCTTTTCTTTTTTTTTCTTTTCTTGAGAGAGTGTCTTGCTCTCTTGCCCAGGCTGGAGTGCAGTGGCACAGTCTCAGCTCACTGCAACCTCTGCCTCCCCAGCTCAAGTGATTCTCCTGCCTTAGCCTCCTGAGTAGCTGGGATTACAGGTGCCCACCACCACACCCACCTAATTTTTGTAGTTTAGCAGAGACAGGGTTTCATCATGTTGGTCAGGCTGGTCTCAAACTCCTGACCTCAGGTGATTTGCCAGCCTCCACCTCCCAAAGTGCTGGGATTACAGGCATGAGCCCGTAATTGCACCTGGCCCATCACAGTTATTTCTTGCTTAACATAAAATCTCCCCCACTAGATGTCAGCTCCAAGAAAGCAGAGTCCAGATTTCCCCAGGCTCTAACACAATGCCTGCTATATAATAAGTGCTCAGGAATATTGGTGCAATTGAATTGGCTTGATTCAGTTATTTAAATTTTGTCTCCCCACCTTCACTCAGGTAATCTTTTCTATGTAAGGATTACAACTCTCAATCTTCAATCTTAGGATATAAGGACAAATCATAATTTTATAAATAAAAGGGATTATGGGGGCTTTGAGAGTTGTGAGTATAGATTTAAAATATGGATGTAATCCTTCTCAAAGACCTCATGTTACTTTTTTTTAAAAACCTTTTTATTTTGAAAACTCATAAAGTGTTATAAAGAATTACAGCACACTCTTTATCTAGGTTTCCCACTGTTAATGTTAATATTTTACTATGTTTGCTTTCTTCTTGTTCTTTTTTTTTTTCTTTGAGACGGAGTTTCACTCTTGTTACCCAGGCTGGAATGCAATGGTGTGATCTCAGCTCACTGCAACCTCCACCTCCCAGGTTCAAGCGATTCTCCTGCCTCAGCCTTCTGAGTAGCTGGGACTGCAGTTATGTTCCACCACACCCAGCTAATTTTGCATTTTTAGTAGAGATGGGGTTTCTCCATGTTGGTCAGGCTGATCTTGAACTTTCCAACGTCAGGTGATCCACCCGCCTCAGCCTCCCAAAGTGCTGGGATTACAGGTGTGAGCCACCGCACCCGGCCTACATTTGCTTTCTATATCCTTTCTATGTATGTATATGTAGAGGAAAAAAATGCATCTTTTATCTCAATATTTTAGTGTGTATTTCTCAAAAACATGGATAGTCTTTTACATAACCAACACAAATATCAAATTAGAGAACTAACATTGATTCCATGCTGTTAACTACCGATAGAACTTATTCAGTTTTACCCAGTCACATCGTTTATGGAAAGAGGGGGAAAAAGGGACCCAAGATCTAATCTGAGATCACGTTACATTGAATTGTCATGTCTGTAGTTCTGTGTCTTTCAGGACCTTGAGATTCATGCAGGTACAGGTTTATTTTGTAGATTATCTCTCTGGGTTTGTGGGATGCATCATCACTGATTAGATTTAGGTTACGAATTTTATGTGGGAATATCACAGAAAGGATACTGTGTTTTTTCAATGCATTATTTCAGAAGTCACATGATATCTCTCTGTCCCATTACTCTGGTGATGTGTAACTTTGGTCACTTGCTTGGTTAAGGTGACATTGCCAGTTTTCCGTATTTTAAAGTTCTTCCCTTCCTCCCCACTAATTGTTATTAATAAGTATCTTCTTTTTCTATTTTAATTAATGTAAATTTCTGGGATTGTTTTCTTTTAATATTTAATTTTGAGGTCCTGACCAAAGAGCAGATTTGTACTTGGAAGGAAAAGACCAGCTTGGGGGTTGGTTTCAGTCATCCTTATTAACAAGTGTGGCAGCAAGGAAGAAAGCACCTTATAAGTAAGTATTTATACCTGAACTAACCTGCTGAGTACCTGCCCGTGTGTGAAGCACTGTGCTGAGTACTATAGAGATGATAAGGCACCACTCTTGATTGCTTACAGTCTCCTGTTCATTAAAACAAATAAGAATTTGAAGAAAAAGGGGCCGGGCGCGGTGGCTCAAGCCTGTAATCCCAGCACTTTGGGAGGCCAAGGTGGGTGGATCACGAGGTCAAGAGATCGAGACCATCCTGATCAACATGGTGAAACCCTGTCTCTACTAAAACTACAAAAAATTAGCTGGGCATGGTGGCGCGTGCCTGTAATCCCAGCTACTCAGGAGGCTGAGGCAGGAGAATTGCCTGAACCCAGGAGGC
>NW_016107357.1:3456198-3467839 GCF_001604975.1 Cebus imitator
AAAAAAAAAAAAAAAGAATTTGAAGAAAAAAAAAGAGAAAGGAAAAAGGAGGCAACACCAAGGTGTCTTGTCAGTGTGAAGCAGATCATTACTCCTAGAAGAAAAAGTCAGCATTGACTGGAGTCGTTGGGGGAACCTAGGTAGTTGTTTTTCGTTTTGTTTTGTTTTGTTTTGTTTTTGAGAAAGGACCTCATTCAGTCACCCAGGCTGGAGTGCAATGATGTGGTCAGAGCTCACTACAGCCTCCAACTCCTAAGCTCAAGCAGTCCTCCTGCCTCAGCCTCCTGAGTAGCTGGGACTACAGACATGCACCACCACACCTGGCTGATTTTTAGTTTTTCTCTTAGAGATGGGTTCTCCTCCCATTGCCTCTACTGGTCCCAAACTCCTGGCCTGAAGCAGTCCTCCTGCCTTGGGCTCCCAAAGTGGTAGAATTATAGGCATGAGCCACCATGCCCGGCCTAGCACTAGACTTTGACCTGTGGTAAAACTGGACTAGGAGGAATGTAGTGAAGGATATTTGAAGTTGATAGAAGACAGCCTGAGTGCAGATGTCCTTTATACTTGTAATGTTCACAGTGGCTAATGAACTGAAACATTGCTTTCATGAATTGTATTAAATTAGGGATTCCTATTTAGTGCACATACTACTTTTTCAAACACATGAGTGAAAATACAAATCAGAAAGATTCCTAAATAGCTTAGCTTAAGATTTTGGCTCTCTTGTGATGAAAACCTATCCCAGAACATTTTACATGTTTTTGTTTTTATTTTTGTTTTGAGATGGAGTCTTGCTCTGTTGCCTAGGCTGAAGTGCAGTGGCACAATCTTGGCTCACTGCAATCTCTGTCTCCCAGGTTCAAGCGATTCTCCTGCCTTAGCCTCTCGAGTAGCTGGAATTACAGGTGCATGCCACCACGCCCGGCTAATTTTTGTTTTTTTTAGTAGAGATGGGGTTTTACCATGTTGGCCAGGTTGGTCTCGAACTCCTGACCTCAAGTGATCCACCCGCTGAGTCTTCCAAAACGCTGGGATTACAGGCGGGAGCCACCACACCTGGCCCTTTTACAGGTTTTTGTTTCTTAACATACTTTTAAAGACCAATGGATGGACACATCCTGTTTTTTCCAAATTACCTTTTGAAAAATAATTTTGAGATGATAATCTGCTCTTTTTAAGACATATATTTTCCTGGTTTTATTTTTTCATTTTTAAAATTATTTTGATTTTTAGTGAATTATATAGTTTTTCCACTGTTACCACAAAAGGTTTTATAAAATTTCCAACACACTAAAATGTTTTCTCATGTCCGTTTGTGGGAATCTTCACTCCCACGCCAGGCCCCCAGCAACCACTGATCAGCTTTCTGTCTCTGTAGTTTTCTATTTCCAACTTAGTGAGTTTTAATAATAAAAATCAGTACATACCAGAAGCTCAGAAAATAATCTGTTTAGTGACTAAAATATCTAAAATTTTCCTTTGTTTAAGTAGAGTTTACTATTTAACCATTGTGATACATGAGCTATGAGTGAGTTTTTTTGTTTTAATTTTTCCTTTTTTTAAAAAAAAATTAAAAAATATGGAATGCTTCACGAATTTGTGTGTCATCCTTGCGCAGGGGCCATGCTAATCTTCTCTGTATCTTTCCAATTTTAGTATATGTGCTGCCGAAGCGAGCACTAATTTTTATTTTTTGTGATGGAGTCTTAGTCTGTCACCCAGGCTGGAGTGCAGTGGCTCAATCTCAGCTCACTGCAACCTCTGCCTCCTGGGTTCAAGTGATTCTCGTGCCTCAGCCTGCCAAGTAGCTGGGACTATAGGCACGTACCACCACACCCAGCTAATTTTTGTATTTTTAGTGGAGACCGGTTTAACTATGTTGGCCAGGCTGATTTCAAACTCCTGGCCTCAAGTGATCTGCCTGCCTTGGTCTCCCAAAATGTTGAAATTACAAGCATGAGCCACCATACCCAGCCACATTTGACTTTTAAGGAAAGATTTCGGCCAGGTGCGGTGGCCCGTGCCTGTAATCCCAGCACTTTGGGAGGCTGAGGTGAGTGGATCACCTGAGGTCAGGAGTTCGAGACAAGCGTGACCAATGTGGTGAAAGCCTGTCTCTACTAAAAGTACAAAAATCAGTGGGGCCTGGTGGCGGGCACCTGTAATCCCAGCTACTCGGGAGGCTGAGGCAGGAGAATCACTTGAGTCTGGGAGGCAGAGGTTGCAGTGGGCCGAGATTGTGCCACTGCATTCCAGCCTGGGCAACAAGAGTGAGACTCCATCTCAAAAAAAAAAAAAAAAACGAAAAAGTTTCATCCATGGTCAGTCAAGAAAAATCATATTTTTGTGTCAAACTTAGATATTCTTTTTGGTTTTTTTTTGAGACGGAGTCTAGCTCTGTCGCCAGGCTGGAGTGCAGTGGGGCAAATGCGGCTCACTGCAACTTCCGCCTCCGGGGTTCAAGCGATTCTTCCGCCTCAGCCTCCCAAGTAGCTGGGACCACAGGCATGTGCCAACATGCCCGGCTATTTTTTGTATTTTTAGTAGAGACGGGGTTTCACCATATTGGCCAGGATGGTCTCGATCACTTGACCTCGTGATCCGCCCACCTCGGCCTCCCAAAGTGCTGGGATTACAGGCGTGAGCCACCGCGCCCGGCCTATTCTTTTTAAGCTATATATAATCTTCAAAAAGATAGTTATAATTGTGTTTATCATTAAAATAGCTGATTTGTCCCTTTAGGACAGTGGTTGTTCATGGATTTACCCTTGGAGAAAAGGGAGAAAAGATGTCCAAGTCTCTTGGGAATGTCATTAATCCTGATGTTGTCATTAATGGAGGACAAGTAAGTGATTCTCTAAAATATATTTTATTTTCGTTTTAAGGGTCTTAAATTGGCAGCCAGAGCCCTTAATATAGTTACGTCAGTGTGAAAATAAAAACTATCCGTTACACTCTCAAGTAACACATGACTTCAGTGAAAAAGGCAGAGGCCGGGATTGGGCCCTTTTATCTCATTCCAGGTCTGACTCTCCAGTTAGGTCCCAACCCATGCTGTTTCTTTTTTAATCGTCTGAGAGGTTTTACAGTGTGATTTCTAAGTGTAATGATCCGGTTTTCACACTGTTATGTGAGGTGTGCCTCCCTCAAACCTTTTGAGCACATTACTGTCTGACGTGGAAAAAAAAAGTGTAATTGTATAGTTAAATGGAAATGATAACAGAAAAAATGAGATTGCAACTTCTAAATGCACATTTCATTATTATATTGTTGGAAATCATACACTTTATTAAAGCGGGCCTTAAATGTACGTCAAATCTGAGGTTGCTAACAGTTTGGGGGTTTTTCACTTTGTAACTCCTGTGGCTTTTTACTGCCCTCCTGACATCCTGTAATCATTCATTGTTTTGTGTACAGAGTTGCTAGGAAATAGTGAGAGGAAAAGCAGGCCTTCCCCTTTCCCTCCCTTATTATAGAGACCTCCCCAGCACGGCTGTGTGTCTAACCACCAGCTATAGTGGCTGGAAACGGACATGACCAGGGACGAGATTAGGTATTAGCATCTGTAGAGCATGCTCTTTCTTTTTCCAGTTTTTAGACACAGCCTAATTTGAGATTGTGAGCCCTTATTTCATTACAGTGCTAATATAGTTTATACTTACATTGTGCTAAAAAATTTCTGAAAAGGAGCTTTACCTAAAACATTGTTCAGCTAATTGGAATTGAAAGCCATTCTGTTTATATTTTCTTCCTCAATGAAAAGGATCAAAGCAAAGAGCCTCCCTATGGTGCTGATGTCCTTCGCTGGTGGGTAGCTGCGTCCAATGTCTTCACTGAAGTTACAATTGGCCCATCCGTGCTCAATGCTGCCAGAGATGATATTAACAAGGTTAGAACCATTATTCTTCCTGTTTCTAAAGGACAAGTTTACCAAATCATTGTTTTAAAAAATGAGACACATTTTGTTTGGCACTGATAAGAACCGAAAGAAAATGAGTTCTCCATATATTGTGAGCTTTTAAAAATCTCCTGTGTTGGCCGGGTGCGGTGGCTCATGTCTGTAATCTCAGCACTTTGGAAGGCCGAGGCAGGCAGGTCACGAGGTCAGGAGTTTGAGACCAGCCTGGCCAACATGGGGAAACCCTGTCTCTACTAAAAATACAGAAATTAGCTGGGTATGGTGGTGCATGTCTGTAGTCCCAGCTATTTGGAAGGCTGAGGCAGGAGAATCGCTTAAACCCTGGAGGTGGAGGTTTCAGTGAGCCGAGATCGCGTCACTTACTGCACCACTGCACTCCAGCTTGGGCAACAGTGAGACTGTCTCAAAAAAAAAAACCAACAACAACAACAAAAAAAAAACCTGTGTTAATTTATTTGTTTCAAAACATTAGTAGGAATACCAGTAATTTTATATAATTTGTATATGATATCCTTGATATTTTATTAATACAATATATAAAATGTAATATAGCATAGTATAGATTATATTAATTTTTCATACTTTTATGCACTCAATAACCTTTCACATTTTTCCATGTATCTGTATTTTCACCTGTGAAGCAAGTGAAGTAACATTGTTCTGACCTACACACATGAATAAACTGGGCTACTGAAAGGTGATTTGCCCTAAAATCCAGTGGTGGTTTCTATAACTGGGCTATTGGAATAAGAGTTTGTTGTGTACTTTTTGTTTTTTTGCATTTGTAGTCTTATTTGGAATGATAATAAAAGTACCCCATTAAGAAAGTGACAAGGGTTGGATGACTCCAACTTAGTTACAGAGTAATAAAATAACTTCTCAGTGAAAAGTGAAGGTACATTAAGTGTTTTTAACTGCATATTTTTTCTTCCTATGAATAGCTTAGGAATACACTCCGCTTTCTTTTGGGAAATGTGGCTGATTTCAACCCAGAAACCGATTCCATCCCTGTTAATGATATGTATGTCATAGACCAGTATATGCTACACTTACTGCAGGATTTGGCAAACAAGGTAAATATAAATTAATAAACTTCTGGAAACTAGAAATATCAGTAATGTTGTGTGTTAACATTTTAGTTTTATCTGAGTAGAACAAACCTTGCTGGAAATAGTAACTATTGCACTCTTGAAAAAATTACCCTTGCTAAATTGCACACATTCCCAGGTTGGCTTTAGGTATAAAGTGTTACCAGATCTTTCGAGTTTCTCAAAAGATTAGAGCAAAACATCCAGACTTCCCCTCAGATCGGATTTTTCTCTCACATTTAGCTCTATTTCTCCAACAAGAAGAAATAAAGTGGAGTTATACTTTATTGATCTGCAGTTGTGCTCCTCATAACAAAGTACAGAAATAACCAAAACGACTATTCCTGTGTCTCATAAGATATTTGCTCATTTTTACATAGACTTAAATAATTTGTGTTTTCTCGCTGGGTGCGGAATCTCACACTCTGCTTGAGGCCAGTTCACGACCAGCCTGGGCAACAGAGCAGGAACCCATGTCTACAAAACTTATAAAAATTAGCTGGGCATGTTAGTGGGTGCATGTAGTCCCAAGCTCCTCGGGAGACTGAGGCAGGAGGATCACTTGAGCCCAGGGTTTTGAGGCTGCAGTGAGCTGTGGTTGTGCCACTGCACTCTATGCTGGTTGACAGAGTGAGACCCTTTAAAAAAAATTGTTTTCTCACAATTGGAAGTGTGTTTGTATTAATGTGCCCTTAAGTCAGAGATGTACACATCAGTTTTGCCCAAATGAAAAATAAATGGCATAAATGAGGGAACACTAATGAACTGTTGGTAACTTCCACTATTTGCTGTTGCAAAAATGGTGTGATTTTATTATTTAAAATCTCATTCTTGGTTAATGTTCTTTCATAGTTCTCAGAGTAAAATAGTATTTTCTGAGTATAGTCAAATGTGTTTTCCAGAAATGACATTTGGAGGATTTCCAGGAGTTTTGCATATTGCCTGTTTTGTAGTTGTTTCTTTGAAACATATTTTTGAAAGGAGCACATTTTGCTTGCGATGACTTATATTTTCATTTGCCTGTCTCAGCTTCCAAATTTATTTTGGCTTTTTTGTTCCCTAGATTACCGAATTATACAAACAATATGATTTTGGAAAAGTGGTTCGGCTGTTACAGACATTTTATACCAGAGAACTCTCTAACTTTTATTTCAGTATAATCAAAGATAGGTATGTATGACTAAATATTAAAATGCTTAACAATGGCCAGGCGCGGCGGCTCACACCTGTGACCCCAGCACTTTGGGAAGTTGAGGAGGGTGGATCACACGAGGCCAGGAATTTGAGACCAACCTGGCAAACATGGCAGACCCTATGTCTACTAAAAATACAAAAATTAGCTGGGCATGGTGGCGCATGCCTGTAATCTGCCTACTCAGAAGACAGAGGCACGAGAACCACTTGAACCTGGGAGGCGGAGGTTGCAGCGAGCCAAGAGTGTGCCCCTGCAGTCCAGCACCCCGTCTTATTTGAGACAGAGGTGACAGAGCGAGACCCCGTCTCAAACAACAACAACAAAAAAATCCTCAACAACTATTTCTTGAGTGTCTACTCTGTTTGGCAAACATCGGGGATACAGTGATGAGCAAGATGGGCAGTGTTGTGCAGTTCAGATTGGGCTCCGGAGTCAAGCCTGCATATAAAGGTTTGCCCTCCTGCTTACTAGCTTTATGATTTGGGGCAACTTCTTCTGTAATCTGTTTCTTCATCTGTAAAATGAGTATAATACCTCGTGATTGAGAAGGAAAAGCAGTAATGTGCTTAACCCTGTGCTTGATAAAGTTCAAAAACTAATCACTGCTGGTATCAGATGATGAACATAATGCTTGTTCTCCAGAGTTCTCAATCCTGAGGGGAAGAGAGAGAGAGATATGTGCAACTATATGGTAACCGCTTATAATGTTAGCAGTATCCTTGCAGAAGAGGGCTTAATGCCAGTCTTCATTTGTTGCTCCAGTGTGCAGGTGACGGTCCTGTCTTTATGGTAATGAGTCCAGTCTGAGGTGTTAGCCTCAGCCTGTCAGCGCCCCAAGGACCTTGCACATAGGGATTATAACTCCCTCTCCTTAAACACTGCTTCTCTTAAAACACTAACAGCATAGTAATGGATGGTATTTAACCACATGTTAAATACCATCAACTAACGTATTCATAGTCCTTTAATACAGTAGTCTAGACTCTAGTTGTCATCTACCTGAAAAACAGATAATAGAGCATAGCCATGGGTGCTTTCGAGGAGGTGGGTACACCTGGACAGAGTAAAATTGTAGGAGTGTATTGTATCCTTTAAATAGGAGATGATTAGAGCCATAGGATTAGCCACTACGCATAAAGTCAACCTGAGGCAGGTCCTATCTTGGTGACCATATGTATAAAGTGTTGTCAACTGCTGAATGAGTTGTTCTTGTTCAGGCTTTATTGTGAAAAGGAAAATGACCCCAAACGACGCTCTTGTCAGACTGCATTAGTTGAAATTTTGGATGTAATAGTTCGTTCTTTTGCTCCCATTCTTCCTCACCTGGCTGAAGAGGTGTTCCAGCACATACCTTATATTAAAGGTAAGGAATACTTCATTTATTCTCTTAATGAGAAGATCCCTGATGAAGGTGCAACTTCTGATTTTATCTCCTTCATATAAGGGCACTTACCCATCTACATTGACTGCTCTGTGACACAGTGTGTCTTGGTCGTGTGTTTGTGTCTGTACCTGTTTGTAGAGGAGCAGGGTAAATTTCACAGTGACCTTGCCATCTGCAGTGCTTTCTGAAATGTATTAGCAGCTTGACAGTATCAAGAAATCACTTTTTTTCTTAAATACCTTTATAAATGATCTGAAATGGCTGGGTGCGGTGGCTCACACCTGTAATCCCAGCACTTTGGGAAGCTGAGGTAGGCGGATCACTTGAGGTCAGGAATTCAAAACTAGCCAGGCCAACACGGTGAAACCCCATCTCTACTAAAAATACAAAAACTAGCTGGGTGTGGTGGCATGCATCTGTAATCCCAGCTACTCGAGAGGCTGAGGCAGAAGAATCGCTTGAACTTGGGAGGCGGAAGTTGCAGTGAGCTGAGGTCATGCCACTTGCACTTCAGCCTGGGTGACAGAGTGAGACTGTCTTAAAAACAAAAAAGGTTCTGAAATGTATTTTAGGTTTTATTAAAACAAAATATAGTGCCTTTTAGTGAATATTTTATGATAGTTGTTTTCTTCTGATTGTATTAAGTTTGTAAAAAATTAGCAACTATAGAAGTGTAGAAAGCGGGGGAAGTCACTTATAATCTTAGTACTGAGAGCTGTTAATATTGGGATATTTCTATTTTTTCTAAGCATCCTTTTTTTTGAGATCTTACATATTTTCTCTTTTGTTTAAATGTAACAAATGTTTTCCAATGCCGATGTAAATGTTTTCTAAATAATTAGGATGGCTCCATATTTCATCACTTGATTACCATAAATAACAATTCTTATTTCCCATTAATGGTTAGAGTTTCCTATACAGTTTAGGATGTATGTAAAGCAGTTTACTGTTTTTGTTCTTCTGAAGAGCCCAAGAGTGTTTTCCGTACTGGGTGGATTAGTACTAGTTCTATCTGGAAGAAGCCTGGGTTGGAAGAAGCTGTGGAGAGCGCATGTGCAATGCGAGATTCATTTCTCGGAAGCATCCCTGGCAAAAATGCAGCTGAGTACAAGGTCATCATCGTGATAGAACCGGGACTGCTTTTTGAGATAATAGAGGTACGCCTCAGTATGTACCTTTTGAAATGGTATTAGTGTCAGAGCTTTCCCTAAAATTTACTTTTAAAACGTGTCTAAATTAAAAAAATAATTTAGAAATTAGGGTTTCTGTCTTCTAATCCTGATATTATCGCTGATTCTTTGTTTCCTGCTTCACTGTGTTCTTTTCCATGTCTTGTAAAACATGTTCTGTGCATGTAACGTGTACATGTTACTCTGTAGGAACAGGAAAGGTATAAAGTTCTGTTTCAAATGAAAGGCCTCAGGACTATTTAAAAGATAGGTGACATGTAAATTGATCTCAGTCATCTTTGAATATATAAAAATTGGGAGTTTTGTATTAAGGGTCTGGTTTCCTGAGAATTTCGTCCATCTGGACCAGAATTAAACCCAAAAAGAGTTTCCATTTTTATTTTGTGAGATCTGAAGAAAATTCACTTTGTCCAGCAAGCTGCAACATGTATTTCAAAGCATTTATCCTATGTTTATTTCCAGAAGGGCCACCAGACTCTTCTTCTTGGGATTTTTAGGGGTTGATTGGCCAGATTGGTTTATAGCTTAACATAATGATGTGATTTTTTTTCCAGTCTAAATGCTTAAGAAGAGAATTGGCAATGAATATATTTTTAAAAAGTTTTGTTAGTGTCAGGTTTCTAAAAAATACCCATCTCATTTTATTTGGTAAGTTCAATTTAAATGTTTAACGATGTAATTATCGTGATTGATATTTGAGTTTGAAATAGCTAGTAGGTATAATAAGATGTTCACATTTTAAAATGTAAACTTGGGAAGTCTCCATTTTGCAGGTGAGGAAGTGAGGCCTGCTGAAGCTGTGACCTAGCCAGGGTAACACAGTCCAGTCCTGGCCTTTTTTCCTACATATTATGTTTGTAGTTTGTTTCCTTTGACTTCAGTCTTTCTAAGTAATAAACTGAAAAGAATAACAGCTTGTTTTGGATCAATTTTACTGTAAAAAATACTTTGGAATTTTCAAAAACATGGATGTATTTTCCTTAGGAATCATACCAACTAGCTGTCAGGTGGAGTGGTGGTTCTATCCATTACTAATTGCATCAACTTGTTAAAACCAAATTAATCTCTTTGAGTCTCCTGTTTCTCATGGGCTTTAATTTTTTAAAGCAATGTCTGTGTTGGTTAGCTTACAAACTCACTTTGAAGATCAAAATTACAGTGATAAATGTCTTTATCAGACAAATTCGGTCTACTTCAGAAGCATTCTACATATTGTTTATAGATTGCCACGATCACTATACATTACAAAAGCAGGTCCTTGTTGAGACAGTATTTTAGCCCATCAACCAATGATACATGAAAAAATAAAGGCTTTGAGGCTGACAGACCAGAGCTTGACTTGCAGTTGAGAAACTTGGGCAAGTTAACCTCTCTTTGCTTGTTTCTTCATTTGTAAAGTTAATACAATAAACACCATACAGGCTTTTTGTGTGTGACAGTTCGAAATAAGAGACAGTTTAGGATCTAGCAAAGTGAAGTGCCTGGCATTCTCAATAAATACTGTTGATGGAAATCTTTAGTTAAAACCTTTTATGATAATTAGGCTTGATGCATTTAATGGTGTTTGCTCAGGATGCAACGGTATGCCAAAGGGTTCTTCTCTAAACATGAGATTTTATAGTGTCTTTTTCTAACCTCAGTTTATGATAAAAATTTAACCTAAACTGTAACTTTCACATGCTTCCTTCCAGATGCTGCAGTCTGAAGAGACTTCCAGCACCTCTCAGTTGAATGAATTAATGATGGCTTCTGAGACAACTTTACTGGCTCAGGAACCACGAGAGATGACTGCAGATGTAATTGAGCTTAAAGGGAAATTCCTCATCAACTTAGAAGGTAAGAAGGACATGAAAATAACAAGTAACATCTGGAGAACTGAATAATCATAAGCCATCTCCAACTTTCCAGTGAACTAGATTTATTCTAAAGGCAGTTATATACTTGGAATACATCCTTCTATGGAAATAATATAAATGGTTACCAAGTTTCTAAGCCCACTCTTAAAACTCTCTTATCTGATGATCCTGGGAACTGAGGGCTAGGGACAGAAGAGACTTTCTTTCTGTCCTTTGAATAAATATTGGTTATTGTACGTGAGGTTTATGTTAGTCTGACTTGCTCCCATTTCCCTTTGTGTCCCCCTGCCTTGATACTTAGTACCCCAGTACTGGCGCAGGCCTGCCCACCATTCCTCAGTGTTGATGCAAAAATTTCCTGTTAATGTATACCCCAGATTAAAATATTTAGCCATTCTTTTGAGGGGTTAAGGAGGAAGTTTTGTTGAGCTCATTCTAACGATAGTATGTCATAAGGAAGCATTTTGTAGATGCTTGTTTTATAGATTTAAAAAGTTAACCTGGTTCATCTTCATTGGTGGAGGTCGAGTTGCATTAATAAAGAAAAATAAGCAGGTATCTTGGCAAAGTTTATGCTACTTGCATTTTTCATAGCTTTCGGGTACCAGGAGATGGGAAGTTAACTACAGGCATCAGTTCAAATTTGGGCGTGGCACCACAGACCATGTAGTAAAAGTTCTGGCTTAATTTACTTTTTGTAATTTTATTTTCCTGAGACTGAGTCTTGCTCTGTTGCCCAGACTGGAGTGCCATGGCACGATCTCAGCCCACCACAACCTCTGCCTCCCGAGTTCAAGCAGTTCTCCTGCCTCCCCAGTAGCTGGGAATACAGGTGCATGCCAACATGCCTGGCTAATTTTTTTTTGTATTTTTAGTAGGATAGGTTTTCACTATGTTGGCCAGGCTAGTCTCGAACTCCTGACCTTGTGATCGGCCTGCCTCAACCTCTCAAAGAGCTGGGATTACACGTGTGAGCCACTACACCCGGCCTTTTTTCTGGTTTTTTTTT
>NW_016107357.1:3469269-3479926 GCF_001604975.1 Cebus imitator
TATATATACATGGAGGAAAAAAAATGTGTGTGTGTGTGTGTATAACGTAGACATGTATTTAGCTTATCTTCAAATATGGTTGAGCAGAAAATGTTTTATATTTTATACATATCTTTTGACTCAGTATTTAAATTCTATGATATCTGAAAATAAAGGCATTCTGGAAAAGTACTGACTGATGTTGGTGCAGAAGTGAATATCAAGTAAAAGTATAGTTTTGAAAGGGAATGGCAGAGGTGTGTTTCCCTTAAGAGGTGAAGAGTCATTTTATTCTTCCCACTAGTAAACATCAAACTTTTCAGAATAGCTAGTTTTTGGGGTTGGATTAGAAAGAAAATAATCACCGGCTGGATGCGGTGGGGCTCTTGCCTGCAATCCCAGCACTTTGGGAGGCTGAGGCAGGTGGATCACCTGAGGTTGGGAGTTTGAGATCAGCCTGACCAACACAGAGAAACCTCATGTCTACTAAAAATACACAGTTAGCCAGGTGTGGTGGCACATACCTGTAATTCCAGCTACTTGGCAGGCTGAGGCAGGAGAATCACTTGAACCTGGGAGGTGGAGGTTGCAGTGAGCCGAGATCATGCCATTGCACTCCAGTCTGGGCCACAAGAGGGAAACTCCATCTCAAAAAAAAAGAGGGAGGAGGAGGAAGGAAGGGAAGGACCAAATTTGTTACTCAAGAGAGGAAGAAATCTCTTAATACTTATATTTATGAATGTTTAGGAAACAACATGAAAGCTGAAAATTTATTTCACTAATGTACATATAAGTTCACAACAATGTACATAAGTTCACAACAATGGACAGAAAATAGCAGTATATACAGAATTTCACTACTTACAGTACATTACAATAGAGAAAGCATTTTATAAACAATTCAGTATTGGATCAAAATCCTTTAAGGATGGCTAATTCTATTCAGCAGGAATCTAACTTGTAGACACCCAGCAAACCCATTCCTATCAGGGTAAGAGAGGGCTCTCGCTGTTGCTATAATGTACTGTAAAAATATTTTATCTCTTATAAATCAAATGGACCACAGCAACTTCTAAATGAAGATAAAATTCAATGTATTTCTAGTATTATTAAATTTCAGATTTTTAACTTTGGATTGCAATTGTTTTAAAATAGCAATTTAAATGTAACAGTGTTTACTTTGACCATAGATAAATTTTTATAATAAAGGTAAAACTCTTTTTTTCTTTTTGCAATAGTATGAAGCATTTAGAAGCATGGTACTATGTATCTCTTTTATCTACATTTTCCCTGGCCCCTCTAGTTCTACATCTAAACAGAACCTGTAATGTAGACATTATGATTATTTGAACATTTTGTTTTCCTTCAGCATTATACAATAAGATAAAATGCATATTTAACATTAATGAAGAAAGTTGTGTGAGGGTGGGTATATATCTAGGAAATCACTACTGGTTATTGGCTTCTCATCAATAACTACAGTAAGTGCCACATACTTTTGTTTCAGAAACCACCCATTCTACATAAAATCTAATTCCTTTATCATCTGTGGCTTTGTTATTACAGAATATCTACATAAGTATTTATTTGCCTTTCTTCATATCAGATTTATTTACTTTAAAAGCCCTTGATAAGTAGTAAAATATTTAACTGCTTTTCTTAACCATACAAGTCAGAATTCAATTTTAAAATTCTATGAAAAATTTTAGGATAACAAATATAACTAGAGTCTTAATTATTTGTGTTAGGATTCTGTGAGCCATATTTCAGCTTATTATTCTCAGCAATCCCCAAATTTGATTGTCTGTTCTACCACAGTAAGCTTAACCAGTTTTATTATATAATGCTTAGTAAGTACCCCCTCCCCCGAAGTGATGATGGAATTGTGGCTTTAGTGTTTAAAAATGCCTGTAACTCCAAGTTTCTTTGACTAGCCTCCTTAAGTTCATACTACTTTCAGCATACTAGCAAAATATCACAGAAGAACTAATCTCTTAGAACATATTTGACAAGTGACTGTTAAGAGCCAGGTATGTTTATAAGAATTCTAGGATGTATCTGGCTGGGGCAGTGGAGACCCAAGCAGAGGCTGGGAGGTTGGACTAGCTCGCTCCACTGCTGTTACTCTATAAAATGTTTGCCTCAGTCAGACCCACAGGCCCCCATGCCAAACACTCAAGACATCTTAAACACTTACCTTGTAAGATTTTAAGTTTCATAGTTACTTAACAGTAATTATTAAATTTTAGCCAGTTAAATTCTTGTTTGGATGTGCTCTTTTAGGTCAAGAAACAGATTAAAGAAAACTTTATATCCCTGAAAGACATACTTCTCAACTTTGCATGATTACTATAGTTGGCTTCTTAAGGGAAAGTGAAGAAACAAACTTCTGTATCACAATGACTTACATGAATAACAACTGTGACCCATGACAGATGCCAATAATTACACTGTATGGCTACATTCTAAAATACACCATAATAAATACTTGGTATTTGTAGAGCTCAAAGCACTCTTTTACAGAGTTTTGGTTAATTTGTTTTTTTTCTTTTTTTTGAGACAGGGTCTTGCTGTGTTGCCCAGGATGGCCTCAAACTCCTGGGCTCAAGCAATCCTCCCACCACAGCCTCCCGAGTAGCTATAGTTTGGTTTTAATCAGTAAATATTTATTTAGCACTTGGACTGCTCTAGGCACTATAGGGTACAAAATTAGTTGTATTTTATCCTCTCATCCCAGCTCTGAGGTAGGTTTGCTAAAGCTGTAATATCACTAAGCAGTTTTTTCAATACTGTTCCCAAGGACAGATAACATTAGCAAATCCCAGAAGCATTTCTAAACACTTGTAGGAAAAATGAAGTTGGACTTAAAATTTTTAGTATCTTTGCCTTTTTTTTTTTTTTTAACATAAGTTTTACAAGATAATACATTTTTACAGACACCTGATGTGGATACAACTTTGCAACTTGGCAAAAGGCAAATCTTAACTTACATTATAATTACTTTGCTGCATCATACGCACCTCTGATTCTCAATTTTGGCAAGTACAACAGGTGAAGGGTTCTATTTAGTGTCCCATTCTGATGAATATGATGGTCTTGAACCCATTCTTCCTCCTCAAGCACGGTCATCCTCTGATGGCAACAGCAGACCCTCTGGGAAAGGAACTTTTCAGTTTCCAGAACTCCCCGGTGGCAGCCCAGTGTGGGATTTGAAGCATGACAAGAAAGGCGTTTTCTCAACATTTACTAAAGGAGAGTGGGGTGTTTCTATACTCTACTGATGGGGACTGTACATGAACACATTTAAACAATTACAACAATATTTTAGATAGGAAATATAGAATCTTATAAGAACATAATCTGTAAATTATAACTATTTTTTAGATAGCAAAGTTTAACAATAAAGCTACCAAAGTGTTTGAATTAGAAATAAACAGTAAAACATCTGTATTAATTATAATAGAGTTGACATTTGTTTATATTTTATCTTCAGTATTAACCAAGGAGTAGAATTTAGCCAGGGTTGCACTTTTTAGAAGTTGTATATAGTCTTATTTCTTTTACAAAAGGAAAAAAAAAAACATACTTTCCCCATAAAATTCCAGGTCTTACTATGTAAAATAACCATGCACTAATTCACGTTTAATCATTTTAGGGCATTTCCAGTAGGTAAGTGTCATAAAGAAGGAAGAGATATGGCTTCCACAGCTTCAATGAGGTGTAAGGCTAGACCATACTGCCCGTGTTTTTCTGGTAAAAGCTCAATTACTTTATTTACTAGTTTAGCTGTTATTGCAATTGGCACTTCAGTGTTTTGAAGATCCTGAGGGTCCTGCAAATGGGAGAGAAAAATAACCTATTATAGACAACTAAACAATTGTTCCTGACTTGAGTTATTACATAAAAATGCTTTTCTTTGTAACTAGGTGAATTAAATTTGTCAGATGTTCTTCATGACTGTTATTAACTAGGCACTTAAGAAAACATCCAATGGCCTGATCTCATTCTATTGTACTGACCATTGCTTTCAGCCAAGTACACAGTGTGGGTGGAAGTCTGGCAAGCAGCTCCATTCCTTCTTTTGTCTGGGTGTGGAGAAGCGCATGAGCCAGCCTTTGCCCTGTCAACACGAGTAGCTGAGAGGCAAGGACTTCTTTGTCATGAACCTGTAGAATGGCCTGAAGATAGGAACATGGAGAAATAATACAGTCACAGTGAACAGATTTGTTTATATTCTATAGGAAAGGGGCTCCCAGTGAAGAGATTCTAGTTGATTTTTGAACTGTGGCCATTTATCTTTTGGTTGCATACAACCAAAAGATAAATCCAAATCAAACAGCATTTAAACCCAAATTTCAGCTCCTTGGCTAATTGTTTTTCTCTCATCACCTCATTTTTCAATTCAGTATGGCTATTCAGTGTGTTGTTTTCAAGGTTTTGGCAAATAAAGGGAGTTTCACGTCAAGACTGTTTGAAGCCCTCTAATCGCTTCTTTTGATCTTTTTTTTTTTTGAGATGGAGTCTCACTCTGCCACCCAGACTGGAGGGCAGTGGTGCAATCTCAGCTCATTGCAGCCTCCACCTGCTGGGTTCAAGTGATTCTCCTGCCTCATTCTCACAAGCAGTTAGGATTACAGGCATGTGCCACTATGCGCAGCTAATTTTTTGTATTTTTAGTAGAGATGGGGTTTCACCATGTTGCCCAGGATGATCTCAAACTCCTGACCTCAAATGATCCACCCGCCGTGGCCTCCCAAAGTGTTGGGATTACAGGCATGAGCCACCACGCCCAGCCCCTCTAATGGCTTCTGAATACACTTAGAATAAGCATGGGCTGTATCCTAGGTAGTGGCCATGGCCTGTGCCAGCCTCCCTGCCTCATCCCATACTTCTTTATTTCTTGCTTACTATGTTTGCTCAGCCATTCCAGGTTTTCTAGTCCTGAACCTAGCCATTCTAGTCCCCACCCACCTCAGGACCTTTGTAATTCTTATCTCAAGCACTGTTTCCCCAGTTTCTTTTTTTTTTAAAGATGGGGTTTCACCATGATGGCCAGGCTGGTTTTGAACTCCTGACCTCAGGTGATCCACCCACCTCTGCCTCCCAAAGTGCTAGGATTACAGTCGTGAGCCACCACGCCCAGCTGTTCCCCCAGTTTCTGAGTAGCTGGCTGCTGTTTCTCCTTGGGGGCTCAGCTCAAACGTCACCTTCTGTCACCACCCTACTGTAGTATGATCCTGATTTTTTTTTTTTTTTAAATTTTAAAAATAATTTCTTTTCCTTTTTAGAGATAGGGTCTCGCTATATTGCCCAGACTGGTCTTCAGCTTCTGGGCTCAAGTGATCTGCTGCCTCAGCTTTCCAAAGTGCTGGGATTACAGGTGTGAACCACAACGCCTGGCCCTGTTTATTTTTTTCATAGCACTTACCATGCAATGCAAAATTTAGCATGCTTTTCTGCTTCTACCAGCAGACTATCAAGTCCATGAGGAAGGAACCTTGTTTTGTTTACTGCTATATCCTTGTGCATACAGCAGGCCTGGCATACTGTAGGAATTATTTGATTATAATTTTATGTTTAAAAATACTCTATTGTTCTATTTTTGTACCTAGATGTTCTAACAAAAGGAAGAGCAAAAGGTTTCATTGGAGCCTTTACTGATTCTTTATTCCAACTATCAATTTTATAACGAGTCCAATTAACATTCAAAGGGTTCATGATTACCTCTTCTCCTAAGTGGTCAATTCCATAGTTGTATAGTTCCCCCACATAATGCCTTCTGACAACATCTTCACTAACTTGAAGGTGATGGGCTAAATCCACAGCTAGAGCCGGCCAATCTTGGTCTTTCCCAAAAGGAGTGGGTGTTGCCTCTTCTGTGGGATATTTGACCTTTGTGGCTGAATGCTGAGCCTGGACAGCTCCACTGACAACTTTCAGTAAGAACTTGAAAACGGAGAGATATAGCAATGTATTGTTATTGTTTCATTTTAAAATACCTAAATCAAAGTATTGTTGGCTTTTCTGTCACTTACAAGTGGCTTTTCCATTAAATTGTTTAATTATCAAAAAAGGAACACGTAATTTAAAGGTAAACAACTAGCTCTCAAAACACTTTGAAAGTGGTCATTCTTTTAAAAGCCAGCTAGATTTTTCCTTTACTGTTTTTCTTTCCCCCAAGAAACAAAAACAAAATCCAATAGCTGTAATTTACCTGTTGTCGTACAGAAATAAAATTTGGATCCATTTCCCCACTAGGTAATAACTGAATTGAAGTTAGGTCTTTGAAAAATGCATTTTTTCCCTAAAGAGAAAGAGAGCAAGAAAACTGATATCAGGGTGTGGATTATTAAGTGGGGAAAGGGAGAAAGATTTTTTAAAACTTAAGACATTTAAGAATAACTCATGGTTGATTTTTATTTCTCCTTGAACAATAAGATTTTAGAATTCTTCCTTTAATTTTTATAACAATTATCTAGTATGTAGTAGACAGCCTTTAAGATGATCCTCAGTGATCCCCTCCTCCTGGTATTCTGTTTCCTATGGTCTTCTCTCCTTGCCTGTGGGCAAGGTGACTTGCTGCTAGCAAACAAGCAGGTAGAGGTGATAGCATGTTACTTCCAAGACTCTGTTCCAGAAGACTGCTTCTGCCTTGAGGCACTCATACTGGCTCTTACTTGCTCTGCAGGAAGCCAGGTTCCATGTCGTGAGCTGCTGTATGGAGAGGCACATGTGGCAAATAACCGAATCTTGCCAACAATTGTGCTTAGAAGTGAATCACCCTTTCCCCATCCCAGTGGAGCTTTCAGATGCAGGGCCTTAACTACAGCCTCATGAGAGACTAAGCCAGAGGCATCTAGATAAGGAGAACACAGATTACTAACCCACAAGAACTGTGAGATAATAAATGTTTGTTATTTTCAGCCAAGTTTTGGGATGATTTGCTTTGCAATAATAGCCAAGTAATATATATATATATATATATATTACTTGGCTAATATATATATATATGTACTCTGAATCCTTTTTTTTTTTTTTTTTGACAGAGTCTCACTCTGCTGTCCTCAACCTTCCAAAGTGCTGGAACTACAGATGTGAGCCACGATACCTGGCCCTGTTTATTTTTCATTAAATTGTATAGTAATCACACAGTGGCACGATCTCAGCTCACTGCAGCCTTCTCCTCTTGGTTCAAGAGATTCTCTTCTCCCATCTCAGCCTCCCAAGTAGCTGGGACTACAGGTGTGTGTCACCACACCCAGGTTAATTTTTTTGTATTTAGTAGAGACGGGGTTTTACCATGTTGGCCAGGCAGGTCTCAAATTCCTGACCTCAGGTGATCTGCCTACCTCAACTTCCCAAAGTGCTGGGATTATGGGCATGAGCCACTGTGCCCAGCCTCTGAATCTTTAAAAACACTTGTTGAATTGTTTAAAAACACTTGATTTGAAAGAACAGATGTGTGTCTAAAAAGTAAAAACAGAATGTCAGAAAACAGGATTTCAGAAGTTCCTTGGAAGGAAATGTAATATACAGCAAAGAGCATTGGCCTTTAAATTGAAAGAAGCTCACCACTTCCAACCAGGTTGCCTCAGGTAAATGACCCACAATCTTGCGTTACTGTTTCTTCTGCAAGCAGGTCACATCCTAGGTATCTTCCAATGTGCCTTCCATACCTAATCATCTGTGATTCTAGGTCACCTAGTGTGATTGCCAAGTAGATTAAAGCTACCCATCCTTTAGTGATAAGAAAAACCAGACTTCCAGGGCAACCCGTGACAATCTGGACATCATTGATACACTCACTCACAATCTGTTCCTTGGAAGTTCCCACCTGGTGGTCTTAGCTATAAAGGTCTATAACAGTACCATTTCTTATTTACCGTATTCCAGACACTGCTAAGTACTTCATGTTGAATACAAGGAACCCTCACAACAACCGTGAGGTCAGCGCTAGTGTCACTGCTACTTTCTGAATGAGAAAACTGAGGCTAAGAAAATCGAAATAATTCTAGTTAGCAAATGGTAGCACTGGGATCGTTTCACTAGCCAACCAACCATACTACATCTCTGCAGATGAGAGTCACCCAGCTGTCTCAGGTAGTCTTGGCATGATAGGGGTTGAGACTAACAACGTCAGTATGCTCGTCCAGTTCTGGATGTGTTCTGGTTTGGCAAAGACCTCTGTGGGGAATACCAAGCTGGGAACTTTATTTTGACATTTCTTTCTCTTTTTTAATCTTTACTCCTATCCTTTATAATCTCAAAGGTACACTAACTCATTCAAAATCTATACTATTTTTTTTTTCTTTGAGACAGAGTTTCACTCTGTGGCTCTGTTGCCGGTGTGATCTTGGCTCACTGCAACCTCTGCCTCCCAGGTTCAAGCAATTCTCCTGCCTCAGCCTCCCCAGTATCTGGGATTACAGGCACATGCCACCGCACCCAGCTAATTTTTATATTTTTCATAGTGACAGGGTTTTACCATGTTGGCCAGGCTGGTCTTGAAATCCTGACCTCAAGTGATCCACTCACCTCAGCCTCCCAAAGTGCTGGGATTACAGGTGTGAGCCACTGCCCCCGGCTGTGAGTCTCTCATTTAAGGGTGAAATAATAAGCCCACTTTCCCACAAGCCTAAGCTGTGTTTTCTAACCTAGTTTCTATTAATAAAAAGCTAAGTAATAAAGTTGACATTTTTATCTCCAACAGTCTGAGTCCTGTCTGTCTCTCAAAATTTGATACTTGCATGGGGAAGGAAAGAGTTTTACTATCCACTGCAGCTAAATGGTGAAGGTTACAACAGAGTATGTAGAAACATATTCTATTCACAAGTTTGGACTCAATCCTGCAGAGGAGTCAAAAAAACTTAGGCATAGAACTAATACAATTAAACCTGTCTCTTAGGAAGACAGCTCTTGTAGCACTAGACTAGAGAGAGAGAGAAACTGGAGGCAGGGTGATTAGGAAAGGGCTGTTGTACTAGCCAAGGGAAAGATGATTGCCCCTAACTAGGGGTATAGTCATGGAGAGAAATGGACAGGTATGATCTATAGATGAATATACAAGAATGAATTTACAATGAAGAAAATTGGCTTGAAGTAAGGAACTGGTGAGATTATTTAAAGGTTTCTATTTTTTGCCAGGGCAAAAAGGATGACATCATTAATCAAATAACCAAACCAGGGAATTCAGAAGGAACAGCAAATTTAGGCTAGGGGCAGGATGGGGTTGTGGGTTTACAGATATATTTTAAGATAGAAGGTGTCTGAAGTCCTATAGGGCACTCAAAGAGAAAAGTTCAATAGAAATGTGTGCCTAAAAACTATGGGTATTGGTCAGGCCTAGAGATATACAAGAGGCAGAAAATGAGTCTGTCCAGGAATAATATGGAAAATGAGAAGGGCAGAGACAGCTGAGAGGGGAGCAGTATGGAAGGTAAATAAAAAGAACAGAATCAAGCAGGGAATAAGGGAGTCAGAACCTCACATGAAATTACACAAGTCACAAAAGTACTGAACAGCTTCTATTAAATAAGAAAACCCATGTGTCTGCTAAGCCTGCAACTCCAAAATAGCTTTGAAATCCTTTGAGGTACTTACCTTACTATCAAAAAGTGAAAGTGGCTTCACGGTCTTCAGAGAAAACCTCATGACTGCATACAAGATGGAGCACAGGATGGAGTGGTGCTCCACCAGTGGGTAGTGGATGTGCTTCTGATCAAGGGCCAGTTCCACTATGGAGATTGGTCCTTCCACGGAGAGCCATGCATCCTCAGTATCCAGCACAGGCATCTGTATTTCATCCCTGTTAACATCTGCCTAAGGGTTTTAAGAATGGAGGACTGTGTTCAGCAATGGATAAAAGATAGTGCACAAATACCCTAATAAGTTTATTAGCAGCAAAGTGCAAACTCATATTGTACACTGTCCCAAATTATAATAAAAAAACACAAAGCCTAATTTCAATAAGAATTTAATAGGAAAACATCACTACCTTTAGGGCTTAAGTCAAAATTTAGAAATGAATGAATGAAAAACAACCTCATTAAAATAGTCATTTATTAAATGCAATGGTTTGCAGAATATTTATATCTTAGGAGCAGTTCAGAATGAAAATACACCTCTTTTACCTCCATTAAGATCTGAAGAAGATCCAAACAGCAGCCAAGGAAAGATGTCATTGCTGTGTCACTCATTCCCACATCCTGTTTTTAAAAAAGGAACATAATTAGGCCCTGCAGGAAAACTGCTATAGTTAATATCAGAAAAACAAGAACCAGAATAGAATACACCTGTTCAGCTGACTTTCCACATTGAATAGACAGGCAAAAATTAGAAAGTCAAGGCTTTAAGCATATTTAAGTTCCTTCTTTTAGATTATTTACTGTCAGCCAATATTAAAGTCAAGCTTTAAAAAGTGGTACAAATAATGACTTTTAAAAAGTAGTGTTCTGACTGGGCACAGTGGCTCACACCTGTAATCCCAGCACTTTGGGAGGTTGAGGCGGGCGGATCACGAGGTCAAGAGATCAAGGCCATCCTGGCCAACATGGTGAAACCCATTTCTAATAAAAAATACAAAAATTAGCTGGGCATAGTGGCATGCGCCTGTAGTCCCAGCTACTCGGGAGTCTGAGGCAGGAGAATTGCTTGAACCCAGAAGGCAGAGGTTGCAGTG
>NW_016107357.1:3480946-3495124 GCF_001604975.1 Cebus imitator
GAGATGGGGTTTCACCATGTTGACCAGGATGGTCTCGATCTCTTGACCTTGTGATCCACCCGCCTCGGCCTCCCAAAGTGCTAGGATTACAGGCGTGAGCCACCACGCCCAGCTGATGTTGCATGCTTCTATTATAAATGTCTAATTTGAATTAGAGCAAAAATATGCAGCAATGGTAGCATGTTATCCTGTCCACAGTCCAAAGTTGAACACATCTTATAAAAACCTAGTTTAAATATGCTATCTAACAATCTGGAAAAGTAAATTAAAATTGGCCATAGTTCATGACCAGTTTCCTTAATGCAATACATTCTCTTTTCATTTTTGTTATCTCCTCCTGATACGTCATCACAATGGTAAAAGGCAAAGTTCACCCCTACAGTTAATAAAATACTATATGAAGTGTGGAATTAACAACTGTAACTCTAGTTATGGGAGATTCACTTACCCTTCGGCATAACCTATCCTTTGGTGATTTTCCAACCTAAAATAAAAAGACAAAATGTTGTAATATTTAATAATTTAAATAAGACATTACTATGGTACAGATAAGAAAAAGTAACCAAATTTAAAAACTATAAATGCATCTATAAATAAATGTGGCAGCCTCATTAATTAGCTGTTGTCTCTAACAATGGTAGATGCAATTAAATTTGAGGTTAAACTTAATGTCACATTGGGTTCAAGAATAATCCTTTTCAAATATAAATTACGTATTTGTGAACTATTTTTTTTTGTTTCTGAACTATTAAATAAGAAAAAAACGCTAAAAATCTGGCCCTCACTTTGTACAGTCAAATAACTGTGTTGCCTAAAAACTGAGAGCTTAGGCCAGGCATGGTGGCTCATGTCTGTAATCTCCACACTTTGGGAGGCCAAGGTGGGCTGATCACTTGAGATCAGGAGTTCAAGACCAGCTGGGCCAACATGGTGAAACCCTGTCTCTACTAAAGATACAAAAATTAGCTGGGTGTCGTGGCATGCACCTGGGGTCCCAGCTACTAGGGAGGCTGAGGCAGGGGAATCACTTGAACCCGGGAGGTGAACGTTGCAGTGGGCCAAGATTGCGCCACTACACTCCAGCCTGGGCAAGAGTGAGACTTCATCCCACCCCCACCAAAGAAAAACAAAAAAAAAAACCCAGAGCCTAACTCATGGATACTAATCAAGAACACCTAAGAGTTTGGCTTGTTGATAAAGATATAATCATTTGAAATAGAAAGGAAAAACACTCTAAAGCAGATGAGAGTTATATTCTAGCTCAGAAAGATTTCCTTATGCAGTAAGTACTTATTAAGATTCTACTGTATATGTCTACAGTGTAATAAGTGGGAGGTAAAAGTTCTGCCCTCAGAAATACTACCTGATGAGAGAAAACTCACAGGAGACAGTGGAGAAAAACCTGACCTTGTTACCGCTTGCTGGGATTACCACAGCAGCCTTGAAACAACCAAGCTCAGCCAACCCCAATCCCAAGATAGTTTGTCTGTTGCCTAAACAATCTTTTTAAACACAAATCTGAATATTTAATTCCTGTGCTTAAAATTGCCCCAGTGTCTTCAATATAAAATAATAGCTACAATTTACTGAGCCAAATGTGCCAGACCCTGTGCTAAGGTTACACATACTACCAGAAAATCCAAATCCACAGCCTGCACAAGAAATTCTTCATCTGAGCGTCTCTTTTCTCCTAATATAGCCTATGTTCCAGCAATATTAAGCTAATTACAGTTCTCTGAATCCAACCAGTTGCCTCATATCTCCAGGACTGCTGGGATACACTTTCTTCTCACCTACTTTTTACTGGTTCATATATAGCCATCCACCAAAATTTAAGTTGGAAGCCTTCCCCTTGTCTTGTTATTTATTTCCTACTCTTCTGAGCTCCAAAAACTCCCTATTGTCTGTTTACCTGGTGTTCAAACTGTGAGCTCTTTGAGGGCCAGGACTGTAACTTCCATTGGTTCAATCACAGAACCTAGCATAGTCTTGGCACATGAGAAACACACATTATAATAAAGACTTATTGAATCACAAATTTCCTGCTTCCTAGTTTAGGACTATTTTCACCCCAATCAAAGTAGTGAAGATCAAATGTGACTGTGGATGTGAGAATGCTATGAAATTAAAAATTGTAACATACACATAAATTACAGTTTATTGTTACTCTCTCGAAAGAGGAGGGGGTCAGAGGTGAAGCTGAATGGGAGAACAACATCATAAAGGCCAAAAGATGCAAGTTCCAAGAAAGAAGCTAAGCAGTCAGGGAGGAAGAGCACAGAGGAAAGATGGGTTAGCTTTAACTAGAAATATGTTATCAAAAACATCAAAGAAAGCAATTTCAAGGGGAGTAGTGGCGTACAGTTGGGTCTTGGTTGTGGTGCTATTAATGGTGCAGAAATGACTGTGATGATACATTTAAAAGAATATGTTTTTATTACAGTGGTAGTTCTCTTAACATCCACTCATCTGATGCTACATTAATCTGCATTGTTGAGTTGCCTGTAAAACATACTAACTAGTGCCCCTGGCCAGTCAGCTGGAGACTAGGCTGTTATCCTCAGCAGCTTCTGCTCCCATCAGTTGAGTTCTAAGCTTACATGTTATGTTTGTTCCCAAAGCTATTCATGCTAGTTGTACATGTAACTGTTAATTATGTCATTTAATTCAGTAACTGATGAAATATGAATGAGAAAAAAAGGGGAGTTATTTACATGAATGCTATGTTGAATGCTTTGCAAAGGTTTATGGAGGAGAATAACTCCTAGGTCTTTTGGATTAGATACAGAGAAAGGAACTACAAAAATTATAGAAATCTAAAGGTTATAACTTAGATTACATAACAACTTCAAAAAAATAAGATCCAGCCATGATAGGCAATGCATCATGGGTGAGGTTTTTGCAAGAAAACCAAAGGAGAACTGTAATCAACTCCATTCAAAGAAAATATCTTGGCCCTTTAGGAGGACAAGGCAGGCAGATCACGAGGTCAAGAGATTGAGACCATCCTGGCCAACGTGGTGAAGCCCCATCTGTATTAAAAATACAAAAATTAGCTGGGCATGGTGGCGTGCACCTGTAGTCCCAGCTACTGGGGAGGCTGAGGCAGGAGAATCGCTAGAACCCAGGAGGCAGAGGTTGCAGTGAGCCAAGATTGCACCACTACACTCCAGCTTGGCAACAGATTTTGTCTCAAAAAAACAAACAAACAAAAAAAAACTTGGCCTTATATCAAAGATCAGTAAGTGTAAATTTCTACATTTTAATTTGAAATAAAATGCAAATCCTTGCTTGAATCAACCACCAGTCCTAATTTCTTTAGTTAAGGGGCTTTTATAATATAATAGACTCTGAGGATTTAGAGCTCTTCTTCATGTCATTAAAATACCAGTACTGGGCATTACATTTAACTAAGCGTGAGTAAAATCTAATTATCAAATTAAAAAAGGGTCTAACAAAGTCTAACGTGACCAATCTTTCAAATATTAGTCAATTAAGAGAACCAAATAAATAAGAAGTCGATACATGAAACTACCTTACCTTATCCATTAAGTATGTAGCAGCAGACAATCTTTTAACTAAGAACGTATTCCACATCATCAGCGCAATGCCTAGACAGCAAGTAAAAGTACAGTAGTAAATAGAATGCTTATATGTTCTCACTTTTATTACATATAACAAATTACTGTCTTTCTTAAGTTCACTAAACTATATGGACTTTATTTTGATTTCTTTTTTTATATCTTATGTAATACTACAAAGTTAATGAAATCTTTATCTTTAATAAAAATCAGAACTGGACTGTATAAGAGCATGTCAAAACTGCCAATAAGCATGAAGAAAAGAGTCAAATCATTAGTTCTGAGAGAAATAGAACATCACAGTGAGAAAGCATTACATAGCCACCAAAAAGGCTAAAACAGTTTTTAATTACAATACCAAGTATTAATGAGGATATGGAACAAATGGAACACTCATGCATTACTGGTGGTATAATAACTTGGTAAAACCACAAGGGAAGCTGCTGGGTGCTTTATCACCCGACAATTCTATTGCTGTGTATACACATAAGAGAAATGAATCCAGAAGATATATACAAGATTGTTGGGAACAGTTTTATTCCTGACAGCCAAACACTAGAAACAATCCCAATGTCTGCCAATTGATTTTTTCATATATAACTACAAATTAAAGTAATATATAAAAAAGTACTAAAAACAAAATATTAAAAAATTTATTTAAAAAAAAACCAGTCTGGGCAACATGGCCAGAATCCATCTCTATGAAAAAATGTTTAAAAAATTAGCCAGGCCTGGTGGCGCATGGCTATAGACCCACTCGGAGGCTGAGGTGACAGGACAGCTTGAACTCAGGAGTTCAAGACTACAGTGAGCTACGAATGCACCACTATACTCCAGCTGGGGTAATAAAGCAAGACCCTGTCACTCACTACTAACTGAGCTGTGGCATTAAAATTAAATTTCTGAAACAGTTGTCAATTAGGCAGTATAAACATGGCATTTCACATGCTGTTATTACTACCCTTGCAGCTGAGTGAGTCCATGAGTAAGGTCCCTCATAGGCTGTGAGAAGCCAGGAACCTTACTAGATCGGTAAAGGTATAAATGGGTAAAAGTCTGACTTAAAGAAATACTAGTCTGAAGTCAGTAACTTAATAATTTTATTAATAAGGATACAGTAATTTAAGCATGATATTTTCCAAATGAGTCAGGGTAAATTTTTTCTTTTTGGATGAATGTAAGATCTAAGAGATGAATAAGTAATTTGCAAGTTCTCTTCAAGTAAAATGGGACATATTAAAATTTCTGCAACTGGATTACATACCACCTGCAAGAATGTGATAGAGGTGAAAAAGAAGTAGCTTCTGGGTGGCGGGGGGCTAGGGGAGGGACAGTGGGGGGTAGGGAGGTTGGGGAGGGATAATATGGGGAGATATGCCAGATATAGGTAATGGGGAGATGGAGGCAGCAAACCACATTGCCATGTATGTACCTATGCAACAATCTTACATGATCAGCACATGTACCCCAGACCTAAAGTACAATTAAAAAAAAAAAAAAAAAAAAGTAGCTTCTCGAGAATTTATCACAGAGACATAGGTGATACCTCCTCTTACCCAGCCTAACACCAAGTCTCATCATTATTAAGGTTACTAACTAGCTTGGTGCTGATAACCTCAATTCCTATAATGAAACCCATCTGTCTATTAAATTGAATCTGTTTACAAGTTCAATATTTTTTAAGGAGACATTAGTAGTTGCCAAGGTCTGGCAGCTAATGGAGAATATTCACATCCTTTGTAAGAAGCACAAGATAGTTGCTACAATCTAATCTTATTAGGCTTTTGGCTATCACAATTTTTCATTATGAATTACAGTCCTGAGAAATCCATCCCTCTTTCCTTCACTATTTGTGAAGGGTGTAATTAAGGCAGCTGTTCTGCAGCTATCATTGATTCCCTCTTTCCTTGGAAAGACAGATGCAGAACAGCTGCCTTAATTATTCCCAGGAATAGTAGTCAGCTTGGGGAACAGAAGTAGTGATTACTACCAGTTCTTTTGCCCCTTTCTAAATAGCATTTTCCCAGTAGTTAACATGGCCAGTACTGTTTATTTTATTTTTTAGAGACAGGGTCTCACTCTGTCACCCAAGCTGGATGCAGTGGCACGATCTTAGTTCATTGCAGCCTTGAACCACTGGCCTCAAGTGACCCTTACACCTAAGCCAATACACAGTAATATGTTAGGTTGCAGAATAATAAAATAAAAATTTAATAGGTTGTGAATCTGTAAATTCACATCCTCTTAAGTCAGGAAGTCTCTTTTAAATCAACCAGTGATGTTTCTAATATCTGTTTACTTACCATTCTGAATATGTGCATTAACAATATGCTTCAAGTGTTCTATTGACCTAACAAAAAAACGTGCTTCCTTCCATACACGGAGAAAAAAAAGAGAAAGAAAAAGAGGTATCATTTAATAGGTTTTACCATTATCAATGGAGACTTCTTACATAAATTTCTGCATAAAGCTACATAAGAATGTTGCAATAACAACATGAAATTATTGGGTAAGAAGTAACTTTTGATAAACTGTCCCTACTCAACTCACATTACCTATACAATGATTAATTCCTAGCAGCTCCTAGGTCATAAGGGCTAACATCTGAATTCAAATTTGCTGTGGTTTTTACATCATAGCAATATTCTCTCCAATAAATACTTGAATTTCATACAGATGTAAAAACAATAAGCTTGCTTTTGTACATACAATTCATTCATTATTCAACAAATATTTATTGAACATCTACTCTGCATCAAGCCCTATTTGAAGCGCCACTGATTCCATAATGAACAAAACAACGTCTTGCCTTCACTGAGTTTAAATTCTAGTGAGGACCTACACAACGAACATAATAAATAAATACATTATATTTAGTATGTTAGTGGTAAGTGCCAAAGAGAAAAAAATTAAAGCAGGGAAGGAAATATGAAATATCAGATGGGATATTTGAAATTCAGCTCTTTCTAATTAAAGTAGTTTACATATTAAAACTTACAGTATGCAACACTGATGAAATCATCCAGATCTCTGCTAAACAATTTTGTAGCTTATACATCATCATCAAACATATCATTGCCAATACATATTGTGTTGAAATTTGTCTGAAGCTAATTTTATTGTTTTGAGCCTTACAAAATTGTGTGTGTCAAATGGGGGAGTTGAGACAGTGGTTGGATGGGGCAAGATGAATATTTAACAGGAAAAACAAGTAAAACAACTTCTTTTAAATGTAAGCAATATGAATGATAACACTAATCAAAATGTTATGCACTATGCATTCATTTTCTCAAAAAACGCAATAACCTTTTGAGTTAACTACTATTATAGCCCTCATTTTAGGAGAAAGTTGAAACAAAGAGATCAGAAACTGTGTGCTATAATTATTATAAGCTATATGCAGCAGCCATGGGGCTTGATGTCAGCTGTGTCTATGTCCTCTCTGCAAGCTGCCTTTGGTTTATAAATGAATGCTTTAGGCCGGGTATGGTGGCTCATGCCTAAAATCTTGGCACTTTGAGAGGTCCAGGCAGGCGGATCACCTGAAGTTTGGAGTTCAAGACCAACCTGAGCAACATGGTGAAATTTTGTCTCTATTAAAAATACAAAAATTAGCCGGGTATGGTAGTGGGTGCTTATAATCCCAGCCATTTGGGAGGCTGAGAAAGGAGAATTGCTTGAACCTGGGAGGTGGAGGTTGCAGTGAGCCGAGATCACGCCACTACACTCCAGCCTGAGGAACAAAGAGTGAAATTTCATCTAAAAAAAAACAAATGCTATTAAGCAGAATTTTCTTCTTAAATGCCACTTTTTTAGACTTGAATCTGAAATTCATTCCGATTTTAGAAATTATGTTCTTATTCTAGACATTTCTTTTTAATAAAATGGAAAAGTAACTCATTTAAGCAGAGAGTCTAAATACGATTGCCATTCAGGCTGTAGTCAACTCAAGGGAGTGATTTGAGGGGCATCTCTGTCCTAAAATCATTTTTTGGTCAAGGTTTAATTGATCAAAGACTATTTCTTTATTTAAATCACTTGCTTTTGTAACGTCTTCCTTTAATACGTAAGGGATTAGTTTTTTGGAGGAAGGAAGAATATCGTTTCCATTAATATATTAGCATGAATTAGTTCATCTGTGAGAGTTCTCTACAGTGCCACCTCATACAAGGATGATAAAGGTTAAGAATTTTGATTTGAGAGGAATAATTTACCAGGGCACTGACTAGGGAGGTTTAAGTGATGGACCGATTAGCAAAGAGGAATATTTATAGTATGTTTTTATATGTTATTTAATCATGGCACCTTCATTTTAAAAAGGAGGGAGAAAAAGGTAGAAAATAACAGGCCAGAGATTCAGTGACTCTCTTGAGCCAGAAGCTTGTCAGCAATTCAGCTGGGATCTAAATCTTGGCCTTCTGTCTCCAGGCTTGGGGCCTTCCCACTATGCTGATTCTAGACTGCAAATGCCCTGGTAGAAACAGTGGCTACCAAAAGCAATAGAAAACAACGCCTCAGCAGAGAACTGAAAGGGCAGTCTTGGGCACAACATGCCTCTTTGTTCTTCTGAGGCAAATAGAAGTAACCGACAAATACAGATATATTTGAACAGACACTAGGTTGATGTTAGGACCTTCACTCTTGACTTCTATCATGATGA
Organism: Cebus imitator; assembly: GCF_001604975.1. Classification (NCBI taxonomy): domain Eukaryota; kingdom Metazoa; phylum Chordata; class Mammalia; order Primates; family Cebidae; genus Cebus; species Cebus imitator. Next base: position 3,489,188 of record NW_016107357.1, read on the forward strand.
CTATAATATTAAGAATATTCTGGGTCTGGCATGGTGGCTCACACCTGCAATCCCAGCACTTTGGGAGGCCGAAGTGGGCAGATCACAAAGTCAGGAGTTCGAGACCAGCCTGGCCAACATGGGGAAACCCCATCTCTACTAAAAATATAAAAATTAGCCAAGCATGGTGGTATGCGCCTGTAATCCCAGCTATTTGGGAGGCTAAGGCAGAGAATCGCTTGAACCCGGGAGGAGGCAGAGGTTGCAGTAACTCGAGATCGCACCATTGCACTCCAGTCTGGGTGACAGGTTGAGACATCTCAAAAAAAAAAACAAAACAAAAAACGAATATTCTGTTAGGTTGGTGCAATTTCATGCAGGAATTCAGAAAGTAATAAACAATATACTTGTCACAACCTAACTAGGGAGTAGGGCAAAGCGTACAGGTTTCAGATAAAGAGAAACCTAAGCTTAAATCCTGATATTTAACTTGGCTGTGTGCCTGCAGGGAAGAAACTTAAATTCTCTGAGCCCTAGTTTTTTCTTCTCCAGAGTGGGGATAATGACAGTACCTACATGTTACAGGTTTACTGTGAGGATTATAAGAAGAAATATATGAAAAAGGTCTACCCTAGTTAGTACAGAGGTATTACAACGGGAAAAAAGCCAGTGTTTAGAAAAAGCTCGTTAATTACAGTCCCCACATACAAATAGCATAAACGCAGAAGCAGAAATAACATGAAAGACGTAGCGAGAATCTTACCTCTGGATCTTTATTCCATTGAACAACATACTCCCAGCAGCAATGTGCATGCAACACATCTAGCTCAAGGCTACAAGGAAACTGCTCATATGCTAAATGCAGTAGGTCTGAAAGTCAGAAGAAAGCAGTGATGTTATTTTTCTCCTTGACAGACATTTGGCCACATATTTCTACTCTGGATTTCATATTTCTCATTATTTGTATATCACCTGGTATGGCTCCTAAGTCTGTCTCCACCTCTGATACCTCAAGGAAACCTCTGTTAACACCTTCTTTGGGTTCATCTGGGTTTTCTACATCTCTTTTTTCATTAGCCAGTTTTAATACGTCAGGGCTGAGGTCCTGTTTAAATATCCACTTGGCTACACTGTCTGCAATGCCACCTATAGTTTGGAGACAAGAAAGAAAATAAAATTCACAACACACATGGCAGTGTTTGCCAATGGGAGCCAAGATGGTTCATAACCTACATTTCCTTATGAAGAGATTTAAGTGCCACATTTATTTCTGAGCCTGAAGGTGACTCGAAAAAGCCATGAGATTTACAGCACTGTTACTACCTACCACGCAATTTGTGAGGGCAACAAGCAGGATATTTTGTTATTATTATGGTATGCGCATGTGCATTTATATTCATCTAATATTTTCTGAGAGTATAAGGATGCCCTGACATATATTTTGGTATATATTTTGATATATGTCAGGGCATCCTTATACTCTCAGAAAATATTAGATGAATATAAATGCACATGCGCATACCATACGCTTTCTATGTCCACAGATTTAAAATACACTTTACCAGATAAAAACAAAGAAATTGGCTGGGCACGACGGCCCACGCCTATAATTCCAGCAATTTGAGAGGCTGAGGCTGGTGGTCAGGAGTTGAGACCAGCCTGTACAACTTGGAGAAAGCCCATCTCTGCTAAAAATACAAAATTAGCCGGGCGTGGTGGTGCATGTCTGTAATCCCAGCTATTCAGGAGGCTGAGGCAGGAGAATTGCTTGAACCCGGGAGGTGGAGTTTGCAATGAGCCGAGATCATAACGTTATAACTCCAGCCTGGGCAACAAGAGTGAAACTCCATCTCAAAAAACAAAGAAATTAATATATCCTTAAAACACTTTTACTTAAATTATAAGTGAAAATAGATTGTTTAGTATGACACTTGCCTAGGCTCCTAATGGCAATATAATATTACCTTTTTTTGGGGGGGGACGGAGTCATGCTTTGTTGCCCAGGCTGGAGTGCAATGGCATGATCTCGGCTCACTGCAACCTCTGCCTGCCAGGTTCAAGCGATTTCCCTGCCTCAGCCTCCTGAGTAGCTGGGATTACAGGTGCACACCACCATGCCCGGCTAATTTTTTTGTATTTTTAGTAGAGATAGCATTTCACCATGTTGGCCAGGCTGGTCTTGAACTCCTGACCTCAGGTGATCCACCTGCCTCGGCCTCCCAAAGTGCTATGATTACAGGCATGAATCACTGTGCCCAGCCAACATCACTTTTAATAATCAACTAATTTGCCTATATGAAATATTTATGGGCCTAATTTAGCCATAGCTAATCAACAGCATATATCATCAATGTAGTACAGTCATAGTTTCAGTCATCAATATAGTACAAAAAATTGTAAACATATGCTGAAAAATGTTCCAGATGTTTAAAGAGTCCTGTTAATTATCGAAAACAAATTACACTTCTTCTATGGTTTACCAAAACTTTCTCTCTCAGTTTTTCCTCTTCTTTTGATTCCAATAACAACCTTCCACAAAAATAATGCTTCACAGTAAATTTACAATTATCAGTGAAAATAAATGTGAGCAGTGTGCTGGGTGACCTCAAGTCTTATGTTTCTTCTAAAACATTTGAAAATTCTCATTCCAGAATTAAACCCCTGATTCCACTGCTTAGGTTAATATTCAAATAGCATCCTCACACTTTCACTAGGTGGCAACATGACGTATGGTGAATTCACAATAAAAAAATGGTCATGAGTTTATAAGGAATGAGAAAATGAGTAAGCTAAATAAAAATCCATAAATATGTGGGTATTTATAAAGCTTACACACAGTTCTTCCAGTATCAAATGCCTAAAAGAACTGCTGATAAAAAGTGTGAGCACCCAACGACAACTAAAAATGTAAGATGTTTATGTTCCTGCAAGATATAAGCACAGGAACCCAAATGACTCCAGGACAGTAGAAAGTGACGCATCAGAACAGAGAAATAAAGTTCTATGGATATTAGGGGGAAAAAGAGAAAATTTGCAGTTAGCGAATATGAAGGGTTTCTTGGAGGAGAAGCATTTGAGCTGGATCTTGAAAGATGAGTAAGATTTCGATATTCATGACAGAGAGGCAGGGAAGGGGAAGAGGATAGGCCCAGATCTAAGACAGGATGCACATGGATGCTTTATTCTAACTAAAATCTAGGAAGCAAGTATGAAAGAAATAGAAAAATCAGTTGGATTCAAAGTCAAAAGTTTTTGGAGAGCAAGCTTAAGAGTTTGTGCTTACGGCATTTAAAGGCAATTCTTGAACTTACTAGTCTCATGATCCCCTTAAAATTATTGGCAACCCCAAAGAACTTTGGCTTATGAGTTATAGCTGTCAATCTTTACGGTACTAAAAATTAAAACTGATAAATTTAAAAAATATTTTATTAGTCCATTTTAAAATGAAAATAATAAACTGATTACATGCTAATATTTTATGAAAATAATTATATTTGACCAAACAATCCCACTACTGGGTATATACCCAAAAGATTATAAATCATTCTACTATGAAGACACATGCACACGTATGTTTACTGCAGCACGATTCACAATAGCAAAGACTTGGAACCAACCCAAATGCCCATCAATGATAGACTGGATAAAGAAAATGTGGCACATATATACCCATGGAATACTATGCAGCCATAAAAAAAGATGAGTTCATGTCCTTTGCAGGGACATGGATGAAACTGGAAACCAGCATTCTCAGCAAACTAACACAGGAACAGAAAACCTAACACTGCATATTCTCACTCATAAATGGGAGTTGAACAATGAGAACACATGGACACAGAGAGGGAAACATCATACACTGGGGCCTATTGGGGGTGGGAGTCTAGGGGAGGGATAGCATTAGAAGAAATTCCTAATGTAGATGACAGGTTGAAGGATGCAGGAAACCACCATGGCATGTGTATACCTATGTAACAAACCTGCACGTTCTGCACATGTATCCCAGAACTTAGTATTAAAAAAAAACAACAACAACAACAAAAACAAAACTACATTTCCCAGTGCAAAAAAAAAAAGGGATATTTGGTGAGAAAAGTGGCACTACTTTACATATTTGCACATCTGTGTAACGTCTGGCTTCTATCTGGAATCCCCAATCAGCTTTGACATTCAATCTATTGTGCTCTGTTGTTTTGGTTGACGCATATGAGGAAAATCTGACCTATACAGACATGTAGGTGAAAAAAGGAGGACTCCTGAGGTCCTCTGACCACTCTTTGAGAATCACTGCCATTTTCTTAGGCAGAGGGATGCACCTAGCAGTTCCTGAGTGTGGAACTGACCAAATGAGACTTTAGAGAAAACTAATTTAGAGAAAGTATATAGTAGGTTATTGTTATTTTTAAAATCTGAGTGTATTTTTCTTTCCCTATTCTTTCAGTCATTTCTATTAAAAGAAACCTTCATAACATAAAAACATGGATGCAAATGATCAAATAAACTCAGCTTACCTTTTCCTCCTTCTAATAACTTTTTAACAGAAAGCCTTAGAAGTGGCTCAGTCTGCAGCGATGACACTTTGGAGGTCTGAGTGTTCCCTTTGCTGTGAAGCAAAGTCTGAAGTATAAGACAATCCTCCAGCTGTTTCAGAAGGAGTTTCCAGTACTCAGTGTCAAGAGAAAGGGCTTCCCAGGAATCAGTGAGTGCCTCTGAATCCGCACCCAAAACTGTCTGGGAAAACTAATAAAAAATGTACTGGTGATTCTCTGTCAAAGATTCTGAATCAATATTAACTCATATGAGCTTTTAACTTGAAAGACGATGGATACTGAGGATACATCACAAAGCAACACATAAATGCTATTTTACAAGTATTACTACTGGGTTGGATGAAACATGAGGGTCAGGAGTAGACTGGAGACTCATGGGCAAGGATGGTGACTTCAGATATTTATAAGGAGTCCTGCACTAATGACCCCGATTCAATCAGAGTACATTTCGAAGTTTTCTGGCCATCTTTGGCAAGGGCCACAATTTTATCTATCAGTACCAATCAAAATACTTACGTCTCTTCAGAATACACTCTTCAACTTAAAAAAAATATGAAATTTCATCTCTCCTCATCATAAAGAACACTTAAATAAGGCAATATTAAATTGAGCCTATAAACAAGAGTGACTGACAATGTTAAGTGACTCTCCACAGACCTATTTAGGTGTCTCATCTAAATGAATGTAACATCCCCCTGGAAAAAATTATTTGATCCACCATGAGCTGTAAAGAAAATTTGAGTCCTCAAGAGATGAGAAAAAAACACAGTAGGATACTACCATTGGCAACTGCTAAATTCAAGTGTGGATGGCATCATGCTGAATAAACAAATTAAGGGGAGCACCTCTCATCCCTTTCCCCGATCCCCCCCACCAAAAAAAAACCCAGAAAAGGAAAGCATCCCCTTAGCCTATGGCTGTGTACAGATCAACACCATACCTTTGCCCACTTACTTTTTTCTCTGTCATGTTGTTTGATATCTGTGCAGCAACAGAATGCCCAACATGTGCAGACAATAGAGCAGCTCCATTATTCTCAGACTGAATACAGGCTGTGCGCATCTGCTGCCACCATGGCGACACAGACTGAGAATCCCAGGTCTCATCGATGGCCACTATAGGGATAGGAGAAAACTCAAAAATAAACTCTTACCCTGTCTATTTCTTTGGTATAATCATTTATGTTAAACATAATGTTAAAACTAAGTTCCCTACTGATGTGTTTTTTTATTTCTCAATGAAGTGGAAAACAAATCTAATCATCTATTTTATTCAGAACATTTCTATTCCATTCATTTATAATCTTTTAGTTATCCTTGTTCTGAATCAATATTAAATCCTTATTTGGAATATTTCACCATTATTGAAAACTACTGATTTTTTTTTTTTTTTTTTTTTTTTTTGAGATGGA
>NW_016107357.1:3495295-3504208 GCF_001604975.1 Cebus imitator
ATGGTCTTGATCTCCTGACCTCGTGATCTGCCCGCCTTGACCTCCCAAAGTGCTGGGATTACAGGTGTGAGCCACTGTGCATGGCCCAAATATTTTAATAGATTAATATTCTGATAATCATATAAAAAATAACAAGAAAAACATTACCTCCCCTGAAGACCATTCCATTTGCCTTACTGAGTTAAGATGTATTGTTCAAATCATAATATTTTTATGATGATACAAAATATAAAATTTCATAAATTAAAACATAAGTCAAATGCATTAAGAGTATTCTATTAATACATAAAAGAATCTCCATGGCGAAGTGTTTTGGTACACTACAGACTCCTTTTGTTAAGGGATCCTATCAACTCTCCCATCTTTTTGTGACATTTCAAACGCTAAACTTTGCTTACGAGAGCATTAGCTAAAATCCTGTGATTCTGAACTATGACATGCACTAGCATCCTACCTTTCATCTTGCTCAGGAGAGACAGCATTTTATGAAGACAGCAGATAGACTGCGGTTTATCCAAAATATCCTTTTCCTTAGAAAGCCAAACACTCAGGAGCAGAGACTGAAATCAAATTTAAATCCTTTTCAGTCTAAAAAAAAATTTAACATAGACAAAATCTTATACTTTCCTAGACAGCAAATGCATGCATATGGATGATGCAGCTTCTTGAGGTGAAAAAGTAAGTGGTTGCTTGTCATATCATGCAATATGAGAGGGAGAACGAGGTACCTTGTCTACCTAAGAGATTACAACCTGTTGTCTATTTAAACTTCACTGTTTCCAACTCTTCTTCGTTAAGCATTGCCTTCCAATCCAAATCTCTATGAAGGAGCATATTATCAGAAAGGAGTTACTACCACGTGAGCATAAATTTGCTGTTTTTTTTTTGAGATGGAGTTTCGCTCTTGTTGCCCAAGCTGGAGTGCAATGGCGCAATCTCAGCTCACTGCAACCTCTGCTTCCTGTGTTCAAGTGATTCTCCTGCCTCAGCCTCCCATGTATCTGGGATAACAGGCATGCACCACCACACCCAGCTAATTTTTTTGTATTATTAGTAGAGATGGGGTTTCTCCATGTTGGTCAGGCTGGTCTTGAACTCCTGATCTCAGGTGACCCACCTACCTCGGTCACCCAGAGTGCTGGGATTACAGGCGTAAGCCACCATGCCTGGCGGATTTGCTGTTGATTAACAAGGTGCCACTGGCTGTAGGGTTTGACTGAGAGACTCACCCAGATCTCTCAGTCCAGGAGTCAGAGCCTCCCTGACAGGCTCGCCAACCTCTGTCTCACTCCTAAGGGGATCTCAGCTCAGGGCCCTCTCACTGCAGTTAGAGAACTATCCTATCTGTGCAGGAACTTGCTGGAAGACACCCCTCTCTGAGCCAACATGAGACACACCAGCCTCCATTCCCACAGCTGATCTTAAGAGGGCCCAGTCTCAGCTCGAGCCCCTCCTGTTGCAGTCAAGGAATTACCTCACTTGTGCAGGAACCTGCTGGGTGACACATACCCATCCGAGCCAACAAAACAGGTCGGCCAGGCTCGTTTTCACACAGATCCTAAAGGGGTCCAGTCTCACTTCTACCCCCTCTCACTACAGCTGCGGACCCATCCACCTGTACAGAGACCTGCTAGGATGCAGATGCACACGTGTCTGGGCCACCAGGACAGTCTTCTGGATTCAGATTCCTGGCCAGCATTCCCACATAGCATCAGCACCCTCCTTGGGTCTTCTGTCAGTCCATGAAGGCTGGAAAGCCACATAAACCTCAGAGCTCTTGAGAAACATGCAGCAAGCCTGGGCTTAGGGTATCGTCTAGTACTGAGACAGCTGCACTGGGCACAAGCTCAGGGAACATAACAGTTAGTCAGCTCAGAATCCCTGGAAGGCCCTCTGAGGAAGGCCAAGTAAAAACAAAGCCAGGTTGTGAATACTAAAGTAAATACCTAATATATCAATGCATAGATACCACTATACTTCTACAAGCATCAAGAACATTCAGGGAAACATGACCTCACCAAATTGACAAAGTAAGGCACCAGAGACAGAACCTAAAGTGAAGGAGATGTGTGATCTCTAAGACAAAAGAATTCGAAATAGCTGTTTAAGGAAGTTCAACAAACTTCAAGAAAACACATACAATCGATTAAAAAATGTATCAGAGAAATTTTAAAAAGTTTGAAATACTAATGAAAAAATCAAATAGAAACCTTTGAGGTGAAAAAGAAATAAAATGAAAAATGCAGTAGAGAGCATCAAGAGCAGAATTGATCAAACAAAAGAATCAGTGAATTTGTTGATAGATTATTTGAAAATACATAGAGAAGAAAGAAATGAATGAAATGGAATGAACAAGGCCTACAGGAGCTACAAAACAACATCACAAGAGCAAATTTGGGGTTACTGAAGTTAAAGAGAGAACTGGGAAAGACAAAGGAGTAGAAAGTTTACTCAAATAAATAATAACAGAAAACTTTCCAAACCAGAAGATATATATATATACAGGTCTAACAAGGTCAAGGGTCACCAATCTGAGTTAACACAAATAAGAATACTCTAATTTACAAACTCATAAAGGTCAAAGACAAAGAGAGAATTTAGAAAACAGCAAGAGAATAGAAGCAAATAACATATAAGATAGATCCAACATGTTTGGTAGCAGATTTCTCAACAGAAATCTTACAGGCCGAGAGGACGATATGTTCAGAGTGTTCAAGGAAAAAAACTACCACCTAAAAATACTGTACCCAGCAAAGTTATTCCTCAGAAATGAAAGGGAAATAAAAGATTTCCTGAGACAGATGAAAGCTGAGGGAATTTATTGCTATCAGACCTATCCTACAAGAAATGTGTGATCTCTCAGACACTAAAGGGAGTTCTCCAAACTCAAAGAAAATGATGCTAATCTGACTGCTGTACTAGTACTGTAATCATGGTGTTTAAACCACATATATCTTTAGTAAGAAGACTAAAGAAAAAACTATCAAAAAATAATAACAATTTGTTAAGAGACAATATAAATAATGTAAAATGATGACACCAAAAATGCTAAAATGCAGGGAGAAGGGAGTTAATCTGTATAGGTTTTCTTTTTATGGTTTGTTTGTTCCTTTTCTGCAATCGAAGTTAAGTTCGTATCAGTTTTAAATACTTGTTGTAACTAGGACTTTTTTTTAAGCTTCATGGTAATCACAGCACAAAGCCTACAATAGATACACTAAAAAAAGCAATACAATAAAAAAAAAAAAAAAAAAAAAAAAAAAAAAAAAAAAAAAAAAAAAAAAAAAAAAAAAAAAAAAAAAAAAAAACCAGGAAAAAAGAAGAGGAGTTACATAACAACTAATAAACAAGTAACAAAATAGCAGGAGTAAGACCTTACCTAATAATACTGAATATAAGTGGGCTAAATTCTCCAATTAAAAGACACAAAACGACCTGGGCACAGTGGTATGCACCTATAGTCCTGGCTAACTGGAAGGCTGAGATGAGAGAATTGCTTAGACCCAGGAACAAAAATAATAATAAAAAAACACAGAGTGACCGAATAGATTAAAAAACAAAATCCAAGCATATATCTGTACTGCATATAAGAAACTCACTTCACCTATAAAGACAAACAGACTGAAAGTGAAGGAATGAAAAAAGGTATTCCATAAAAATTAAAACCAAAAAAGAGCAGAAGCCATACGTAGATCAGAAAGAACAGACTTTAAGTTGAAAACTATAAAAAGAGACAAAGGGGAGGTTGAGGCAGGAGACTCCCTTGAACCTGTGAGGTGGAGGATGTAGTGAGAGCCAAGATTGTGACACTGCACTCCCACCTGGGTGACAGTGACTGTCTCAAAAAAAAATGGAGGGGGCAAGACGGTAACTATACAATGGTGAAAGAGTCAATTCAGGAAGAGATCTATCAATAGTTAAGTATGTATACACACAACAATGGAGCACACAAATATATAAAGCAAATATTAATATATCTAAAGGGAGAGACAGACTTCAATACAGTAATAATAGGGGTCTTCAATCTCAATTTCAGGAATGGACAGACCTTCCAGGTAGAATATCAACAAAGAAACATCAGAGTTAAACTATATACTAGACCATATGGACCTAATAGACATCTATAGACAATTTCACTTGCTGCTGCAGAATACACATTCTTTTCATCAGCACATAAAATATTCTTCAGGACAGACCATATGTTTACCACAAAACAAGTCTCAACAAATTGTAAAAGGTCAAAATCATACCAAGAATTTTTCTGATCACAACAGAATAAAACTAGAAATCAGTAACAAGGGGAACTTTGGAAACTGCAAAATATAGATATTAAACAACATGCTTCTGAACAACCAATGAGACCAAAAAAACCAACTAAAAAGAAACTTTAAAAATTTCTTGATAAAAATAAAAATGGAAATACAACATACCAAAACAATGAATGCAGCAAAAGGAGTGCTAAGAGGGAAGTCTATAGCAATAAACACCTCAAAAAAAAGACTCCAAATAAGCAATCTAACAATGCACACCTCAATAAACTAGAAAAGTAAGAACCAACCAACCCAAAATTAGTAAAAGAAGTAATAAAAATCAAGCAGAAATACATGAAATTGAGACTTAAAAAATCACAAAAGAACAAAAAAGTTGTTTTATTAAAAAATAAACAAAATCAACAAACCTTTAATTAGACTAAAAAAAAAAGAGAAAAGACTCAAATAAAGAAAATCAGAGACAAAAAAGAAAACATTACAACTGATACCACAGAAATACAAAGGATCATTAGAGATTTATGCCAACAACTGCAGAAAAACAGAAAACCTCAACGAACCAGTAATGAGTAACGAGTCTCCCATCACAGGAAAGCCCAGGATCTGATGAATTTCTTGTTGAATTCTTTCAAACATTTGAAGAACAACTAATATCAATTATACTCAAAGTATTTCACAACACTGAAGAGAAGGGAATACTTTCAAACTCATTTTATGAGGCCAGCATTATCCTGATACCAAAACCAGACACATACATAATAAAAAAACACATTAAACAGTCAACAAGCTCACAGAGATAGGATCCCCAAATCCTAACATTTAACATGTGAATGGAGGCCAAAATATAACATGTGAATGGAGGGGTTTGAAAGAGTGTGCATTTGGCACTCTGTATCCATGCATTCCACATCCGTGTATTCAATCAACTGAGTCAAAAATATTCAGGAAAAAAGATGGATGGTTGCATCTGTACTGAACATATACAGACTTTTTCTTGTCATTATTCCCTCAACAATACAGTTTAATAATTTACATGGCATTTATGTTGCATAAGGTATTATAAGTAATCTAGATACGATTTAAGATATATGGGATATAAGGTATATGGGAGATGTGCATAGGTTACATGCAAATACTACACCATTTTAACTTTTTTGTTTTTTTTTAGAGACAAGGTCTCACTCTGTCACCTAGGCTGGGGTGTAGAGGTGCAATCATAGCGTATCCTTGACCTCCATGACTCAAGGGATCCTCATGCCTCAGCCTCCTGAGTAGCTGGGACAACAGGGACATGCCACCATGCCTGGCTAATTTTTTACTACAGCATTTTATATCAGGACCTTCTGTAACCGTGGATTTTGGTATGGTGGGGGAGTTTCCTGGAACCAATCTTCCATGGGTGCTGAGGGACAGCTGTGTATGTATAGATGTGCAGGGGATGTAATAACAAAAAAGAACAAGGAATATGGGGTAACTTTCCTTTTTTTTCAGAAAGGGCAAAAATTTAGTGTTGTATTTTCTCCTTGGATGATTCTTTTGTTTTATATTTGTTATATTAGAGATTACATTCTAATATATATTCAAAGTTTGAAAATGTTTGATAACAATTTCACGTTGCTTTAAGGGAAGTTTATTTTGTTTTAAAGATCTTTTTCATTGTAACATGACTTTTTTTTACTGATGATCCAATTCTACTGTAAATGCATACATATAGATGCCAAATTTATTTTAGGCCAACTATAGAATATGCTTCTTAACATTTACAGAAAATTGGCCAGGCACAGTGGTTCTTGTCTGTAATCCAAAAGCTTTGAGTGGTAAAGCAGGGAGAATCACTTCAAGGCAGGAGTCTGAGACAGCCTGGGCAACAGAGCAAGACCCCCATCTCTATGAAAGTAAAAAAAAAAAAAATTGCCTGGCATAACGACATGCGCCTGTAGTCCCAGCTACTCAGGAGGCTGAGGTGGGAGGATGGCTTGAGCCAAGGAGGTTGAGGCTGCAGTGAGCTATGATCACACCATTGTACTCCAGCCTGGGTGACAGAGCAAGACTCTCTCTCTCTCAAAGTAAAAGAAAAAGAAAAAAAATATTTTTACAGGGTATAAGAAAAATAAAATAATGTTACTCTATTAAATACGGTGATTAAAAGTTTCTTTGATCATTTTTAGAATATCATTTGATCATTTTTAGGATATCATTCTATGATATCCTAAAAGAAAATGGTTAAAAAAAAAAAAAAAGACTGACACTTCTGGATGACATTCAGAAGGAAGAACAGCATCCAGCAACCAAAAAAAGCCTTACCAACAACAGCTGAGGGCTAAGTCCAGCCGACTCCAAAGTGTGACACATATCCTCAGTGGAGCTTTCTCCATGCAAACACTTCCAAAAGAAGAAACTGCCTGGTAGAACAAAAACAAACCACATTAATCAATGACTACTTACCATGTGGACTAACCATCTTATTGAATCACAATCTGGAATTCTAGAGAAGCAAAACATTATGAGGAAAGAGAAATTAATGGTTCAATTTGCTTGATTTATTAAAGCAGAAAGCAAATAATGATCTACTACTGTCTCTTTAGTATACTTACTAATACAACCTGTTGAGATCAGAGTATCTTTTGTTGGCCAAAAAATACAGTACATTAAATCCTTCCATTAATTAAATTTCAAAACAAACTGAATCTCTGACATACTATTATGTTCCTTAAATGCTTTCTTCTAAAAGAGGAAGGATACAAAGAACAGTGTATTATTTTACGTACCTAAAGCCACATATTCCTCTTCACTAATCTTCTTTATGTTGAGTACATCCTTTTCATATTCTAAATATTCCAAAAATGTTTTTACAGGTAACACACCATCTTTATCATCAGAAAATCGAACATTTGTCCTGGTGTTCTCTTGCTTATATTTCTCTAGTAGTGCCTGGAGCTTAAGCAGTTCTTTTTCATCAAGCCTTAGTAACACAGCCAAGTCCTTTAAAAGAGAGAACAAAAACAAAAAAAAAAACAGCATTCCACATCTATCAACCACATTATCTGAACTGAAATTCAAGGCTGTCAGCAAAAATTAATTAATTTTTAATTAATGACTTTTAAATTAATATAATAGCTATCATATCCTCTGCTTAAAACTTTACTTACAAATCACATTTCATGAATAGGAGGTTCTTTAAATAAAGTAATCTTGAAACACTACATACTACTAAAAGTACCATTTTAGCATATTTCTTAAGGGTACTCTACTCTCTGCTAGAATGTTAGTTTTCTTTCTTTTTTTTCTTTTTGTAAGATAGGGTCTCACTTTGTGACCCAGGCTAGAGTGCCTTGGCACGATCATGGTTCACTGTAGCCTTGACTTCTTGAGCTCAAGTAATCCTCCTGCCTCAGCTGCTTGAGTAGCTGGGACCACAAGTGTATGCTACCACATTCAGTTAATTAAAAAAAATTTTTTTTTTTTTTTTTTTTTTAGAGACAGGGTCCCACTATGTTGCACAGGCTGGTCTCAAACTCCTGGGCTCATGTGATACTCCCACCTCAGCTTCCCGAAGTGTTGGGATTACAGGTGTGAGCCATTATGCCCCGGCAAATGCTACAATTTTAATAAACTGCGCCGGGCGCGGTGGTTCACGCCTGTAATCCCAGCACTCTGGGAGGCCGAGGCGGGTGGATCACGAGGTCAAGAGATCGAGACCATCCTGGTCAACATGGTGAAACTCCGTCTCTACTAAAAATACAAAACATTAGCTGGGCATGGTGGTGCATGCCTGTAGTCCCAGCGACTCAGGAGGCTGAGGCAGGAGACTTGCCTGAACCCAGGAGGCGGAGGTTGCGGTGAGCCAGGATCGCGCCATTGCACTCCAGCCTGGGTAACAAGAGCAAAACTCCGTCTCAAAAAAAAAAATTTTTTTTAATACACTTGTATTGTTATATAATCAGAAAAAAATGTAAAAGCGTGTCAAATGCAACTCTTACCATTCTGAGGAAACTAAATATTTGAATTTAAATGCTTAGTTATCAAGCAGTATAAACACTATAAAATAAAAACATAGAAAAACAGTTCTCATTTTATCTACATATAAGTCCTGTATGCGGCTCTCAGGGATATAACCTGCTAGGCTTTCAAATTATTTTTATATACCATATGTACAAAAACATATCGTGGATGGGCATAGTGGCTCATGCCTAAAATCTCAGCACTTGTAAAAATAATGTAAATTTAGCAGAAAGGTACAGAGCTACCAGGAGGCTTGGTAAAGAAAATATACCTCTAAAGCTTTAAAAAAATTCTTTTTATTTTTCTTTTTGAGACAAAGTCTCACTCTGTGGCCCAGGATGGAGTGCACTGGCACAATCTCAGCTCACTGCAACCTCCGCCTCCTGGGTTTAAGTGATTCTCCTGCCTCAAACTCCTGAGTAGCTGGGATCACAGGCACGTGCCACCACGCCCAGCTAATTTTTGTATTTTTAGCAGAGACGGGGTTTCACCATATTGGACAGGGTGGTCTCAATCTCCTGACCTGTGATCTGCCCACCTCGGCCTCCCAAAGTGCTGGGATTACAGGCATGAGCCACTGCACCCTGCCAAAAAAATTCTTAATTTTCTACTTGTTTACTACTGATTTTAAAAAGTAAAACTA
>NW_016107357.1:3504738-3526159 GCF_001604975.1 Cebus imitator
AACAGACTCATAAACAGGCTTTTCTTTCATTAAATCTCTCAATATTACATAATTCCCTGATGCTCTGATGTATTAAATATTGAGATGCTTAAGCTATGCCAGATTTTGAAAGCAAAGACAATTTTTCTGTCCTGACAAAATGTCTAACTTTTTAAATAAAATAAATGCTCTAAAAGTAGGGGGATAAAAAAGGAAAAAAAAAAAGAAGGCAGAAATACCTTCATCTAATACTTAAAATTTAAAGAAATTATCTGGAAATACCTTTGAAAAGATTTTCCCTGACTCCATAATTCATATACTATATCAATATTTAAATCTAATATAAAACAAATATTTATTCTTTAAAAAGGGAGACACTGAAAATCCCCCCAAATCTTATTTTAAATATAGTATCATGGAATATTGTTCAAGTTCTTAGAGCCATAATAAAACTGACCATACAAAATAATTAAAGTTTTTAGGAATCTCAATTTTACATAGGGCTTGAAACGGATGATTTTATAGAGCTCCAACAATGGAGTTTGTTTGGTTTACTACCAGACCAGTGAAAGATAACTTTCCACTTACCACATATTGGGATTTTGTTAATGCCTTGAGGGGTAGGAGGGCTTTATAAGTATACTATGCTTTTAAAAAGAGGTGTTTATTTCTGACAAGTGGTATACACTAAAGGAGTTCACTATTTGCCAATGTCAGTTTTATGTATCTGTTAAAAAAAGGTTGAACAAGAGTCTCAAAATTAGGACGTTTGAAGCCCTGAAAGAACAAATTATAATTTGTTTAGTAAGCCACTTTAAGCTGGCTTACACATAATTAAAACACAAAGCTGGTTTTACACAATTAATATGACAAGCAAAAGTCACAACTAGATGATACCAGTCCACTGAACACTACGATTTAACTGATGTCAGGAATTAAGAATAAATTGAATTTTTACTAGTTCAGTTGGATGGAATATGGTGTTATAATCCCAGTTTCAAGTGTAATCCTTTTTCAGACAAATACATTTTGACTGATTGATTGATTGATTTTAAAGAATAATGTGACAGTACAGACAAATTTTGAGCAGCAAAAAATGATCAGAAAATTCAGAACTAACAATCTGATTGTTGTCTGTGATTTTGGAAGTCCTTAACTCTGTTCATGAGGGAAACTGATGGGAAAATACAGATGTTATACACTAACAGAACATTAATACAAAGTACAAATATTTTTTATTATTATCTTGATCAAAATGACACTATGTCCTCCCCTAGAGAAATCTGTTCCCTCTTTTGAAGCTAAAGAAAAGACAACGGCAGCAAGAGAACTTGGTTGTTTTTTCCATACCACCAGATAACTTCCCCTTCATTCCAATGGCTTTCACAATGTTCTACAGCTAGATAAGAAAACGACTTATCATTCTATACTGACATCTTTCCTCACAATTAAAAAAAAACCTTTCCAATAACAGTCAATACATTCACAGACAGCTTAGATGAAGATCAACTACATACACTAAACAGGGAGTAAATAAGATTCCTCATTTCACATATATATATATCTATATATATCTTCCATATTAAAGTAACATGATGGTATCATAAAGTCAGTTGCTTTCTATAATCAAGAGTTAGAAAATTTGAGTTGAGAACATAACCTCCTATCAGTACAAACTCTATTACCTTGATTTTTTAAAGTGTCCATTAATGTCTGAGTGATGTTTCTAAGGCAAAAAAATGGTAAACGTTCACTTGCCAAAATGCTTTCCAAAGCCTAGAAGAAAGATATTGAATAATTCTAGTAATTATAAGGCAATGACTTTTTTATCTTGTATTTATGCCCACACTTTCACTACCTCAAATTTCAAAGGGAAGCTCTATATTTAAGATGTTTTAGTGTACATACCTTAAATCTCAAGTTGCATTGTTAAGTAATATACAATCAACTTCATGTCACCAAATATGATATAAATGACAAAAAGTCCAGGCTGAGGATAAAACAACTAGAAGGCAACAGCTACTTAACAGAATAGCCAAATCCAAACAGAAACAAAGATAAGCTATTTACCAAAAGAAGGGTTTGAATATGCCTATACTATATAGGCATAAATGAAATGCAGAGGTTATCGTCATGTCAATAACAAAAGCTGCCAACAACTTAGTTATAGCTTAATTACTGCATTTGTGCGCGGCAGACAGGATCTACACGCCATGCTGGATAGATACAGTACCTACCCTACCCTACCTCCCTCTCCTCACCCCCACAGATATTTAAGATTCTTCATAAGCAGTCCGAAAATATCTCTTCATGCCTAAAGTAGCAAGTATCAGAAACATCAATGAGTTAGACACAGCAGTTAAAGGTCACATTTATCCTTTCATATTAGCACATTAAATTGGATTTTAATCAATGAGATTAAATAGTTTAAAAAGTAGGCTGAGAATGTGGGATGAGACAAATATCCGATCATAGCACAAGAACCTCTGTGTGTTTGTGCAGGAGAAATGGGCTTAGAGGGTGGCTCAAGACGTTGGTCAGGTCTATAATGAAGCAACCACCTGGAAGCAATAAAGAAAGTAACTAAAAGAGGCAAGAACCCAGGACAAGCGTAACCTGCTCCTGTTTTGCCTATGATTACACAGGCTAGCAGCTAGCTTACTTTCTTCCTCATTATTCAGTCTCCCAAAGCCTAAACTGGTTTCTTCCCTCCCTTTAGTCAGTCTCACAAGACGTATAATTTCTGTTACCGGGTTTTCCAGCGTTTTTAATAAAATTCACAGCTTCATACATGATTCAGAAGTATTGTTTTAAAAAAAGGAAAATCAAGAAGGCAGTTTGTATTATGCTGGTTTCCCAATTTTGTTATTCTATAATTTAAAATAAGAAGAAAGATGGCATCAAAATGAGAAGAACTGTGTGGGTTATGGCCCTTTCTACTACAGATGTCTCAAACTGTCTCTCTAGATGCCCACTTTGTCATCATCATGTCATCTTTAATAACTGAGACTTTGCCCTGAGGAAAATGAGAGCCAATTAGCATTGTCATTAGAATGGAAAACATGATTAAAAATCACACAGACTTTTCTGTTCCACAATAACACAATAAAAAGTGTTTTAAAAACTGACTGCAACAGAAATCACTATTCACTAAATTATCCCATGTATGTAGCTGTAAAATAGTAAGAAACATACATATTGGTCTATGGCCCCAGTACCTGACACAGAGTTCCTGTAATTTCCTGAACAATGGGGGTGCTAGGAGTTTATTTTGTTCTAATGTTTTGTCTCTGCCCTAGTTCATGAGTCAGAACTCTTAATCCCTTTGTGGACAGCGGTGCTAGGTGAACCTTTTGTTCTAACATTTGGTCTTTGACCCTCAGTTTCTAATGGGGGGCTTCTAAGACCTCTAATTTCCTTGGTGATAGGAGAATCTTTTGTTCTACTGAAGCCTCTCATGGTGGGCTCCTGGAAAGCTTCAGAATAAGGAGTTGGTTGCCAGTGGAACCAACCATATATTTGAGGACTAGAACTTTTAGCCCAACCCCTGACCTCTGGGGAGCCACAAGGGGCTGAAGACTGAGTTAATCACCAATGGCCAATGATATAATCAATCATGCCTACATAATGAAGCTTTCATCAACACCCAAAAGGACAAGGTTTGGAAGAACTTCTGGATAGTAGAGGTTGAACATGTAGAGGTTCCTGAATAGTGGCTTGCCAGGAGAGGGGATGGAAGCTCTGCAACCCATCCCATATGATTTATGCTATGCATCTCTTCCATCTGGCTGTTCATCTCTACCCTCTATATTATCCTTTTAATAAATGGGTAAACTAAGTAAAATGTTTCCCTGAGTTCTGTGAATTGCTCTAGATGAACCCCAAAGAGGGGGTCATAGGAACCCCAATTTATAGCCAGTCAGCCAGATATATAGCTGACAACCTACTACTTGTGACTGGCAACTGAAGTAGGTAGAAGTCTTGTAGGACTGAGCTCTTAACTTGTGGTGATGATCTCATGCTATCATCTCCAGGTAGATGGTGTCATAATTGAATTGAACTAGAGAATAGCTAGCTGGTGTTAGCTGGAGAATCCCCCAAAGTAATTGACTGGTGTGCTGGGGGAAAAAAAGCCCAACATCTAGTGGCAGAAGTGTTGAGTGACTGTGTAAGAGAAAAGAAAAAAACAACTGTGATATGGCTTTTTTTCTTATATTTTCACAGTAGCATTATTTTAGATGCTGTGAATTATAAAACTCGAGTATTTGGTAAGGTTCCTACTTGAAGGAGCTTAAAAGGCCTAAAGAAAAAAAAAGTTGGAGGAGTTATGACTAACACACATGAGATAATTAGAAAATAAGTAGTCATTAACCATCCAGCTCTGACTGAAAGTAGAGTAGAAGTTCAGAATTATCCATGGGGATTGAAGAATTATGTAAGAATTTATGGAGTTAGGACTTGAATAGCATTATGAGGGCTTTGGATAGGAGGAGTGGGAGTAAAAGAAATCACCAACGGTGACCATATTATAACCACGAGCCTGGCAAAAAGTAAAAGTCTGGCAATACCATGGAATGTTGAGACTGTGGAGTAACAGGGACTCATACAGAACAAGTGGGAATGTACGTTAGTACAATTATTTTGAGAAACAATTTGCCATCAGCTAGTACAGCTGAGGAAGCTCACACCCTAGCAATTCCACTCTTAGGTATAAACTCCAGAGAAACTCTTGCATATGTGCATGAGGAAATATGTACACAGATAAGCAAAGCATCATTGTTTGTAATGGTAAAAATCTGGAAACAACCTAACTGTTCACTGACAGGACAGTGAATAAATTCTAGTCAGCAAATGGAATTTGCATGACATAGTGAATGAATGAATTACAACGATAGCTACGTACACCAACATGAATGACACAGAAACATAATCCTGAAGGAAAAACTAAAGTCACAGAAGACATAGGGCATGACTCCATTTATATCAAGTTTGAAAAGGCAGGAAATGCATCAACAGGTTTCAAAGAAGCCACACAGAAATGATGTAGCTAATAAAGCAAAGAAAAAGAAAGAACCACAAAATTCTAAATTATGGTTACCTTAGGGATGA
Source organism: Cebus imitator (assembly GCF_001604975.1). Classification (NCBI taxonomy): domain Eukaryota; kingdom Metazoa; phylum Chordata; class Mammalia; order Primates; family Cebidae; genus Cebus; species Cebus imitator. The sequence goes on from NW_016107357.1 coordinate 3,509,827, forward strand.
GAGAAGGGAATGGGACTGAGGAGGGACACTCAGGACTCTTTAGAGTTCCTGGTAAGATTGTGTTTACTAAGGTGGGTGGTCATATGCACATATTTCTCATATATATACATATATAAAATGTGGGGATGTATATGTGTGGGTATATAAAACACACTCAGATGTATGGTTATATATATATATATATATATATATATATATATATATATATTTAAATGGGACAACAGGAACTTCCACATAAAAATATAGAAAGGGATAAACTATAAAAACATGAAAAGACTTCAGCCTGCCATGTTTGGGGGAAATAGGAAAATAAAGATTTTAAGAAGGATGTATTATAGCTACTAGCAGGAAAGTTCACGTATTACGTACACTTACTTGTATTTTGGTTGCAGGGTATTTAATATCAAGAATTAATTCCTTTATTTCTGTTTCAACCAAATCTATAAAGAAAAAATTAAGGTAAAATTTTAATTTTTATAACAGTGAAACATTCTCAAAGAAAATGAACACATCTATACTATCAGTGAGTCTAAAGGATTTTTGGGTTCTCTCACATTAATGTTTCCTTGTTATAAATTATAACACCCTCTAGATGGCAGACTTCTTCCTTACAGAGCAATTCCAATAAGTACAGGTGATCACTTGTATCACTTGTACCTCACCTCATTCTGAAAAGGAGTTGGGCTCATCCATGGATTATTCTGATTGCTCCATTCAGAATATTTTATTGATTCAAAAGATGATAGAACAATATGCTTTATTATTAGTATGATAGAATACTTACCAAGATTGGGAGATTTTGTTTTCAGTAAGGCTGCTAGTTTCTTCACTAGGTGCATATCCTTGGCTCGTTCACTCTTCTTATCACTAAAACAATAAATATAACAAATTCTTAAAGAATATGAAATTTTCTTTCTAACTCTGACGTATTCCAACTATTTTTTTCCTTTATGTGTTTCCTATTTAACTTTAAAGATATCAGTCTAAAGACAAAGGAAACAACGAAATAGCAACTACAAAACAGTACAACAAACCTAGGAACTAGGAAAAGTTAGCAGAGAAGCATCAATCAGCAACACTGGATACACCTTACCTCAGTGCTAAATGGAAGGGAACGTTCACTGTTTTCACACTTCCAGACACTGGATCAACAAGACAGATCTGATAAGTCTGTGGCTGCCAACTCTGACTGGTAACATTATTTAAGCCCATTATTTTATATCCAGGATACAGTAGCCTAAAAAGAACACAAATCAAGATGGTAAAAATATTAGAATAGGAGAAATGCCAAAAAGTCCTTTTATTATAGCTACGGAACCCAACATTATTATCAATTTAGGAACATTAATAAAGCAACTAAATACTGATAGCAAACACATAAGTAGAGCAGGGCTCAACTAGCAGAGTTCTGCTTTGTTCAAAGATTCTATAAAGTAAAATGAATACAATCAGGCCCAGGTTTCAAGGGCAAACAAAGCATTCACCTCACTTATCACTAGGGCAATCTGAAGGAACCTTTCCTTTTGAGCCTTCACAGCATAAGTCAGGGACAAATGTCAGCAAAAAGCTAACTTTAATTCAGTAGTGTATCACAGCATTTTCAACTTTTTTTGTTGTTATTAAATAATTATAAACCAGGTACTCACAGGGAAAACCACAATAAAGCATATTGTAATTCTCAAACTTGTAATCTAACATAAGGAGCTTTAGTAAAAGCTTTATTTTAATAAAAGCATTCCTATTTTTCATTTTGTAACCAGCACAATGCCAGCATTTGCAGCTTACCTGCAGTGCTTTCCCACATTGAAAGCTCCTATTCTAGGTCCCTGCTGTGTGCTCCACACTTCTAAAATTCCCCTTCTTGGAGCATAGATCACAAGGAATTGAGCTACTCGACTTGGACCCTGAGAATTTCCAAAGGGAGAAAAATCTGCCTTTTCTGGTACTCTTTCATGGAGGTCCTCTACAATTTGAATCCATCCAATTTGTGCATCGCGGTACCCTTAAAGATAGAGGGAAAGGGAAGTTAATTACTTAATCTAGGTTCCATAGCAGCCTCCTGAAGTACTCTGGAATAGCGGGGGTGAAGTAAGAAAAGCTATAAAAGTATATTTTTTTTATTATGGAAAAGCTTAAATAAAAAATGATAATAAATAATAACCAGTCTATCACTAAGATTTATCAAATCTTAGTACTTTGTATATTTACTTCTGATCACTTTTTCTTTGTAACAAAGAAAATATGCAGTGGCTCACATCTATAAATCCAGCACTGTGGGAGGCCAAGGCGGGTGGATAATCTGAGATCAGGAGTTTGAGAACAGCCTGACCAACATGGTGAAACCCTCTCTACTAAACACAAAAAATTAGCTGGGCGAGGTGGCACATGCCTGTAATCCCAGTTACTTGGGAGGCTGAGGCAGGAGAATCATTTGAACCCGGGAGGCGGAGGTTGCAGTGAGCAGAGATGGTGCCATTGCACTCCAGCCTGGGCAACAAGAGCAAAACTCAAGAACAGAAAAGATTATAGATATAACTGAAGCTACCTGATTACCCCTCCGGATCCCATTCCCTTCCCTTCCCAACCAAGCCTTTTGGTGATATGCAGATAGAAAATATGGGCTACAAGGCGACAGGAGGAAGGTCCTGCACGGCAGAAGTAGCTGATGCTGTCTTCCATTTTAGGGTGGCCCCCTCTTATAGGCAATTGATCCTTCTTTCCAAGTACATAATAGAAAGGAAAACTGAATGCACCAGCTGCAGAAAGACAGGCGATGACGTAAGGAATAAGATTGCCACAGGAAATCTGGAGCAGTCAGTACAGCTTTGTCTTCTGTATTTTAGAAAAGTCTTGCTGAGAACACACCTTTGATATTGTTTCAGAAGACAAACACCAAGGAGAAATGATGTACCTGCAGTACTAAAATTATTTCTACAGATACTTAGACATGTAGTAGGTAAAGACTGCCTGCCTCTGTCTGTCACTGCAGGGTTCTTTGGCAAGAAGGTGACAGTGGCTTCAATCTGTCCAGAGTAATTTAATGACCTCAATCCATAATCCCACAGATTTTAAAGGACAGACAAGACTGCACCATAAATTGTGGTCTACACTGACATGTTACTATTCCAGATGATTCTAAATAATGTAATTATCACTTCTTAGTCAGGGAGATATTATTTTACTCAGGGGTTGACAATGTGCCCAGTTAAAAGATATTTTCAAGTCTCCCTTATAGTTAGATGAGGCCATGTCACTAAGTCCTGGCTAATGTAGATAATGGTTGAAGAGACTTTGGGGAATATCCTCAAAGTAGATTGACTCAGCTGTCAGGAGAAGCCCTCTTCCTTTCTGCTTCCTTCCTGGAATGCAGATAAGAGGGCTATCTATGAGAACCTTGAGTGGGGAAGCTACAAGGAAGAAGACTGTGTTCATGAAGATACTGTGGTCTGTTACTCAGGTCTGTTACTAACAGCTGAATGAAACTCCCAAGTGACATACATATTGACACACCAGGTGGATTGACCCAAGCATATGGATATAAAAGTCAAGTAAGTGAACATGGGTTTTGCTATTTTAAATCTGAAAGACTTGGCACTATAGATTTGGGGAGAACATTTGGCTCAAGAATGGCTTTGTGAAGGGGAGTAAATGTAGCAGGGGAAAGAAACTGAACTCAGAAATTGACAATGACAGTGAGAACTGAAAAGAAAGTGCAAAAGGTTAAATATGGCTATGAGGTGATCAAACCTCAAGGATGTATCAACTGACTACTCGATCAAGTGGTTGCTGATCTGAGTTCACGTCAAAAAAATAAAAACATGTAAACATAAAGAATTAAACAGAATTATCAACCAGAAGCTGAAGGATGATAACACTGCTCAAAGATTGGGGTAAAAAGTAATTGTTTTTCTGGATTGTTGTAAGAAGTACCTTTCCACATGCGTATTGCAATTCCTCTAGCTACATCCAATAAAATAACTCTGCCAAAATCATCTGTTACTGCTGCCAGCGTGTTACATGGAGACAGACATATGCTTTCACCATGGCGTCTAGAATCCGGAAGTCCAAATCTGATATTTAAAAAGAAAATAAAAGCTCAAATCACATTCCAATTCAGAAACATATAACACAATAATGAAATGCATAAATGAAATAGGCTGAATCTGTTTTTATATAAAGAAATATGAATTTTGCCTGGATTAATAGTTAATTTATTAATCACAACTGACATTTGTAATATAAGATATATAAAAGAAATAAAACCACAGTTCTATGTAGGTTTTCAATAGATACCCACAACCCTATACCTTTAGAGAATATAAAATATACCTTTATTTGATTAAGAGTCATGCCATAGAAAATAATGTCCTCACCATCAACTAAATTTTAGAATTTGCTCCCACACAGGCATCTTTGTCTATTTTAAGTTCTTATTCCTAACCTTTCTCTTTTTTGTAAGATATCAGATCCTGCTGAAACCAATCTGGCTGAAGCAAAAACTTTCCTTTTTCTAAATAGTTATCTTTAAACTGCTGTTGGTCTATAATCAACCTCATTAGAATTCTGAGTAAAATAAAAGTAAAGAGGTACTAAAAAAGAACTAGGAAACTCACTTTGAGAAATGTCCTTGAAACAAAGATGCTCAAACTTTGTTACATCTGTTTGAGATTCACAGGGCCATTTGGCTAATTTCTTGATTCTTGATATTAGGAAACATGATATGCTACAATACATTTTTTAAAAAGATGAAAAAAACTTAGATGATATACTTCAATAAATTTTAATAATTAGTTGGCTCTCTTTAGGTGAAGAATATCCATAAAAAGGAGGATAAATAAACAGAACTATTTCCCTTCATGGTGGTACTTTATATTAGGTGATAAAAAATTATTTTAAAATAAAACCAAACATTAGAAAAAATCCTTCTGTCTAAAAAATACTAATAAAAAAGAAACAAAAATCATGCTCCTTCTACCAAAAAAAAAAAAAAAAAAAAAACACAAATATACTAATACATTCTAATAAAGCACTACTGAAATAAACAAGGAAGCACAGGCCAGGAGTCTTGTCTAAAGACTGCTTGAATACACAACTCCTGCTATTACTTTTTTACTTTTTTTTTTTGGAGATTGAGTTTTGCTCTTGTCCCCCAGGCTGGAGTGCAATGGAGCAATCTTGGCCCACTGCAACCTCTGCCTCCCAGGTTTGAGTGATTCTCCTGCCTCAGCCTCCTGAGTAGCTGGGATTATAGGCAAGCGCCACCATGCCTGGCTAATTTTTGTATTTTTAGTAGAGATTAGATTTCACCATGTTGGCCAGGCTGGTGTCAAACTCCTGACCTCAAGTGATCCATCCAACTCGGCCTCCCAAAGTGCTAGGATTATAGGCATGAGCCACTGTAATCTACCAAGATTATATTTTTTTAAAAGAAATCACTAAGAACTTTTAAAGTTTACGTAACTTAGTAGCAAACTAAACTTTTAAAAGAAATTCAACTAAACCAATTCTCTAAACCAATTCTCCTACAACTAAGCTAAGTTTGTTAATAAGCACATTTAAGAAATACATCTTGAATACCTACTGTATAACAGGGATACAGCTGTGAACAAAACAGTTAAGAATCACTCTTCACATGGAGTTTTACATTCTAGTGAGGGAAAAAAATCCCACCGTAATGGCTTTCAGAAGTTCCAAAGACTTATGAGATCAGCAAATCAACCAGGCACATGAAAAGACCATAAATTTAACAGTACTCTTCTCAAAGGACTAAAATTTGAGAAGCATGACAGACTTGCCTTACAGCTAATGGGGTAGCTGGCTCAACCTTTGGCTTTTGCTTCTGGACAGCTTCTTCTTCATGCTTACCTTTCCAACCAAGCCAACCACTGAAAAGAAAGAAAACTTAGAATAAAACTGAGCTTTCAGGGTTTTAAAGCCCAAGCTACCAAAATACAGGTTAAAAGCAAGCTAGATACAAATTAGATATTTTTTATTTAATTGTTAAGTAATTACCTGGCAGCATTAAATAAAGCAGAAGTGAGTTTACTTGCAACTGCTAGTGCAACATGAGATAATAATGGTTGTGTGCTTCCCTGAAAAACAGAACATTTGAAAGAAAATTTAGTAGCTTACAAAGAAACAAACATACTTTCTAAATAAAGCTTACTTCAAAATACTTTGAAAAGTTGTAAAGGCTGGACTAGCAACTCAGCTTCTTTCAGAGTACAGTAAAAAGTTTATTTTAAGAGCAATATAATAAAAAGTTTTAACTCTATAGTTTAAAAATAAAATCATCATTAGCCTATGTTATCATTAGAATTTACCTCTTTAAATTCCAATTCATTAAAATAAATTTTAAACTAGAATATTAAGATTACATTATTCTAGCTGGACTAGCCAACTCTTTTCTCTTTTTATATATATATATATATACACACATATACATATATATATATGTACATACTTATAGGCACACACATACACACACAATTTTTATAGAAGTAAAAAGATATTTTGAACAATTCTGAGAAGTATGCTTTTTAAGTGAGAAACAAGAGCTGCCAAATCTAACACTCAACTTTCCTCTATTTTAGGAAGCAATTTTCACAACTTATAACAAGCATAGTTGGCAGCTTGTTCTGTCTTTACAAATTCCTCATTTACTCAAATCCCTAGTGAGCTGACATCATTAACAAGCCTGAGCTTCTGAATATTGCAGCAATATTTAAAGAAATCTCAGCTATCAAAGAACTCAGGGCTTCAGAAACAAAGAATTTTCTTTTATACTGATTTTAGTACCTTTTTAGTTAATCTAAAGAATTTGGAAGAAAGCTAGTTGAGATTAATGTTAGTTTCAATTGAAATTTAGAAATGTAAACTGCTTAATCTTCTAAAGCTAAGCAAGTTGGCATATCCAATTTGTAGACAAGTTGTAAAATCAAGAGTTGCCTTACTCATGATCAGTGATAAAACTCATACCTCTAAAGCATAGAAGAAGCCGGTAAATGGATTGGACCCTACAGTGATATACTGAGACATGGCAGGTGGACTATTTTTAATTGCTGCATTAAATCCACCTATATTGGAGGCAGTCTTCATTTGATCAAAGGGGGACAGAGTCATAATACCTAATGATAAAAAAAAAACAACATGATTTGAATGTACAATGTTATTTTGTTCATGACATTTTTACTTCAGTTCCATTCTAAGATGCTAAATCCTTAGTTTTATTCAAACAAGTCATTTTAAGAGCTACAAAATCAACATCAGAAAATATTTTGCTGGGCACAGTGGCTCACTCCTGTAATCCCAACACTCGAGAGGCCAAGGCAGGTTGATCACTTGAGGTCAAGAGTTCGAAACCAGCCTGGACAACATGGTGAAACCCCATCTCTACTAAATATACAAAAATTAGCCAGGTGTGGTGGTGGGTGTCTGTAATCATAGCTATCTGGGAGGCTGGGGCAGGAGAACTGCTTGAACATGGGAGGTGGAGGTTGCAGTGGGCCGAGACCGCAGCAATTGCACTCCAGCCTGGGCAACAGAGCAAGACCTCGTTTCCCACCCCAAAATTAAAAATTCCATTTATAATTTCTATAACCTATAGAATATAATAAAACCCAAACTTAATTTTTTGAATAGATACAAAACTCAGAGGTACCAGAAGTATATAGTCCACTATATCCCCAAGTACCAATTCACATCTTTTTTTTTTTTTGAGATGGAGTCTCACCCTGTCACTCAGGCTGGAGTACAATGGTGTGCTCTCAGCTCACTGCAACCTCTGCCTTCCAGATTCAAGTGATTCTCTTGTCTCAGCCTCCCTGAATAGCTGGGACTACAGGCGTGTGCCACCATGCCCAGCTAATTTTTGTATTTTTAGTAGACACAGAGTTTCGCCATGTTGGCCAGGCTGGTCTCAAACTCCTGACCACAGGTGATCTGCCCACCTCAGCCTCCCAGTGTTGGGATTACAGGCGTGTGCCACTGCACCGGCCCCAATTTGCTTTTTAGTAGCAACAACCAACATAATTGTTTCTTATGCTGTCTTCCAGAGGTGCTGTATACACACAAATGACAGAACATCAAATAAGTTGGTGCGTGCCTCACTTTTTGTGTTTAATAAAACATCAAGAAGATATCATTCTTCTCAATCATTCTTAGGATTCTATTATATAGACATAGCATAATTGATCTGACCTACTGGTGGACATTTGGGTCATTTCCCATCTTTTGGCACTACAAAGAATTCTACAATATATATATATCCTTAATGTCTTTGTACACTTATATACATCTATCTATACTGTACCAATATACATAAATTCTTAAAAACATTAGTGCAGGGTCAAACAGGATCTACGTTAAAAAAAAAATTTTTTTTTTTTGAGATGGAGTCTTCCCCTGTCACTAAGGCTGGAGTGCAGTGGCACTATCTCGGCTCACTGCAACCTCCACTTCCCAGGTACAAGCAATTCTCTGCCATGGCCTCCCAAGCAGCTGGGATTACAGGCACCCGCCACCAGGCCTGCCTAATTTTTGTATTTTTAGTAGAGACAAGGTCTCACCATCCCGGTCAGGCTCGTCTTGAATTCTTGACCTCATGATCCACTCACCTCGGCCTCTCAAAGTGCTGGGATTACAGGTGTGAGCCACTGCGCCCGGCCTTTAAAAAAATTTTTAAGTACTGCTACACTGCGTTCCATAAAGATGGCGCTAACTTATACTCCCACAAAAAAAGCTGAGAGTACTTGTGCTCTGTATCATTCCAAAACAGTGAGAACAAACACTTTTGAATGTCTGCTCTGTAGTTCAGAAATCCCCAATATTTCATAACGGAGACTTACTTTTCATTTCCTTAAAACTCTAAGAGCAAAAATAACTTGAATGTTGACAGCCATATGCCTTGGTGGAGTAGCAGAGGAAAACCCAGTGTCATTTAATTTCACCTGACTGGCAGAGAGAAGAGGGGAAACTGAGCTTAGAGAGCTAGGAAGTAAAGAACTGCTGCTATTCTAACATATGGACTCAGGCAGTGTCTTCAAAGTTGAGTACTCATATGATAACGTGAAGACACCCCCATTGAGATAACCTGAACTCAAATATACCATAGAATGAACCAAGTTACAGTTTCTATTGTTCCATATACTTTTTTTTTTTTTGAAACAGCGTTTTTCTCTGTCACCCAGGCTGGTGTGCAGTGGCATGGTCACGGCTCACTGCAGCCTCGGTCTCCTGGGCTCAAGCGATCATCCCGCTCCAGCCTCCCAAGTAGCTGGGATTACGGGCGCAGGTGACCACACATAGCTAAATTTTTTATTTCTCATAGGGAAAGGGTTTTGCTATGTTGCCCGGACTAGTCTTGAACTCCTGAGCTCAAGCGATCCCACCCACTGTGGCCTCCCAAAGGGCTACAATTACACGGGTGTGCTGCTGTGCCCGGCATTACTAATTTTCATATACATGTATTGCCTCCCCTTTGCCTGAAAACTGTCAAATAATGAATTTGTACTTAAGATGAGTCCTAGGAAAGGAAATTCTTTTAGTGAGTTCATAAGCAAAACATTCACTGGATTTATAGGAATTAAAGTGATCAAACAAATCCTTGGACTATTTTTTTAATTCCTGTCCCACTTCCTAGAATATTATAAAAGATAAGAACACGTATCTCATAGTCATAAATGAATCCACGATTCAGTAGACAAAATGTTTTCACTACATTATAAAATTTGCATAAGTTTTGTCTGACTCCACCAGAACATGATCAAAGAGTAAACTGTATGACATATAAATTGAAATTTAAGTTTTAAAATAGCTTCTTTGCATATTCCCCATGCGATACACATGGGAGTGTAAATTGATACAAGATAATCCACAGGACAATTTTGCAATAGATATAAATTTTTTAAAGGATTCTAATTTATAGTAAGGAAATGGCTGATCAGTTCTTTCCACCCTTGCCACCAATATCTTTTCCTTCTATAACATAAACCTTCTCCTTCTATAATGCAAATCTACAGATTTACATTTACATTTTCAATGTCATGCTTTAGTTCCTGTCAAAAGAATCTATAGATTCTTTGTAACCTTGATTTCAAGCATACCACACTTAGACCACCATCTCCTAGCTTTCCATCTCAATTACTCTAGAAACTCCCTGCAGTAATTTCACAATTTCGAGTTTCAAATAATTAATCTTACTGTTTTTTCCACTATTTATCAAGTACCTCTTGGGATCACTTCCCTTTTTATCCAGCTTAGATTTGTGTTCCATCATCACCACTTTCCTGTAAATACCCACTACCTCCCTACACTTGTCTCCCCCTACACATATACTCCCCTAGCTAAATCTTAACCTTGGTTGACCTAAACTTTCTGCACTCTCTGCTCTTGAAGCAAAATAGCTGATCATTGCTAAGAAAAGCAATATCTCTGGGTTTCAGAGTAAGGACCACAAACAAATAGACATAAAGGTTGGTCCAAAATCCTTCTGACCTCCTCAACTCTCCTTCCCACCCTTGATCCTTTGAAATCTGGTTGTTGAAGAAACAAGTTGTTTGAGACCAATTTCCCAGTCTACATTTTGCTAACTACATTCCTATAGTATTATTTAAGTGTTATTCTGCCCTCTATATTGCTACATATTGGTACTGAATTTAGGGGGCTGTTATCTTTCGAGTCACCGATTTTAGCACTATTTTTCACTAACTTAAGGTGGTGTGGCTTATTTACATCTCCTTCTCTCCCTATATCCTTCCAAAATATTTGTATCTCAATTTATTAAATCCACTGTTTTCATTATTAGGAATGATATAACTCACTGGTGAGACTCACTACTTATTATATTTCCTTGGCTGTGCATTTTTTTTCTGGAGTTATTACTTTGTCATTTAGAGTTTTCCCTGAGCATCTGAGGCCTTTCCACACTTTGGAAGACATCAAAGTCCTTCTCAATATAAATTTTCATAAAGTCAAACTCATTGGATGATTTTCTAGGTCTAGTAGGGTGGCTAAAGAAGGCCTCTTTGACAAAGTGATATATAAACAGAGACCTAAGTGAAGAGAGGGAGAAAGCCATGTGACTAGCTAAAGTTTTCCAGGAAGAGGAAGCAGTAATTCTAAATGCTCTAGAGTGGGAATATGCTTGCTGCGTCTGAGGAACAGAAAGGAAGTCCACGTGATGAAACACAATGCACAAGGAGGGGTATACTGCAGGAGACAATGTCAGAGTACCATAAGCCAGATAAGGTTGGACCTTGTATGTCATGGTGAGGAGCAACCAGGAGAAGAAAGATGATGTGGGAAAAAAAGGAGGAGCAAGTTTGACAGGAGGAAAATAATAATTCAATTTTGGATATGTTAAGTTTGATATCTAGGTAGAAACTGTTCAGTAAGGAGCTGGAAAAAATGAGTATGAGGCTTCAGAAAGCGGTCAGGACTCCATAAAAAGGGAGAAGCTAGGAATCTATTTTTTGTCTTTTTTTTTTTTTTTTTTGAGATGAAGTCTCACTCTGTCTCCAGGCTGGAGTGCAGTGGTGCAATCTCAGCTCACTGCAATCTCTGCCTCCCAGGTTTAAGCGGTTCTCCTGACTCAGCCCCTTAAGTAGCTGGGACTACAGGTACACACCACCACACCCAGCTAATTTTTTGTATTTTTAGTAGAGATGGGGTTTTACCATGTTGGCCAGGATGGTCTCCATCTCCTGACCTTGTGATCTGCCCACCTCAGCCTCCTAAAGTGCTGGGATTATGGGCATGAGCCACTGCGCCCAACCTGGGAATCTTTCTTATGCTCCTTGTTTGTCATTTGGAGAGCAGGGGGTGAAAATATTTATTCTTAAGCCTATATTAATTTGGCTTTCATCCTCACCATTCTACTTTAACTGTTCATATCAAGAGTCAATAAATAACTCCAGGTTGTCAAATCCAACAGACCTTCTTTTCTTGAATTCTGTGCAGCATTCCATAGTAAATCACTCCCTCTCAAATTTATATCTACAATCCCAGCTTCCTCCCTGAACTTCATATGCTCATGTCCAATTTGTATACTTGATACCTCTACTTAAATGTCGAACTGTGTCAGAAGTTAGCCTGTAAAAACATAACTCATTATTTGCCTACCTTAAATCTCTTCCTCTCTCCTCCTTATTCTCATTTCAGTGAACAGTCTCATCATCCACCCTGTTTATCAAACTTAAAAATTAAGAAATCCTTAATTCTTTTCTTCCTTATTTCTCAAAACCATCCCTTAGCAAGTACAAAATGTATCTCAAATCTGTCTACTTCCTTCCAACTCCATTGCCTCCACCATAAAGCCATCATTCTCTCTTGCATGAATTATTGTAATATACTCCTAACTGGTCTCCTTGCTTTCTTCTACAAGCATCTCCCTAAAGAACAAACAGAGAGATATGTTTAAATGCAATCCCCTACTTAGAATCCATCAATGACATCCATTGCATTTAGAATAAAATCTTACCTCCTCATCCCTACGTGATTTAACCCTAGTCTGCATCTCCAGCCTAACCTTGTCCTGTTTTCCCCTCACTCTTTACCGCCAAGTCACACCAACCCCCTTTCTGTTTCTTGAACACTCTGAAATCTTCAAGGCTCCCACACCTATATACCTGATGCTCCTCTGCCTGGAATGCTCTTCCTGCACCTCTTTCCATAGCTGGTTCCTTCTCATCCTTCAAGTCTCAGTCTGAATGTCACGTCCCTGAAGAGGCCTTTCCTCACTAGTCTATCTAAAGCACCCTCTTCCTTTACTCTCTATCATAACCTTCTATTTATTTTCTTCGTGATGCCCACTAACAGTCTGATATTATCATATGTATTCATTTAGTTTATTGTTTGTTTCCCCATCACCAAAATGTAAGGTTTATGAGGGTGGTGTCCTGTCTATCTTGTGTTTCTAGCACAAATACTAATAGGTACTCATTTATTCGTTGAATAAATTAACCAGACCTTTACATAAAGATGTACATACAATAACGTTTATTGGACCTTTTTTCATTTTGTAGGCTGGGGATAAATGAATAGAATAATATTTTCTATCCAATCATTTTCCCTAGCCAGTTTCAATGTTCCAAAGTTTAATTAACAGAGCAGGGAAGTTCCCCTGAACTGAACTCAACACTTTGGAATTTTGTAGCATTTTTATGCTAGCAAAAAAGTAGATACACTGAAATGTTTACCAATAGGTTTTTATTACAGAGTATTCCAAATAAAAGCTATGCAGTAAACAGAAAGATGGCCTATGTGTCAGATACTTTGTTAGCCCCTCTTGAGTCATACTCCTTCCTTTTTTCCTTGCTCTTTCTTTCCCAGTGTCCAGTTTGCAAAGAATGAGTAGAACTTGACCAAGTGAGCAAACATAGAGGAGGCATTCTAGCCAACATGCACATAGGTCTAGTAAAAGTGTATAGTGTACTGGAGAAACAATGTTTCCTCCTCTGCTCCACTACAGCTGGTCCCTTTGCTACAATTATTATGATGCATTATTGTAGCCATTCACGTGTTTCTTCCAACTAAACTTCTAGACTCACACTTTCCAGACAGCACAGAGGCATGTCTTTTCATTTCTATACCCTCAATACCTAACACAGTAAGCTCTCTTACAGGTTTGCAAGAAGAAATCTACTTTTATCTATATTCTACTGGTTTAAAGGTTACTTTTTTTTTTTAAGCAATAGGGTCTTGCTACATTGCCCAGGCTGGTCTTGAACTCCTAAGCTCAAAAGATCCTCCTACCTCAGCCTTCTGAGTAGCTGGGATTACAGGTGCAAGCCACCATACCTGACCAAGGTTACATTTTTAAAAGACTAATTTATATGGTCATTATATAGACCAAATTTGTCTGTAGAAAAATGAGTCAAATAGTGAGTGATTTAAAACTATACAATACTGTGGCCGAGGGCATAATTAAATCTTTATTGAAACTGCTACCATTTCTTTTTGTTTTTTGTTTTCTTGACACAGAGTCTTGCTCTATCACTCAGGCTGGAGTGCAGTGGTGCGATCTTGGCTCACTGCAACCTCGGCCTCTTGGGTTCAGGCAATTCTGCCTCAGCCTCCCAAGCAACTGGGAATACAGGTGTGCACCACACCAGGCTAATTTTTGTATTTTTAGTAGAGATAGGGATTTCACCATGTGGGTCGGGCTAATCTTGAACTCCTGGCCTCATGTGATTCCCCCACCTCAGCCTCCCAAAGTGCTGGGATTATAGGTGTTAGCCACCATCCCCAGCTTTAAAGATACAAGCCTATGATGCTCTGAATCTGAACCTCCAGATGTCTCACCAAAAACAATGCATTTTTTCACATAAGAATAAATGTTGTTGCTTATAGCCATTACTGGAGATAGTGAATAAAGAAAAAATAAAATAAAATAAATGTTGGCCAGGTATGGTGGCTCACGCCTGTAATCCCAGCACTTTGGGAGGCTGAGGCGGGCAGATCATCTGAGGTCAGGAGTTCAAGACTAGCCCAGCCAACATGATGAAATTCCGTCTCTATTAAAAATGCAAAAATTAGCCAGACATGGTAGTGGACGCTTGTTATCTCAGCTGCTCGGAAGGCTGAGGTGGTGGTGGTTGCAGTGAGCAGAGATTGCCCTACTGCATTCTAGCTTCAGCGATACAGCGAGACTCCGTCTCAAACAAAATAATAATAATAAAGAATAAATGTCAATTTCTAACAAACGAGATACTTCAGTAAAAAAGCATAAGAAGTAAATTCCAAGAGAATTTTAACTGGTAATACTTACCAACACTAGCATGATCAATAATAGTGTCAATATCTTGTAGACCCCATTTCTTATAAGCTAATGGTGGTGGTTGTATGTTCTCATTGCCTGATGCTGCAGCTACCAAAGATAAAATAGATAATCCAAACTTAATTATTATGGATAAAATTAAGTTTTACAAAAAATCATTAAAACCATACTAATTTATTTTTCTAAAATTTCAGGTAATAATGAGGCAAAGTAATGAAAACAGGGCATAAAGTGAGATTTATTTATACCAAGACAATGATCATAAAATGCAAACATTTAAAAGACTAAGTTGGCTGTCACAAAAGATTCTCAATACAAATCACTGTGCTTCCAAACAAAAAAAGGAAAAAGAAAAAAAGAAAAAAAGATTCTCGAACACTCAAGTAATTAAAGAAGACTATTAAAAATCCTTTACTACTACTAAAAATCAAAGTGAATTCAGGCTGAGCACGGCGGCTCATGCCTGTAATTCCAGCACTTTGGGAAGCTGAGGCAGGCAGATCGCTTTAGGTCAGGAGTTTGCAATCAGTCTGGCCAACATGGTGAAACCCCATCTCTAGTAAAAATGCAAAAATCAGCCAGGCATGGTGGTACACGCCTGTAGTCCAAGCTACTCGGGAGGCTGAGGTGGGAAAATCACTTGAACCCGGGAGTTAGAGATTGCAGTGAGCTGAGATCACACCACTGCACTCTAGCCTGGGTGACAGAGGCAGACTCCATCTCAAAAACAAAAACAAAACAAAAGAAAAGTGCATTCAAACTGCAAGTGATGTCAAGTAAGACATTTCTCCCTCTTGACAAAGTGGATAAAATCCTAGTGATGGGAATCAGTGCTTTACTGAGTGAAAAACTAAAAACCTGATATACCTGGCAGAGTACACATACAGCAATGTCTCTAATCTGGGTGACTGAGACCAGACTTGATAGAAAGATATGTTAAAAGCAACAGCACTGTCAAAAAAAAAAAAAAAGAATGAAATGCCAATCTTTAACCTCAGTCCCTTCACCTACTGAGTAAGAAAAGGAAAAGTAACAGTTACACCTCTTGCCACAGATTCATGCATATCCCATTAATTGGCAAATTCCCATGCTGCATATTAGAATACCGCTGAATTCTGGCTGTTTATTCAGGAAAGTGAAAAAATAATAATAAAGAAAAAATATAATCCTCTAAACATTGCAGATTGATAGTAAGGCCAAGAAATGATAACTTTCTCATACGCTGAAATAAATGTCACAATTTATAGCTAAGTAACCAGAGCTCTTTTTACAGCAACTTACAACAAAAGGGCACTAAGTGGCTTAATTCCTTACTTCCTTGGAGACAAATGGCTTTATGGTCTTATATACAACAAACAAACAAACAGAAATTCGAAAGTGGTGAAAAATCAAATGGGTGATAATACCAATTATAAATTGTCTATCTCTATTAATGAACTTCTTATCCACAGAAAGTTGCCTTTTGATATATATTAATTCTAAGTATTTTAAATGTTCTCAAGATAATGAAGCTTATGGTGGGTTAAATTTAAAAAATTTAAAAGATGATGAAAATAG
>NW_016107357.1:3526361-3544069 GCF_001604975.1 Cebus imitator
TAGAGACGGGGTTTCACCATGTTGACCAGGATGGTCTCGATCTCTTGACCTCGTGATCCACCCGCCTCGGCCTCCCAAAGTGCTGGGATTACAGGCTTGAGCCACCGCGCCCGGCTAAATAAAATTTTTAAAAAGGAACCACACAGCCAAGACTTCAAAATTTTACCAATCATATCAACCTGCTAAAAAAGATGGAGAAAAAAATTTTATTGCAATATAAGATGCTGCAATGTACTAGATTTAGAAATAATTTCAGATCCCAATTTTAGAGTTGTTAAAATACAGAAAAGTCTTAAAATCAGCGAAAATATGAGTAGTGGCACTGACTTCCCCTTTCCTTCTGGGATTGAGTAGAGGAGCCTTGGTGGCCCCAAAACAAAATTTAACTCCTAAATGGTTGAGACGGTTTCCTGAAAACACAGGCTAATTAGGATATGTTTACTGGTTCATAAAATTATTTCTAAATTTAGTCTAAATGCAGCATCTTATATTGCAATCAAAACTTTTTCTCTTTTTTAGCAGGTTGACATGATTGGTAAAATTCTGAAGTCTTGGCTATGCAGTTTTTTTCTAGTATACGCTTTTTTACTAGGTCAGGATTTGTTTAAGTTTTTATACCTATTTTCATACTCTTAAGTTATTTAAATTTAATCCACCATAAGCTTCATTATCTTGAGAACATTTAACATACCCTTAATCTATATATCAAAAGGCAATTTTCTGCAGGTAAGAAGTTCATTAATTTAATAAACTAGTAATAGACCATTATTTTATAATTGGTATGATCAGCCATTTCATTTTCCACCAAAGTTAAACTTTGTTTTGGGGCCATTAAGCCTCTTCCACTCAATCCCAGAAAAAAAAAAACAAAAGTTAGTGTTACCATTCATATTTTCACTAGTTTTAAGACTCTACTTTTCCATATTTTCCCAACTCTGAAATTGAGATCTGAAAATTGATGGTGTGTCTTTTACTGGCAATAGTTTTTCTTCTTAGTGGTACATAAAATAATAGCGTATCTTACAATCAATGGCATGTTGAATTTGATGAAATATCTCTTCCAAAGATGTAACAGCATTAGAATGTAAATTATAGGTAGTAAAAGCAAGAATTCTTGACTATTTGGGCAGTTTTCATCCCTAAGTCTGAAAATAATACTGTTGCCCATATACACATGAAGTTTAGGCCTCTAGCTTTTCTCCATTCCGAGTGTTCCAAGTTAGCAAAAAGAAGCTCATGTTGACTCCCTGCTACGTCCTGCCTACAGTGGTATCTGTAGGATCTTGCATTTCCCTTGCACATAGTGATATCTTTAACCTCAGTGAGGACAGGTGCAATGTACAGTCACAAGGTTTTAGGATATTGGCCTTGATTAGCCGCGGATCTAGTGAAAAGGTGGTACCTCAGCCAGATATAACTAAATTCTTTACCCCAATGTTGGTTGTCAATACAGTTGCAAATCTAAGTAGCCAAGCCATATTGCTGAATTAGTGAAGAAAGCCTGGCGTTTCTGTGCTGACCACGCTCTCCAAAGGCAACATGTGAAGAGTGTTTATGTTTTAGCCCTTGTCTCTACCTTACTAAGCAATCTACTCAACATGCTCCCTTATCTCTATAGGAGGCAGGTTTTTTCCCCATAAATCTAGTTCAGAACGTCTTTCTGTATTTAGAAGACATAATTAACTCCATAAGCAGGTAAAATTAAATAAACAAACATCATCATAGGTTAAATATTTCTTGCCCAAATATTACCTTTTGCTACCTGATTTCGACAAGCACGAAGAGATTGAAAAAGACTAAATCCATCAATAGTCACAATGGCAGCGGGATATAAGATACTCAACTCTTCGTTCTATTTAAGAAATAAGAAAGAAAAAAATAAATGTTCTTAACTAGATACATCAAATAAGCTTATCTATTTTTTTTAATATACCTGAATTTCATGAATAATGTAAAATAAAAAATACTGGGACTAAACCATCAACCACCCAACACCCAAAGCAGTATCAGTCAGAACAACAGTAAAAATAGATTTAAAAAATTAATTTCAGAGTGCCTTTTTGCCGAAGACCTAAAATTCTTTTCAAATACAACCTTTTTGTGTATGGTGAATAACTGTCTCAAAGATGCTGAGAGTAACATAAAGAATTACAATTTCATAAAAAATAAACATACCCATTGCACAGATACAAACAATACGTAAAAACAGAAGAAAACTCACCTGAAATCCCAGAAATGTCTCAACACATCCTCAACACATATAGTATCCTAACATGATTTTTACTACTCAATAATATGTCAGTGATATTTTTCCATTTCAATAAGTGAACAAATAATCTTCTGTTGTGGCTGCACAGTCTTTAATTATATGTACCCCATTTTACTTAACTAGCTCATATTGATGGACATTCAGTTTGGCCTCGTGCTTTCACTCTTGCTCTCTACAATCCATGTTCAACACAGCCAGTGTGCTCTTCATGAGACACAGCAGATCAAATCAATCTCCTGATTAAAACTCTCCAATGACTCCCTTCTGCATTTAGAATAAAACCTGAACTCGTTAACCATGGCTGCAAGACCTGGCAAATATGAGGGGTCATCATTACCCTCAGACCTTTGCATGTGCTTGGACCTTCTCCTCCCAGATTTTCACCTGCCTAATTGTTCTGGTCATTCAGATTTCAGTTCAAATGTTAGTTATCCAGAGAGGCTGCTCCTAAACCTCCATCTCAAACAACATACCTATTCTCTTGGCTCATTACTATCTCATCAACATGACTTCCTTTACAGTACCTATCAGAGACTGGAATCACCTTGACATCTCTAGTTGCTTACTGTTGGTTTCCCTCCACCATCCCCAAACTGTAAGCTCCATGAAAGCAGGAACCTTGTATGTCTGCTACACCAATGAATCCTCAAGGATTAGAACTGAACTGGGCACATAATAGGCAGTAAAGAAATATTTATGAATTAATATATTTTCATCATTATAAACATCACTGCAATAAACATTATTCTGTCCATATCTTTCCATGTTAGTAGGATATTACTTAAGTGTAAATTTCTTCAACTGGGTCTGTTGGGTCATAAAGTATTCACAATTTTCATTCTCTTATATATTAAGTTGCCTCAAAAAGTACCTATCAACTTATACTTCCACCAACAATACAGGCAGGTGCCTGTTTTTCTATATTGTCACCAAAAGTTTGTTAATCTTTATCTTTGCCAATCTGAAAAGTGAAAAGTTATCTCATTGTATTTTCTTATAGCTCTTAGATTAAGGTTCAAAATTTTCTTATATGCTTTTAGGCCAATTTCTTTTGAGATCTGCCTTGCTCCTTTTTTTTTTTTTTTAACTAGACTGTCAGGCTGTTTCTCTTCCTAAAAAGGAATTCTGGGGCATAAGGGGCATAAGCTAGTGAAGAAGGGACACGGCATGAGTTCTCACATGACAGGTTCACAAGGCTAAGAATGTATGACTCAGTGAGCATGGCAGCAGGGAGAGAGCCTCCTCACTGACTTTAGGGAGCTAGAAAACAGAAAAGACCTAACAACCAGCAAGTCAATTATCTCCAAAACCAGGTAGTCTTCCTGAAGAAAACACTAATACAAACACCAATGGCCCCAAATCTGTAGATATTGCGCTAGATGACAGAGGTTTTTTTTTTTACAGAAGCAATTATACAAAAGAAGTTCTTTGAAATTCCAGAAGGAGATTTTCTCTCTCCTTCGAATCCTCTCCTGCAATAACCTACTGTTACCCTTACTACATTCACTGCTCCCAGAACTGAATTAGAGGAAATATGCTTCTGTGATCTCTGACAAATCTGGAAGTGTATTAAAAAGGAGAAAATAGAAGATATTTTTGATATATAAATTGATGTGTTAGATCCAGAGATGTTTAACGTAGAATACAGAGTAACAGCAAAGACTTCCTTCTCGATAAAAATTTTGAGATGATTTTCTTGGCTTGTATAGCAAATAGCAAGCAAATATTTAAATGTTAGTTATATTTTCCCACCCATGTCTAAAAAAGAGTATTATAGACATGACAAAATTTAATGTATTTTAAAAAGCTTCATCATCCAGTGAATTTTTAGAAATTTGAGAAACATCTCTGGAAAGTTATCTTCAGTTCACAGATTATCTTCTTTGATTTCCAGCTGTTCCTTGTTTCCTTTAATAGTTCAATTTCTCCTATCTCCTTATGATGAGTATGATGAGTATTATTAGTTTCTAAGACTTAAGTCTTCAGCCTGCAGTTTTATTTTCCTACATGCTTTACTTGAAAGAATTCATTCATTATCTATGACTTCAACCATCATGTCCAATCTAGTCTCTGTGCCTATACAGCAGTTTTCTATCATTACATGACACCAATAACTTGGTTTTATTTCCTACCATTGCCTCAAACTCAACAAGTGTGAAACCACATTTAATAACATTTACTGCAATGTAGTCCCCTATTCCAACTTTGACAATGGCACTCCTCAGGATAAGTATCTTGGAGACATCTTTAGCTCATTTAAAAAGTTGTACATCTCTACACAATAACCAAGTCTTATTAATTGCTTCCTCAAAACAATTTTTGTACTGGTCCCTTCTCTCTTCCCATAGCCATTTTAGTCCTGGCTCCCAGCACTCCACATCTGTTATAGATAACTTAAAAAACCGGATAACCAGCCTCCCAAATTCCAGTTTATCCTGAAGAGAGAAATCTTCAATATTCCTTTGATTACATCGCTTTCTTCTCATAAATCTTTAGGAGTTTCTTTCATTTCCTGAATCAATTCTAATTTTCCACTTGGCTTTTGGATTTATGCAAAATTTGGCCACTCTGCCTATTTGACAGTTTCTCATTGTTTTATAACACAGGTTTCTTTGTAGTTGCATATATAGTTCTACATTTGAATCTTCTCTCAAATTTTCTCCTGATCACCTAAAACACTTTCCCCTTTTTTCAATTACCTAATTAAATTCTACACCAATTATTCAAGGCTTAGAGCAAATCTCACCTCATCAATGAAATTTTCTTATTTTCCCAGTCCAAATTGAACTCTCCTTTCTCTAAGCTCATACAGAATGTATTCCATCCAAATAAATTAGGTATTGCTTTATATTAGTGATTAATTCATACACAGATATTATTAGATTTTAATCCTAGTCTCTCTTACTAGATAGTTAAGTTTCTTCAACAGCTCCAGTCTACCTCCCATGCAAATTAAATTAACATATACATACAGTATATATATCTGTTTATTTGAAATCTTTTGGAGGCCAAGTAGTACAAAAAAGGGAAGGCATATTACATAGTTTTGATTACGCACTCTGCAAAACAAATAAAAGCATAGTGGTTTACATGCCCTACAATTATTTTCTGACTGAGACAGCCAAAATCTTATAAGGCACCTAAGAATTTACAGCCTTAAATACTAAACAGTATTATTTTCTCACTGAAATCTTCAATGAATATAATGTATTTTCCACTATGAACAAAAGCTTAGTAACCCCCTTTCTGGGAAATAGTTAAGTACAAGGTAGTAGCACTAGTAACAAGAAGGCATTTTTTTTTTTTTTTCTTTTATTCTGGGTAATGCTAGCACCTAAATCCAAATAAAAAAAGATATAAGGTTATATAATACCATATTTTTGTATTAAGTCACCATTAAATTCTAAAAATAAGCAATTTTCTTGGCTTCTAACTAAAGTGTTTTACTTTGTTGTAGAAAGAAACATACAATATTTCATTAAATAAGTAAGAGCAAGACTGGTATTCTTTTTCAGCTACAAATAGATTATATTTCTAGAATATGATAGCAGAGCTAACTGTGCCACAAGACAAAGATATCTGTTAAGTTTCTACCCCCCAAAAGAGGAGAGAAACTGCTTTAAAGTAATGCCACTGTTACTGCTGGAACACAATCTTTTACACTACCTGCTCAGTCACGCCAGGATGTCGTGGTATTTCATAGGTTCTGCATTTAAGTTGAAGCACTGGGTCCTCATTCAAAAGCTGTGCAAGCAAGAGTACACCATTCTAGGAGGAAGCACAGAGAAGAGCCCTGCTTGTTTTCTTACCAATATATCTAAGCAGGTATCACCAGGCAGAGTGTACCATTTCCCCAACAGTTTTCCAGAGATACCAAGTACACTCTTTTCAGAATACAGCTCCTCTTCTCTGTATCTTCTACCAGAACTTGCCATGGTCTGTCCTGGCCTCTATCCCCATAAAGCATCAACTACACATTTTCAGGCAGTAGGTAATAAAGTCACAAACTAGTATAAAGGGGATGCAGTCAAACAGTTTTTTTTCTAGCTGCTGAAAACTCAACTCACCTCAGTGTAGAAGCGTACATAACCTGAAGTAAAACCCACCACAATGCAGGTCCAGTCAGGACGCCCAGTGGAACTCCTGTTACAAACAAAATTTATTATCTTAACAACTCATAAATCAAAGCAAAGACAACAGATAACTCTTATTCATCCTTACCTCTTTTGGCTTGCTAGTGGAATACATAGAGCACTGGTTACACATTCCCTAAAAACAAAAACAAAATCATATGCTTTTCCACTGAACTCATCAATTACTTTTATTTCTCCATAATTGAATGTTTAAAGGATAATAAGTGGAAGATGACTTCTGTGAACCAGTTTTATCTGATGCATAAGTAAAAATACAGTAAAACTTCACCACAGGTAAGGTCCTTAAAATTCATTCTCATAAAATGTAATGCTGCTCTCATTTGAGGCTAATAAGAAACAACTTTTCACTCTGTATTGTCATGAAAAACATGGAAGTACAGAAAGCAAAATTTTACTTACACAAGTGACTGTATACAGAGCTGAGCAAGCCTCAAATGATCCCCAAGCAGCCATTTCCTACTATCTCCCCTCCTCTCCTCTGCTTCAGCTAAGAACTTTGGCCTGCCTCCTTGTTTGAGATCAGGAGCTGGGCAAATGGTTGAGGAACTGCCAGTCACATGACATGCAAACTGCATTTCTGCAGGGTACATTATTTTAGGAGCTTATGTGTTCAACTTGCTGGTTTTTCTTTTCTATTTTGCAGAAACTGCTCTGATAATCTATTTCTAAGTACATGTTAGGTGTGATGTTCCATTAAAAAGATATTTTATTTTCCTGACATGTAGATTTGAAATATTTGTCAGGAGCTCAGAAACTAAGTCTCAAAATCAAAACAACTCCTACCCACTGACTTTTGTTAAATCTGTCGAACCTGAGGATGATCACCAGCTTATCCATGAAACTATAAACACTTCTATTCCATACATCATACTAGGTAATCAAAGAACAAAATTCATCTTCATGTTTGTTCACTGATTTTAAAGTATTACATTTGCTTTGCATTTCTGACAGAAATCAAATGACTTTAAAACACTTAGTCTAAATGGTCTAAGGGGAAATATTACCATTTATTTTGATAATAGTAGAGAATATTTCAAATATCTACAATGTGTCAGGGATGTTTTAGGCACTTCCACTTGGTTGTCTTTTACCTGATTTCAAAGTCCGAAGGCTTTTCTTATTCAGTCTGATCAGACAGTTTTAAGTCATTAAAATTTAATTGAAAACCAGTTTTGGGCTCGAGGTTCTAGGCTAGCAGCTCCATCATGTAACCACACTGGATATCATGGTTATAAAAGTTTTACTGGGTCAGCAGGAAACTAATGTACCAACTTGCATTTCTGAAGTATTTATAAGTTTTAAGAATTAATGTAGTACTGTACCCTTCAAGCATAAGCCCAATATCAGCAAAGCAGAGAAGACAATGATTGCCCTTGACTTTTTGGATGAATAAAATTAGTAATGGAGAACAGAGGGAAAAGACAAAATGTAAAAAGGGTTTTATGAGATTCTTTTAAAATTCTTCCTTAAATCTTACAACAGAATTTAAAACTAATTACATGATACATAAAATTTGCTGACTGAATCATTCTCTACAGCCTCTAAAGGTAGGATGCATATACATTTACTAAACATTTCAAATAATGAATTTCTTTCTTATTTTAAAAAATTATTATTTTTTTAAGAGACAGGGTATCACTCTGTTTCCCTGGCAGGAATGCAGTGGCATGATCATAGCTCACTGCAGCCTCAAACTCCTGGGTTCAAGCAATCCTCCTGCTTCAGCCTCTGGAGTACCTGGGACTACAGGTGCATGTACCACATCCAGCTAATTTTAAAATTTTTTTGTAGAGATAGGGTCTTACTATGTTGCTCAGGGCGGTCTGGAACTCCTGGGCTCAAATGATCTTCCTAACTTGGTTTTCCAAGGTGCTAGGATTACAGATGTGAACCACTGTGCCTAACCAAACAATCAAACTTTTTAATAGATTCACTTACAAGTCAAACTATTTCATACATACATGTAACACACAGAGAAACATAAATTAACTAGCACCTACCCTTCTTCGACATTTAAAGAACCACTCCAACCAACAGCAAATTGCATTTCTTCTTTTCCTTTATCACTATATTTCCATTTTGCTAAAAAAATTAAGATATCATATAAAATAATTTTAGCTACAATATACTAAAACAATAATTTATAAATTTTGCTCTTTCCCCTTAGAATATGATTATAAAATTTAACAGTTGTGTATTAACTGACGTGGGTCTTTTTTATAGGTAAATATAAAATAAAAATGTTTATAAGATTTTTACAATACACCTAGTCTCCTGGCCTTTAGCCTCTCCTTCTCCCAATTCAACCTATATAATGTTGTCATAATTCTTGTAGAATAAAGTTATTAATTCCTATGCTCATCCTGCCTAGTTCAAGACTACTTTTATCTTCAGATGACAGAGAAAATTTTTCTACTAGATCTTTGCTACTGGAGGGTAAATTTGCTTTGTAAGACCATTCTACAAACATTTTACACATAATCTTACTTTGATGAGTAAGGTTTGTAGATCTATAAGATATGAAAAACAAGTCAATTTTAATCTTCAACAAAAAATTATGAGTTAAAATGTTATGTCCAAAACACCAGAAATCTGTAATATTACGAGTTTTCAAATTAGAGTTGAAAATCACCTCACTCACATTGTTACTAAGAAAAGGTCAATGACCTTGACAGAGAGAGAGAGAGAGGGGAAATAAAAAGTGTTATATTCTTTCCACCAAATCCATTTTCTCTTCTATCCAATCCACCAAGATAAAGGTTGCTGAAAATAATAGGTTACTCACGCACTAGAAATACAGCTTTTTGTTCTCGAGCTATCACCATAAGATCATTGGTTGGAGATAAGGATAAAACACAATCCTGGAGCCAGGAAGTTTTTTGTGTTTTCCAAGTATTTCCTTCTTCTTCCTGTAGGTAAAACTACAATTATTGCATATGCAAAAATGCCAAGAGTATTCAAACTCAGCTTGCCTGCCTCAAGGGGTAAGGGGAAAGAAAAAATAGAAAAGAAAATATTTCCAATTCTCATACAGTTTCATAATATTCCTTATCAAAACATGCCAAAGATGACTGACAAAATACCCACTATCAACAAATCTTCAGTTTTGAATATTAATGTAAAACATTTAAATATAAACAAATATAAATGAGCAAGGCATTAAAAGAATGTCACACAGTGGCCGGGCATGGTGGCTCACGCTTGTAATCTCAGCACTTTGGGAGGCTGAGGCGGGCAGATCACCTGAGGTCAGGCGTTTGAGACAAGCGTGGACAACACGATGAAACCCCGTCTCTACTAAAAACACAAAAATTAGCCAGGTGTGGTGGTGCTCACCTGTAATCCCAGCTACTTGGGAGGCTGAGGACTCCCTTTGAGCCCAGGAGACAGAGGCTGCAGTGAGCTAAGAACATGCCACTGTACTCCAGACTGGGCAACAGAGTGAGACTCCATCTTCAAAAAAAAAAAAGTCACATAGGAATCACTCCAGGAATAATTCAGCATTAGGAAATTTCATGAATAATCCTTTTCACAAAAAAAATAGCTATGGTATCTGCAGCTAGATGGCAAAGAAAAATATATCTGATGTTTATTATGGTTATAGGATGTATAAAAGCATTTGATATAATGTTATGCTTCTTTCTTTTTATTTGATTTGGCCTACAAGGTATTTCCTTGTTTTCATTAGAAGTTTATTTATTGTATATGTAAATCGCCACGGTTAAAAATTCAACAGCTATAAAAAGGTGTTCTTTGAAAAGTCTCTTATATTCCTATACTCTAGCCATTTAGTTGTTAACTCTAGAGAAATACAATCAGTTCTCTCACAACTCATGACCATGTTAGAGAAATAAAAAAAAAAAAAAAAAAAGAAAAAAAATGTAAAAAAAAAAAGAGAAATACAATCAGTTCTTATGTGTATTTCCGGAGATATTTTATGCACATCTACTGCCCTTTTCCTCCCTTTTTCTTACAAAAGTAGTAGCATAATATATACATACTTCTATACTTTGCTTTTTTCTCTTAACATATTCCTTAGACTTCATTCCACATGAAGTTTCTTTGTTCTTTTTAATGTCTGCATAGTATTCCATTTTATGGATGCATTATAATTTATTTAACCAGTCCCCTACATGTGTGGACATTTGTACTGCTCACAATCTTTTGCTGTTACAAACTGTGTTGCAATAAATAAGTTTATAATTTTGTCAGTTTGCGTGGAGGTGCATCAGTAGGCTAAATTCCCAGAGGCAAAACTGCCGAGTCAAAGGGAATGCATATTAGTAAATTTGCTGGATATTCCCAAACTGTGCCCCACATATGTTGTATTAATTTGTAATCCCATTAGCAATTTTTGAAAGTGCTTGCTTTTTCACAGGCATTTCAAAAGATGTTTTAATGGTGGATCTGTCAATTTAATAGGTAAAGTGTATCTCAACATACTTTTAAACTACATTTTTCTTATGAATGAGAATTTAGGCATTTTCTCATATACTTAAGAAAATTTCTCATTTTTATATAAAGGAAAGGAACAAACTGCATAATTTTCTATGAACAGTTTGTTCTGTTCCTTTGTAGATTACCTGTTGGGTTGCTGCTCTTTATCTAATTGATTTGCATACACTCTTTACATACAAAAAAAATTGGCCCTTTGAACATAAGTGATACAAATAGTTTTTCCTATTTGTGATGGCTTATTTTTTTCCATGTAGAATTTTTTTATTGTTATGTAGCTAAATTATCCATCTATTCTCTTATGGCTTCTAGGTTTGACGTCTGTAGACTCCTACCTTACTCAGCCCTACGTAATGTCTTTTAGATTGAATTATTCAAAAGGGGAGGGCAAGAGAAGGGAAAGATATGCAGGTTAATTTCAATTTATAAAAAAATTATATTTTCATGCATTTTAAAAACTTGTAATAAGCATGCATTTCAAGCATTATAAAATTTAAAAGATTTTAGAAACAGAATCTAGTCAGAAATGTTATAGTAGTAGTATACTTCTAGGAATAATAAATTATTTCTCACTGGGATACCATCAGAGAGATGTTCAAAACAAAAATAAAATATGGATTACAGGAAATCTTAGAAATACTCCAAATGACCCTGAAACCTCTGGGACAGTCATACAATTATTTTTCTTTTGCAGTGGGATATTAGGAAACAAATAGATTTGGGACCTTTTTCTCAATCAAAATAAACTAAGGAGGCTGCACCATCTCCTAAAAGGAAGGAAGAGCATAACATTAGCAAAATCTCATTTTATTAAAGCTCTATTTTTCTTAAGGAATTCTGTATCTAGCTTGTTGTTTTTAATGTTTGTTTTCTACAGAAAAATTAGAAAATTATCCCCCAAAGATAAAAGTTATAAGGTAAAACTTAGTTGTAATTAAATTTTTCCTGGGTTCCACAATTTCTGCTATAGGATAGTCTTTGTTTACCCAACACATCACTCCTCATGATGGCTTTCCTGTAAGCTGAGGACAACACTATGCTACGGTGTTTCCTCCAATCACTGAGGCTCCAATTATACCAATTGTGAGGTACAGGACCTTCTAAGTGATTAAAGTTGCACTTTCAGGTAGGAGCCTAGAAGAGGGCATCTTACATAGGAATATTATTTAGGCATTGATACTTGATAAGAAACTGGGAGGGTCTAAAACTCTTTGATTGGTCTCTGACTCTTCTCCTAAAATCTCCATCTCAAAGCAATAAAAAAGAATCAACATAATGCTTCAGGAAAGGAATACAGCCCTGATTGGGGCATGTTCTCAAAAAAATTTTTTTTAATAATTGAGCATCTATACAAATAGATTCCTTCCTTTTGTCACACTTCCAAATCTATGTTTAAACAGTAAATCCTACAAATTTTTATAAAAGTTGCTTTTCTTTTTTTTCAATAAAGAATGTTGTTCCTATGTTGTCCCATGTTTTCAAAATAATGCCACTAACGATGATTAGATCTGATGTTTATGTGCACAGAAAAGACAAAGAGTCAAAGATGAAAGACATTTAGAGACCAATTAGTCCAAAACCTAATTTTATAATAAAGAAAATGGAGTCTTGCAGAGTTAAGGGATGTGCTCCAGCCACAGGATTAGTGTCAGAGCCCAAACTAAAATCTAGGCTTCCTGATTCTAAATTCAGGTGGTCTTTCCATTCTATCACCCTGCTCTGTGGCTAGCTGTGGGTGGCTGTATAGCTCTTCGGGAAGCTTGTCTTTACTTGAGATTTGACTCTAGAGTCATATTCAATGAAAAGCCTTTTCTCCAAAAGAACTACCATATTGTCACTTTATTACAGGCTAACCTTTCTGTAGCTCTTTGAGTCAATTTAGAGCTACAAACTGTATTTGGATATGTAAGCCAGAGTATTCTTGAGGCATTTCTTCAAGAACTCCTTTAAAATACTTTCCCTCTCCTTTCTATCTTTCCATCAGAAGTTCCAGCTCCTCTGGCAAACACACCCTACCCTGACTCTTAACCTTCTTTCAAACTTACTGCAATTAAAAGTCTTACTATTGCCTGCTACCTGCTTATTCTGTAACTGCATTTCTCCTACACTAGATGCGAAGCCCTCAGGTTGGCAAAGCCTATGGCTTATATTATTTTTCAACTCCACATATAGCATAGTCCACTGATAGAACATATGAGTAAATAACAGCATTCCCTATCTCTTGAATAATGTATTATCTATTCTTACACATGAAACTGTATGACAATGAGCAATCAATCTAAAGCTAGTATATTCAATCCTTAGTAATGTTTTTTTGTAAGTAATATTAAGATTTAAAAGATTCTGGCTGACAAATCCATGGTAGGTACAAGTTACAGAAATATAAGAACAGAATACCACTGTATCACAGTCTTCTTAGTTGGGCCTAAAACTCAGTGTCAAATTATGATCCAGCTCTGTCTGCTGCTACCCCAAAAATGAACTATAAGCGATCCCATAAGCAAATATGAATTTTATCCCAAAAGGACTAACCATGTCAAAAGCATTGGAAATAGATGTCACTTGCTCGGAAGCAAATTCAGAAAAATGATTTCATAATCATTTATTATATCCCTACCCCTGCTTAGCCATCTTATACATGTACATTTTTAGTTATATGAAACCTGAGAATATAACTTGATGTGGATTAGCATTCTGGGTTTATCTACCGATGACAGGGGAATAAAGAAGCAGAGAGCCAAAATCTTCCATCGTTCTTCACTTTCACTTTTCACATTCTTTTCTATGTCCTTTCTATATCTCCAACTTTGTTTGTTATTGTGGTTCTAAAAACATACCCTCTAGTTTGCCATAGTAAAGTTGGATGCGTACAACTGAGCATTACATATTATAAAAATAGGTTCAAAAATACGATAATATTGTTATATCATCATTAGAGTTTGATGTGTCATAAAATTCTAGATCTAAACTTTTAGCTGTGCTTCTCAAGAATGATGCTAGCTTGTCACAAAATGCAATGGTGGTGTGCTCTTAATATAAGCTCCACAAGCTCTTTGGATCCACAACCACATGGGGGAGCAGCTGCACACCTATTGCAACTGCAAGCTCTTGGTCACATGCAATTCTAAAGTAACTTCTTTGTGACCAAGGCACAGTATCCAACATACCAGATTCAATATAAGGATAAAAAGCCTCTAATGACAATAACCCAAACCACA
Organism: Cebus imitator; assembly: GCF_001604975.1. Lineage (NCBI taxonomy): Eukaryota > Metazoa > Chordata > Mammalia > Primates > Cebidae > Cebus > Cebus imitator. The sequence continues at coordinate 3,540,458 of NW_016107357.1, forward strand.
TAATATCCTTAAAATTATAAAGAGGAAGAAATCTATTGTTTCCCCATAAGCTTTGCTATAATATTTTGCCTCTAACCAGAGTAAATTTTACCATATTATGAAGCAAATTCAAAATAGAAAACCAATGGAGGTATGAATGGGAGAAATCTCAGGTAAATCAAATTTATTTCAATAAATCAACAAATTAAGAAACTGTAGTACTAAGTACAAGACAATGTAATCAAAGATCCTAGAACTTCTTGTCTGTGTGGAACAACAATCTCCCTCCTACACGTCATAATCCTCTTGAAGCCAACTGACAGATGACACAATCTTAAACAGAAACAGAAGGAACTATGGAGATCATCTGACTGAAATTCTACATTTTCCAGAAAAGAAACCAAGTTCTAGAAAGAATAAGTGGATTTTTACTAACCATACCAATACTACAGACAATAAATTTAAAGCAACACACATTCACACAGTCCCTGGACAATTTACAGAGGAACTCTGGTCCTTCACTTCTAAAATCAGGGGTCTGAGGAGGAATGAGGAAATGGCCTGTGGGTCTGAATCCATGAGAATGCCTAGGCCCTCGATGCTCTCCTGTCTGTCTGTCTGTCTGTCTGTCTGTCTCTCTCTCTGATTTAATGTATCCTGTACAACACTGCCACAGTAGTGCTCCAGAAGGCCTGCAGAAACACAAACCAAGAATAAGGAGTGCAAGTCCATCTGAAGTGACTCCTGTGCTAGATTTTTTCAGGGGAGTCTCAAGTTTAAGCACACATAACTTGATGAAAATATTGGTAGTGTGGAGATTAGGAAATCCCTTTTCTAGGATAATCGCAATGAACTAGCATTAGGTTTGACAACAAAACGTGATTTCCAGTGCCAGTTCCAGAAAGCTCAGGCAAGAAATAGGGCTGCAAACAACAATGCTCTGGGAATCCTAACAGAACATCAGCACACATTCAGTGGCTGACAAGATGCAAACTCATCATTTTGTTTTGTATCATAAGGGCATTTGCCTACTAATTGGGGTTTTGGAAAACTTCCCCAACAATAATGGGGTCCACAGTCAGTAACACTGCTCCCTTGAAGCTGGCAATCCAAAAATAATATCATTTCACAAGATAATTTCCCAAGCCATGCCTGAAATATAAAACAAACCAAAAAAAGCACCTCACTGTTAAAGGTGCTCCACCAGGGACCACCTTCCACCTTGGCTTTCCCACAAAAACTTGCCTCCTCCACCCTATTAGTAAACGTAACACCAAATTTGTGTGCAGTCTCCCCCATCGTTGTCATTGTGGTGGCTGTGCTAAGCTTCACGGCTCTGAGAGCCAGCCTGTCACCTCCCTGCCAATGTAAAGTGGGTGTTCGGAGATGACCACTCCTGGAAGACAGATGAGTGGAGTCCCCAAAGATCCGCGCAAAACAGCCCAGCAGGTTCCACCAATTATGAAAAAGTCTGGGCTCTCAGAACATTGACCATAATAAGCACTTGGTGCCACCCAGCACTGTAGTGGCTCAGTCCACACGCATCATCACGAGTAAGATCCAACTTCCTGTTGAAAAGGACTCCATCCCATTTGTGGATAAAACAGTGCAGCCCAACCATGGGACAGTTTTAGGATGAGGCAGCAAAAGCTGAAGATGGATTTTTGTACCTAGCTGATATGGTTTGGCTGTGTCCCCACCCAAATTTGATCTTGAATTATAACTCCCACAATTTCCATGTGTCGTGGGAAGACGCTTGTGGGAGGTGACTGAATAATGGGGGTGAGTCTTTCCTGCCCTGTTCTGATAGTGAATGAGTCTCACGAGATCTGATGGTTCTAAAAAGGGGCGTTTCCCCACACAAGCTCTCTTCTCTTGTCTGCCACCATGTGAGAGACATGCCTTTCACCTTCTGCCATAATTGTGAGGCCTCCCCAGCCACGTGGAAGTGTAAGTCCAATAAACCTTTCTTTTGTAAATTGCTCAGTCTCGGGTATGTCTTTATCAGCAGCATGAAAATGGACTAATACACTGGCCTACAGTGAAGAGGGCACTCTGATTTCTTCTGAGAACTGTTGCTGGGCTGGGTGCACCATTATCACTCGATTATCTTGAAAATAGCTGGCAGTTTTCAGTTATTATATGACAACCTTTTCTCACAGACCTGTTAGTGCCTCTGAGACTGAGTTTATTTCTTCATATATTAGAAACTTTTGTTTCCTTAGAATAGTAAATTACCATACAGAGTTCTGAGTTTTTCTTTTTGTGCAATGTCCTCATGGCTATATTCTCCAGAGCTTGTTCTTTTGAAAATCATATTTAATAAAGATATTTCCATATTGAAGTGAGGTGAGTATGGTATTAAAGTAAAAAGGAAAAAGATGCAATATTTATTCTGCATTATGTTTGAAGTGTTAGATGACTAAGTATTAAAAGCAACCAAATTAAATCCCCCAAATTAAAGCAATCAGAACACCTGCTTCACTAGATTTTGCCAGCTGCCAATCACGTCAGACTGTTTCTCTTTCTGAAACTACTATGGTAAATAACAATAAAACTTGTTTTTATAAAGGCAAAAATGAATGAATGAATGAATGAATGAATGCACCTACAAAACAGAATCCTAGTTGTTGCAGGGAGGGGATCTATAATTATATTTTAGTGTGGTCTAAACTTCAAGAATTTTTTTTTTGAACTAAGTCCAGTAATAAAGTTTTCTTAATCTGAAAAAATATAGAAGCCAGTAATGTGCATTATGAAAAGGATTTCTTTCCAAACAACTCTATATGGGATAGAGCATATACTTGAAAACATTTCTTTCTTTTGATTTCAAGCACACAATGCAGGCAGACAATAAAAGCGTGGTAATCTAATCAGCCTTTCAACTTTAGCTGACATTATAGGGACTGATAATTACTGGGTAAACACAGTGACCAATGATTTTTTGGTTTCTCAACTATTATAGTACTTATGTAGTCACTGAAATAGCCAGGAGTAGTTTTTCAAAGCTTTCAACTTTAGTACGGTAAGTCCATCATCTGCAATTTATGATGTTACTGTCATTGTGCTAACTTTTACAGATATTTATACATTTTAGTGGTCCCAGTAAAATCCAGTGTAATCTAAGGGCTGTGAGCACATTCTCTGTAATTCTCAGTAGCTCACTGCCTAAGCCATAGAAACAGAATAGTCCTCTATACTTTCAAAGCAAGAGAAATAGTGCATCAGCAATTTTGAAACACAAAAAGAAAGTAAACACCACTATATTACTAGTTACTAAAGATTTTTTTTTCTATTCTGCTACTATGAAATGCTCAATATTTTTCAACCTTTCTTCTTTTAGATAGCAGAACTTTTTATTCCCAAACAAAATTTTATACAAAATTTCAATATATGAAATAGATAAAGGCATGAATGAGGAAGCTACACAACACCTCTGTGGAACCCTAGAGCTCTCTCACACATAGTATGAAAAGTACTAGGCCACATTTCACATCAGAGACTAAAATTCTCAAATGAAAGATCCTGACATCTTTTCAACATAAGGAAAGGCATGAACTCTTTCTAAATTTGATTTGAAGGGACCCTGAGGAAAATTCTCACAAATAAATTAATCACAAAAAACTGTAACTT